>NC_133751.1:190472650-190799039 GCF_036562045.2 Rhinolophus sinicus | reverse complement strand
TTTTGTAAAATTGCCAAGATCTATTAATTTGTTAAGGGTTGCAAAATGATGATATTAAATCCTATCATCCCATTTTTGTTTATTAGTCTTATGAGCTATTTGGTTATTCTGGTACACTTTGATAGATGAGGCCTGATAAAGACTTAATTCTTCCCTTTAATTAATCAGTTTTCAAAACCATTAGTTGTTTGGTTAGCATCCTTTCAAGGTGACCCATTAACTTCTTAAAATTATTGTTATGAAATAAGCATATTTGATGTGTTTTAATTAATTGCTGTCAGTGTCCTTATTGATGCTCCACGCTGTCCACCTCTGACCACTGTCTTCTGAGTCTTTTGAGCAATATCTTTGAGAGCTTCCTTGCTTTATGGCATAAGATGCTCTAGGCTCATCCTCTACATTTCCTTTCTCATACTTGGAATCAGCCATTTTCCCAAGGGAGCATTATTCCTTTGAGTTAGAAATGATTTATACAAACACCAACATGAGACCCAGCACTGCTCACTGTTCTGGGGTTGGTCTTTGTTTCCAGACCTTTTCAGAAGACAGAGCCAGGAAATGTGTGTTTTTTTTTCAATAATAAAATACATTGTGAGTTCATGCTGATTCTTCTGATCCAAGTTTAGGACCACAGGATCTTATATGTGTATCCTCTGTCTCTCAGGGCAAAAATCCTGGTTTTTGATAACACCAACACAATCACTCATTTGTTTAATCTCACACTACATATATAACAGACTCAGAATAACCATATCTACCACTAACATCAATGATTTGATCATTGAAAGCAGTTTAAGTTTTTTTTTGCAGTTATTTTTGTTCTCAGAATGTCCTAATGGGATATAGTGTCAGTTTCCAGCATTTTAAAGTCATTTGGAATACTTCCTCTGTGTGGCTTTTGCCCCCTATCCTACACAGTTTCATTTACTTGATTAATTTTGCTCTCAGTTTTTAAGAATTGCATTTTATGTTTAATTTTGTTTTATAAATATGTAAAAATATTTGTAATATGCCAAAATCGAATCTATAAATCAAGGTATATTCAAAGAGGTGTTGCTTTGTCCTATGTAAATAATTTCTTCTCTCCTCATAGGTTAAAAAGTTATGTTAACCTTTCCATTGCTTTTTTGTTAATAAACAAGTAATTATAGGTATTCATATATGCCTCCTCCTTCCTAATAATACACACTTGTTTACAGTTGTCTATTGTACTTAATAATTTACCTGAAGATCACTCCATGATAGTATAGAGATAATTCTCATTCCTTTTTATAGCTGTCTTGCACGTCACTGTGTGGCTCTAACGTAGTTTATTCAGTAAGTCCTTTATTATGGACATTTGGGTTTCTTCCAAGTCCTTTATTATTACAAATTGTGTTGCAATGAACAGGCTTGCACATCTGTTTGTATTTTTGCCCGTGTATCATTGGGTTAGATTATTAGAAATGGGATTGCTGGGTCAATGTCTAGCAAGGTCCACCCAGAAGAGATCAGCAAATTTTCCTCCAAGAGAGATGTATAATTTTGTATTCCCACCAATGAGCAAAAGTGCCTATTTTCCCACAGCCTTGCCAAAAGGATATGTTGTTAAAACTTTTGTCCCCTAATCTGGTAAATGAGAACTGTATCTCAGTGAAGTTTGAAATTATACTTTTATGAGCAGTGCTGAGTTTTTTTGTAGATCACTTACATTTGCCTCTGAACCACTTCTTAGTCTCCTTTAACCACAAGGTCGCGGGTCTTTTCCTCTCAAATTTTAAAAGCTATTCATATATTAAGGATATTTACCCTTTGTAATATACATTGCACATATTTTTTTCCTAGTGTGTTATTTGTCTTCTTTTTACATTCCTTATGAGGCTTTTCACATGTAAAGGTTTTTTGTTTTTTGTTGTTTTCTCCTTTAATTTTTTACATCAATTTTCTCAGTCCCTTCTCTTTTTGCTTCTAGATTTTGAGTCATGGTTATAAAAAAATTTTCCCACTCTAATATGATATAGCAGTTCACTCATGTTATCATCTCATAGTTGCATGGCTTTATTTGATTAAATTTCTGATATATTTGAAATTTATCCTATTTTATAATGTAAGAAAGGGATCAATTTTTACTTTTTAAAATAGAATTATCTGGTTATATCCATACTACTTACTTAAAAGTCTACCTTTTTCCCCACCAATTTGAGATATTGGTTCTAGCATATATTAAACTTTCGTATGCCATTGTATTCATGTCACGCTTTTCTACTCTATTGAAGATACTACTAAGGATTTTGACTGAAGTCTGAGTTTTAGTTAAATGAATCAGCAGGTCCTGTGTTGCCCAGAGCACAGGAGAGGTATCAAGTGGAATCAGCCATTGACTGTGCTGGATAAAAACCTGAAACATTGTCAATGTTTAGTAAGGATTCAGTTGCATGGGTGACTCATTAAAAATAAATTAGTAAATGGTTGTAGAAACACATTTGATATCTATCTATCTATCTATCTATCTATCTATCTATCTATCTATCTAGAACAAGACAAGATTTCTATGAACTATCAATTAGTAACAATACAGTGGTGGACAGATAATGGGAAGAAGAAAACTAATAATGAGATTCAGTACCTGTCTACTTAGAAAAAGGATACATCTGTTATACATTTAAAAATGTGAAAATCTAAGCATTTGTGTGTTAATCTTAATATATAATCAGATAATTTCAATTACATTTAAAAACCTTATTACTGTAATTAAATGAAACCAACGATGAATCCTTTCATGAAGGAATTAATCCTTTTGGATTGTGAATAATTGCGCATTCCATGAGGTATTCTTGGTTCAGATTTTGATATGTAAGATTTTTTACAGTGAGGCACATCAGTATATCTTCAAAACAGAATATAAAAGAAACTAGTGACCATTTCTCCTTTTGAGAATGAAAGTACAGTTGACCCTTGAACAACATGGGACTGAACTGCTGAGGTCCACTTATTTTGACTCTTAATAAGTGGGTCCATTGTTATGATTTTTTTTGTCAATAAATACATATGGTACTATTAATGTATTTTCTCTTCCTTATGATTTTCTTAATAAATTTTTCTCTTCTCTAGCTTACTTGTTTTGTAAGAATATAGTGTCTAATACATATAACGTACAAAATATGTGTTAATGGACTGTTCATGTTATCGGGCTTCTGGTAGACAGTAGGCTATTAGTAGTTAAGTTTTGGGGGAGTCAAAAATTATACATGATTTTTGACTGTGTGGGAAGTCACCACTCCTAATCCTTGCATTGTCCAAGGGTCAATTGTACGGGAATGAAAAAGACTTAATCTAGGTTTTCATTATACCTGAAAGACAATTCTGCAGACACCATTGTCCAAAGGTCTTGCGTGTATAGCCTAATTAGTGTTTCCAATCTAGCTTAGAAGTGAGAGCCAGAACTCTGAAGCTGTCATCCTACCTCTTAAATAATTTTCACATGAAGTTCAACATCAGCTCTCTTCACACAATCTTGCCTTCGTTTTTTTTCTTTCTTGTAGATCAACATATAGCACTGTGAAGGAAGTTAGTGAATAGTTTTGTAAATAAATTTCTTTAGGAGATGCACAGGGAAATTAAAGAACAGGAAAGGAATGCAAAGCATTAAGTGAGAAGCAAAAATGACAGGGCCGAGAAAAGACTTCTCCATCTGGCTAAAGATTCATGGCTCAAGATTCGTTTTCCACCCATGGCTGCAGTGTGTGGAAGGAAATGACAAAACCAGCCCTAAGCACTTGGGGAGAAAACGACTCTTCATATAATGTAGCTTTGCATTAGGTCATTGGTTTTTCTTGCTTTGGGATGTCTAATCAAGAAGTATTGGAAGTGTAGTTTCTCTTTTTATAATCTTGCAATCCCAAGAACCAGCAGTAGCTTGGGAAGATGAGCCTTCTTTATGTTCTCCTAAAACTTGAAAATATTTTTTTGTTTTAATGTTGGTCAAAATTTGAATTGGCCCAATTAATATTCATGTGGTTTTACCACCCTAACTAAATATATTTAACCTTTTTCACTGGACATTTTCCATCTCTTTCATTTCTTTCCCTTGAACCACGCTTTGGATTCAGAACATTGGTTGCACACCCTAGGGGCATGAAAGTAACTTGGATTAAGTTTAACTTTGAAACATACAGTAAACCTTTCAGGTTTGGTCACATTTGCCTCCAGGGCATCGTTAATGTGACTAATGAATGGCAAAAGTATTCTGAAGAGTTTATTTTCCCTACTCTTTTCATCCTTTTATATCAAATAGATAAGTGAATTTGCAGAGTATCAACCCCCAAATTTGTCCCTCTCCTTCCTGCAGTTTGAACTGTAATTCCAGTTCTTCAAAATGGAAAACTTCTTCCAACTTCTTTACAAATTATTTCTCACACCTATAAAAAAATATCCTGGCACAATGTGGAGGAATTAGATGGCTATGGATCTGATAAAGCTTTATGTACTGAATCTAAGCTGAGATGCAAGGCAGAGTGGTCAAATGAAGGCCAATAAAGCAGGTAGGGAACATAGAAAATCTTTTTCACAACTTAAATTTGCTGCAGAGGTTTTGTAAGACTCTACTGCTTTATTTTCCAATGGGTAAGCCTTTTTCTGCATCTGGGAACTTCACCTTGAGTTTCAGGTTTCAAGTGGAAGAAAATCTTGACTCAACTTGGTGTCCTGAACTTTTCAGGTGTTGTGTCTATTTGAATGCAAGAGAATAAAAAATATTTCCATTCACTGGCTGCCACAGGAGCAAGCATTGCTATTTTGAAGGGGTGTAGGTAATATGGCCAACCTACCATATGCTTACCTTTCTAATATATTTTAATTCATTGTGAAATCAGCTTAAAAACTAAATACTAGGGACAGTTTTAAGGGGTGATGATTTTGAGAGAAGAAAACGTTGGGGCTAACACAAAGTGTGATAATTAAAAAAAATGTTTTATTCATTCATTTATTCTGCATATATAATAGTTATGAAACACATATTTCCTGCCAGGGACTGTGTTATGTGCTGGGAATTAAACAGTGGGAATTAAACAGTGCCATTATGGGCATAGTCCCTGCCTTTTATAAGGCTTAGTGTCTAACAAGGAAGTCAGGCAATTAAATAAGTAACAATGCACAGTACACAAATTTTGTGATAGGTAAAATGATTATCTAATTGATCACTCAAACTAGGACTCTTTTGAGGGTGAAAGATGTTCTTAATAATACTCTTGGGCCAAGAGGTTAATCATGCTGATGGGCCATTGAGATTATCCTGGGTAAACTGGGACGTGTATAATCTTAGGGTCAGGGGTTCTAGAGGTTATTATGAGATTGTGAAGGAGGAGCGTTTAATCTGGTCTGTGTGTAGTGATGGTGAGGAAAAGGTTTCTAGGAGGAACTTATGTTTAAACTGTGTGCCTCTCTCTTCTGGTGGGTTCTTCCCTGTGGTCTCCTAATCAGTGCCAGACCTCGAGGGGCTAAATATTTCCTTGTTTTATTGCCAGTTGAAAGGAGGGAGTTTGCTACCCAACAGTTCAACCAAGGTCTGAGAATAGAGACTCCTTGGCCCTGACTGGCCTGATTAAATCATGTGTCTGTCTCTGAACCAGTCACTGTAGACAAGAGGCTGGAATATGATGATTGGCCAATCATCATGGTGGGTGAGTTTAGGGTACTGTTAGAAAGAGGGAAATGAGTTAGTAATAAAGCAATACTTATATAGCACTTATTATATCTTAGGTATTGTTCTAATAGCTTTATATGTATTATATTTTAAATCCCCTAAAACCCCTTTGAGCTAGAAATTATTATTATGCTCACGTTACAACTAATGGGACTGAGGCACGGAGAGGTTAAAGAACTTTCCCAGGATCCCACATCTGGTAAGTGAGGAAGCCAGGATTCCAAAACAGGCAACTCGCTCTCAGCCATTACACTATCCTGCTTGGACACACTGTGCAGCAGGAATTTAGTCTGAGTGGAATGAGGAGTGTGAAGGTGAGAAATGCTTCTCTATACCATGTTTCCCTGAAAATAAGACCTAGCTGGACAATCAGCTCTAATGCGTCTTTTAGAGCAAAAATTAATATAAGACCCGGTCTTATTTTACTGTAAGACCGGGTCTTATATAATATAACATAACGTAATGTAACGTAACGTAACGTAACGTAACGTAACGTAACATAACATAACATAACATAACCTTTGCTCCAAAAGACACATTAGAGCTGATTGTCTGGCTAGGTCTTATTTTCGGGGAAACAGGGTATTAATGGTTGTTTTGCCTCCTATGCCAGAAAAAAATAATTGTGATCACTTAAAAAGCAAACAAACAAAACCAGCTTTATTGGTAAATAATTCGCATACCATACAATTCAACTCATTTAAAGTATACAGTACAGTGGTTTCTTAGTATATTCACAGAGTTGTACAATCATCACCACAATCAATTTTACAACATTTTAATTTCTTCCCAAGGAAACCCCGTATCTATTGGCAATCACTGACCATTTTCCCTGTCTTTTCCAGCTCTAGGCAACTACTTATCTACTTTGCGTCTCTAAAGATTGACCTATTCTGGATATTTCATCTAAGTGGATTATACAATATGACTGGCTTCCTTCACTTAGCATTAGGTTGGTGCAAAAGTAATTGCATTTTTTTGCAATTTTTTTTTTAACCTTTTAAACTGCAATTACTTTTGCACCAACCTATATAATGTTTTCAAGGTCTACCCATGTTGCAGCATGTATCAGTACTTCATTCCTTTTTCTGGTCTACTAATATGCCCTTGGATAGAAATACCATGTTTTATTTATCCATTCATTAGTTGATAGGTATTTGGGTAGTTTCCACTTTATGGATATCATGAATAATGCTGCTATGAACATTCATGTATAGTTGTTTGGGTAAAATATGTTTTCATTTCTCTTGGGTACCTATGAATAGAATTGCTGAGTCACATGAAACTAAGAGGAACTGCCAAATTGCTTTCCGAAGTGGCTGCACCATCTTACATTCTCAACAGCAGTGTATGAAGGTTCCAATTTCTCCACATTCTCACCAATACTTATTATCTATATATTTTTCTTTTTAAAAATTTATATGATAGGCATCCCAGTAAGTCTGAGGGACTATATATATATATATATATATATATATATATATATATATATATATATATATATAATTGTGGGTTTGATTTATATTTCCTTGATGGCTAATGATGTTAAGCATCATTTTATGTGCTTATTGGCCATTTGTATACTTTGGAGAACTATCCAGGATTCTTTGCTCATTTTTAATTGGGTTATTTGTCTGTTTGTTATTGAGTTGAAATAGTTCCCTTCTATTCTAGATACAAGTACCTCTTTAGATATATAACTTGAAATATTTTCTTCCATTCTGTAGGTTGTGTTTTTAACTTTCTAAATGGTGTTCTTGCCAATGCAAATGTTGTTAATTGTGATGATTTCCAATATTTCTATTGTTTTCTTCTGCTTTTGGTGTCACAACTAAGCAACCGATGCTAATCCAAGGTCACAAAAATTTACACTTAAGTTTCCTTCAAGAATTTTGTATTTTAGCTCTTATATTTAGGTTTCAGATCCATTTTAAGCTAATTTTTGTACATGGTGTGAGGTAGTAATCCAATTTCATTCTGTTGCATGTGGCTATCCAGTTGTCCCAGCACTGTTTGTTGAAAAGGTTATTCTTTCCCCATTGAACTATCTTGGCATCCTTGCTGCAAATGAATTGACCATAAGCATGAGGGTTTAATTCTGGATTCTCAATTCTGTTCCGTTGATCTCTGTATCTATCCTTATGCTAGTACCCCATTTTCTTGATTACTATAGCTTTGCAGTAAATTTTGAAATCAGGAAGTGTGAGTCCTCCTACTTTGTTCTTTAAAAAAAAAAAATATCTCTGTCTGGGTCCCTTGAATTTCTATTGGAATTTTAGGATCAATTTGTCAATAGCTGCAGAATTAGGCTGTCATAGAAATTGTGGTGAATCTGTAGATCAATTTGGGGAGTATTGCCATCTCAACAATATTAAGTCTTCCAGTCCATAGAGTTCTATGTAGTTAGGCATTTGTTAATTTCTTTCAACAAAGTTTTGTGATTTTCAGAGTTTGGTTTCTTTTGTTAAATGTATTTTCTTTTATTAAAGGTTTGCATTTCTTTTGTTAACTAAAAAGTATTTTATTCTTTTTGATGCTATTATAAATGGAATCATTTTCTTAATTGTATTTTCTGATTGTTCATTATGTATATACAAATATAACTGACTTTTGTATAATAATCTTATATTCTGCAACCTTGCCAAACTCATTTATTAGTTTTAAGGGTTTGTTTTTAGTGGATTCCTGAGGTTGTCATTAGCAAATAGATAGCTTTACTTTTTCCTTTTAAATCTGGATGCTTTTTATTTCATTTTCTTTCCTAATTGCTTTGAATAGAACTTCCAGTACAGTGTTGAACAAAGATGGCAATAGTGGACGTTCCTGTCTTGTTCCTGGTCTTAGGAGGAAAATACTCATTCTTTCACCATTAAATATGATGTTAGTTGTGGGTTATAATGATGCTCTTTACTAGACTGAGGAAGTTTTATTTTTGGTTGAGTGTTATTTTTATTCATCAAGTATTATTGGATTTTGTCAAATAACTTTTTTGTATTTATTGAGATAATCACATGGTTTTAGTCTATTCTATTGATATGGTGGTTGATTTTCAAATCTTAAACCAACTTTGCATTCCTAAAATAAATTTCAGTTGGTCATGGTGTATAATGCTTTTGTATGTTGCTGGACTTGGTTTACTAGTATTTTGTTAAAGATTTTCTATCTATATTCATAAGAGGGAATGGTCTGTAGTTTATTTTTCCTGTGATAGCTTTGTTTTGGTATCAGGATAATTTTGACCTCATAGAATGAGTTAGGAAGTTTTACTGTCTTTTCTACTTGGAAAAATTTGTAAAGAATACTATTCATTCTTATTTAAATATTTTGGTAGAGTTCACCACTGAAGCCATCCAGACCTAATAATTCAGTCTCTTTACTTGTCATAGGTCTGTTCAAATCAGGTTTCTATTTCTTTTTGGGTTAGTTTTGGTAATCTTTGTAGAAACATGTCCATTTCGTTTAAATTATTTAATGTATTTGCAGATAGTTGTTCATATTATTCACTTATAATCTTATTTATTTCTGCCAGATCAATAGAAATATCCCTTATTTCATTCTTAATTTTGGTAATTTACGTTTTCTCTTTTTTGCATGGTCAATCTAGTTAAATGTTTGCAAATTTTCTTATTCTTTTTGAAGAATTAACTTTTGATTTTGTTGATTTTTCTCCATTTTTTAAAATTCTCTATTTCATTAGTTTCTGCTCTAATTCTCATTGTTTTCTTCCTACTGCTTGCTTTTGGCTTAGTTTGCTCTTCTTTTCCTAGGGTTTTAAGGCAGAAGAGTTGTTTTACTCATTATTGAAAGTGGGGTAGTGAAGTCTCCAAGTATTAGTGTAGCACTGTCTATTTCTTCCTTCAAGTCTGTCAATTTTTGCTTCAAGTATTTTTAGAGTTTCAGTTTTTTAGGGATGTATATGTTTATAATTGTTATATCTTCTTGAGGGATTGACATTTTACTAATTTTAAGATGTCCTTCGTTATCTCTAGTAACTTTTGTTTTGTTTTAAAGTTCATTTTGTCTGATATTAATATAGCCATTTCAGCTGTGTTTTGGTTGTTTCTTACATTGTGTATCTTTTCTATCTTTTTCCTTTCAACCTATTTGTATCTTTGTGTCGAAAGTGTGTCTCTTGTAGACATCATATAGTTGGATCCTATTTTTTTATCCAGTCTGACCATTTTGACCTTTTGACTTGGTCATTTAATCCATTCACATTGAATGTTATTACATTATAATTGGATTTATGTCTACCATTTTACACTTGATGTTCTCTTTCCCTGAGTGCTCTATTAAGCTGTCTGCCTCATTTGATATCACACTAAGTTGTTAGGCTTCACCAATTGCCAGCTGGTTTCTCTATTGTTTTTGATAGAGCCTGGTTTATAAGTTGTTCTACAGTCTGATCCAATAATACAGATTGGAGTAGTTTTTGAGCACAGTCTTTGAGGTTTTTTTTCTTACCCCAGTAGTGGTCTTCTTGGCTATTTCCCTGATTTCCTCTGGTTAACTAGCTGGCCTATCTTTTAGCTTATTAAGAGCCACAAGCCTCCTTTTAATTATTTACCACTAACATGCCCATTGTTTTTGAGAGCACCTTTGGCTTGAACTTCCCCACACTCTGTTTATAATATAGTCAATTCTTTTGTACAGAGCTTTGAGCCTTTTGTTTTTACATGTCACCTCTCCCCCTGAGCAAACTGTCTGAGCCATTCTTTCGGTCCTGGGCAGGGAGTGGTAGCCTCTGATCTTCTTGGCTTGTTTCTCCTGATGTGGAGCCTCTATCCTAAAAGTGAACTGCAGGGAATGATAATTAGGTCCTAGTACTGGCCTGGCACATATGGTATAGAGCTTCTCCCCTATGAGTGGGGGCTGGATGGAGGATGGAAACCTAATCTCTCAACCACATTCACCAGGAATTGAACCTTTCCAACTTAAAGTTGGCTGGTGTCCTGCCCCTTCCAGTGAGATACCTGAGCCCTTAACTGGGAGGTGAAGGGAAAGGGAGCCTCACCTTTTGGGCAAACCGATTCAGAGTGGAGCTTCCCTCAAGCTAAGTCGGAGGGGAGAGGGAGCTCAAGTACCACACACTCACTGTTCTTACCAAGATGTAGTAGATTTTATTGAATAAATGTTTCTTCATTGTCTATATGCCCTTAGGACAATTTCTAGAGACTTTAAATGTTTTTTTTTTTTTTTTAAATAATTTCCATCAGTTATAATTGTTTCACTGGTCCTCAGGGCTCCTCACATGGCCATTCTGGGCGTGGAACCTATAGTCACTTCTTTTCAATACAGTCTGAAAATGCTCTTAAATATGAAAGAAACATTTCAGATTGGAACTGTGCTTTGTAAAGTTGAGATAAGTATAAAATCCTGACAGTGAATAAAGAGGTGTGTGTAGTGGTCAAGGTCCCAGTAGGGCACAGATGGCCCACACAAAAGATCATCTATAGAGGATACTTTTAAAAAATGTGTGGACAAGGTTAAGTCAACCACCAAGGGATGGTAATAGGGAGCAGCACCCCCAGGAAGTGGCACCACCCCACACATGGTCTGCAGGAGGATGGGGAGGGCGTACCAGAAACTTGTGTGAGCTGGAGCTCTCCTGTCCCTTAAGACAGCAACAGTGGCCTTGTGTCAAGGATTGCAGCCACTGCACAACTGAGCCTGGAAGGGAGAACGGAAGGAGACAAGAGTGGGAGGAAATTCACTTCCAGAAATGCTCCCTATTCTGACCCGCTGATCTCCTGCCGATGCCTCTCATTGGCCAAACCTAATGGAAGCCAGAGGGCAGGTGAACTGGAGATACGTGATGCGCAGAGTACAGCCTCCTAGGGAACAGAATGGGGCAGAGTGAAGAGCAGATACAAATGAGAAACACCCAACCCAGTGGGCTTCCCTGCATGGGAGTGGCAATGCTGTGACCTGCAATGTTCTGATGACTAGGTCCTTTTAGAGGACAATGGAAAGAAGGCACTGACTGAATGGCATCGATCTGCTTATAGTCTCACATCCCCCAACAGGTGCCTTCACCAGGGTTCCACAGTGCTCACCCTCATCTTCATCAGGAATCACATCTTCAGTGCATTAGAAAAGACAAAGCCAACTTTCAATGTCATTTTAAACCAAGGAAGTGGGTGCAAAGATGTCAGCAGGATTTGTAGGGCTCTGGGAAACTAGCATGGAAGAAGCTATTTAAGGTGTAGACTGAACAGAGGAAAGTTGCCTTTGTTTTGTGGATCATATCAGCTGTCAAATGTGTGCTCTAGAAGGCAGAGAAAGGAGAAAATTTGTGAATGATTTCATTTCATTTAGTGACAGTGGAATAATATTCTGCAATAAATTACCCAATACCCCACCAGGGGTGATAATGAAATGCCTGAAAAACAGCCCATAAAATAAGCTGGAATAACTAACTCAGGCTGATTTGTATGTGTATAAGCTGGCGAATAGGCAGATCACTGCCTTTGGGTCCCCTCTTCCATGAGCTTGGAGAGCAACCCCTTGGCTTCAGGAAAGGATGGGGAGTGACAGCATCCTCAGATTAGCGTGGCTCTGTGCAGACATTTGCTAGAGCTCTGCCAGAATTTACTGTGAGGCTCAAAACTCCCACTTCCCCTCCTTATTCTTCTATCTTTTTCTCCTTAACTATTTTTTCCCCCTTTACTCTCCCTCAGGCTTTTTTCTACTCTCTGCTTCTAACGCCCCAACAAGGATGCAGTTAGCCCCTTTCTCTTTCCATGACACATAAAACTTTATCCTGGTATCTGGTGATTCTTCCCCGGAACTCACTCCTTCACCAAACTACCTTCCACCTGGTGCAGGAGGGTCCCCTCTTGGCAGATGAACTCCCAACTTGCCTTTTTTTGGTCCAAGTGGAGCTGATACCCCTCGCCCCATATGTCCAGTACCCTCCCCTGGACTGTTTTCATGCTAACAGCAGTTTTAAGTAAGGCACAGGTTTTCTTTTTCCAGAAAGTAGGGAGAGGTGGAGAGAGGGAGAAAGGATGGAGTGCAATTGCAATAAGGGCTTTGGAGCCTTTGGGCTCCAGACAACAGATCATATTTTAATACCCGTGGCTGAAACTAACTATAAAATTTGGAGAAGATTGTAAATGGTTTGTTTTACAACACACAAATAATACTGACTATTGTTAAGGAAAAAAATTATTCTGACGTTTGTTAACATGGTAAGGAAGATTTTATGCAGGACTGTTGCCATAGATGTCAAGACTATCACAACTGAAGAGACAGATTTGTCTCTGCTCTGAATACAGCAGAAGATGAACAGGATGGGGGTGGGGGTGGAAGGTCAGTGGATGGAAAATTGCTAAGAGGAGACGTCAAAGGTAGGGGGATTCTTGTTGAAAGCAGGCCAGGTGATCAGATGTCAAGGGTGGAGAATGAGCAACTTGATCAGATAAATTGACTTAGCCAGCTTCTTGCTAAAACTGGGCTAGGCAAGCTAAAGATAAAGCCCACGGACAAGGCCTCATTGAAAAGAAGGCTTAGAGAAGGCTGTCTAAAATTTGGAGAAGGAGAGCGTCTTTGCCACTATCCGTTAGACTGTGAACTCACGAAGCTTAACTTGGGCTTGCAGCCTTGCCCTCGTGTCAGTGACTACATTGATTCAACATAAAAGTACACAGTCTTCAATAAAAGAAAGCAAATATTGGGGGGAACCCACCTCCTACTGATTAAGCAAGCCAACGTGTGGGAGCTTCTAGTTTCAGCCAACTCTATTTACCTCCTTGTCCTTGCTTTGCCAGAAGTAAGTGCATCATTGCATTACATGCTGTAGGATTTTGATGTGTGTACTGTGTGATGTCAAAATAATATTTGAAATATGGTTCTAAGGGATATAGTAAAATCTTTTGAAATGCATGCTAGGTGACACAGAAAGCAGGCTGGAGATTTTCTTGTAAACACTAACTCAGTGGTATGGTGTGACTTATGCTTTCCCTGCATGGTTTGGAGTCAAGCCAAACCACACTTGACACAAAGGGGGAGAGCTCCCATTCTGAACTCATTTGCTGCTCAATCAATGCCCAAGTCACCATCTCCACTAATTAGAGATGTCTTGGCTTCAGCAGGAAGAGATAAGAATGTACATCTGTGTTTATAAGCTGGTCTTCCCCCATTTGCCTTTATGAAGTCATAATGCACATAAAGTAATTTCAGTGGCCAAGATTGTATTGATAAAACAATTTTCATTTGAACATTTGACTTGTTAGGCAAGTAGATATATTTATAGAAAAAGAGAAAGGAAGAAAGAAGTTATGGATTCATTTCAACAAATCTGGCTTAACTTTTTAACAACAACAACAACAAAAAACAGTTCAATTATAATTATATTGATATGAAATTAATAATTCTAAATTATTAAAAAATTAATTTTAAGAGACTAGCCTTAAAGCTTTTAGAGAAATAATCTATACATTTATAAATTTACAAGGTGTGATCAACAATATGGTGAATGTTTAAATAAAAAAAAAAAATTATTACAGTAAAAGACACATTGCCATTCATCCCCCTCAAAATACTCCCCCTCACTTCACACACACTTTTCCCATTGTTCTTGCCACTTTCTGATCATACCTCGTAGGCCATCAGAATTAGAAGGAACCTTAGATATCTATTCCACCTCCCTCATTTTCAAATGAGCAAATTGAAAGTCAAGAAAGAGATTCTAAATGAACTTTTGATAAGAAGTACCAGCCATATAAGCTTTTTTGTTGTTGTTTGTTTGTTTCATGCTCTGTAAATTCTGATGCTAATATGGACATCCAATATAGCTTTGTGTTTTACTGCAGCGATTTCTGCTAACATAACTGAGAAGCATTTTAGTTTAGGAAAAATGCTTATTTTGGCACAAACAGACCAGAAATAATACAGCAAAGGATGGATTCCTGGAGATTTAAGATTAGGGTTCCCACAAGGAATTTCACCAAGAACTATTTCACATCTCTTGATTATAATTTTTCAATCTCTTGTTTATAATTTAAATGTTTGAATTTAATTATAAGAATAGCTCTTATAAGCATAAGAGAAGGGTACTAAACCATCCCATTTCACCTCAGACTGGGTCTCAGGGCACATTAATAAGTGAATCATTTCTCTTTGGAAATGAGCAAAGTTTAGGGTATGGTGAAAAATACAGGGGTTAGTCATTGCTTGTGGGAATGTGACATTTTGGTCATGATAGTTTAGGAATAGTTTACGATATTCTCTTGGGACTTGAGTATTCCAAGGGTGGGCATCAGCCCCCAACTCAAAGGGGAGGCTGTTTACCATAGATCCCAGTAAACAGGCTGTGGGAGAATCTAGGAATTGGTTCAGTGTGTGAGAAAAAAGAATACTCTGGTGGTGTCGCCCATAATTCTTTAGCTTTGTTCTTCAGTGAATATAAACTTCACCCAAGGCAGGGGAGTGCCAGATGTCAAGCACCAAAGAAAACAGGACGTCTTGAGGAGCTGGGAGCTGGTTAGCACATATTTGTGTTTCAGGAGAATTTGGGATAAATAAAAAAAACTTGAGTTTCACATACATCATCCTCTCCTCAGGGTCTGTTAGCGCTGAGTGGGCGAGTGGAAGCCAGCACAGCCCTGAGAGCCCTTGTTGCTCAGAAATGACCCTGGGGTCAGCCAGGACTCCAGACCACTCTGGAGTCATTACAGTTTTCTCTGAGAACCGTTTGCTGGGTCTGCAGGGCAGTTAATCTGACAATGAGCCAAAAAGCCACTCCCATTCCTGATGGGTTCAGTGACTCACTGCCTTGGGGGGGAAGAAAATGATGGGCAGCATCGGAGTGACTGCTTGGGTGAAACGACTGCCTGCTAGCTGGGAGAATGAGGGCACGTTGCTTAAGCCCATTCAGCATCAGTTTCCTCATGTGTGACAAGAATTCTATGACTTTATAGGATTGTGGTGAAGATGAACACAGCTCGTGCGTGTAAAGTGCTCAGCAAAGCAGCACCAGGGACTTTGATAGGTCAGGGTGTTCCGAGGAACTTCTCTGAGCTCTCAACTTTGGAATGGCCAGACCGCCCGACCTGCATCCGCTAATTCGTTCAACATACTTGTGGAGTGTGTCTTCCCCTATTCAAAGCTCTCTGCTGGTGTATAAAATTGTGAATTGCTTAGAAGAAAGTCAGGAGAAAACCAATCATTTGTGGCTCCTGTTGGCGTATGGGCTGGTATTAAATGTAGAAATATCTCCATGAAAAGTTAAATGACTCCCTTTCTGACACTGAAGACACAAGATTACAATGCAAGTGTTTCAAATCTGTGGCAAGAACATTCTTTGGAAGACAACCAACTGTCTTGCTGTGCTTTTGCATCCCTCAGAATCATAAAAACAACAAACAAAAGACTAGAAGCAAAACAACCAAACCAGGCCGAGCCATCTTGAGGCAGCTCTGCTTCCAGCTCCCAGGCCCTGCAAGATGGATTCTTTAAATCCATCTGCTGCAGGACATTAGGGAAAGCCATAGCTATGGAAATTTGCAACAGCAGGTTTTAACTAAGGAACTTTCTTTCTGGAAATGCGTGTATTTAAGCTGCCTGGTAGAGCTGTCTCTAGCCCCAAGGCAGCCTGGGAAAGCTCTGTGGACTCAGAAGAATGCATTTTGCTCTCCCCCATTCCTGGGGGCATCCCCACTAGAGTGAGGCTCAGCTTGTACTTTCAAACACCAGGCTAGGGTGGTCATTTTAGAGCAAGGAAGAGCTGCCCAGCTCCCGTTTCTGTTTTTGGGAGGTTGCATTCTTAGTGGAAAGAGCAGATCCTTTGAAGTTGGACAGACATTGTTTCAAATCCTGTCACTGATGATTTCTAACTGAGTGACCTGGGAGAGTTTCTTCATCTATTTAGGATGGTTTCACCTATCTTATGACATGTCTGTGAGGATGAGATGAGAAAATACACGCAAAGCATCATATATAAAATAGGTGCTCAATATGTATTTTTTGGGAGATAGGTTGGGAAACACACCAATGTCTAGGTGTTGCATAATGTAAAGGAAGCCATGCAGTGTGAACAGAACCCACACATCATTTGTCTTGGAGTGGGCATGTAGTTCTGAGGCGCAATGCAGTTGAGACTCCCTGGTTACCGTCAGTTGGAATGTACCTTTCCAGTAAGCATAGATTTCAGAACTATATTTTTGGCATAGAGTTCAATGTTGGGAACACAGAGAGTTAAGAACAATCAGAAGGGATCTCTTGACCTTTGCAGTCTTGCATTCTAATAACGTCTGGAGCTTTGAAAATTCCAAGGGTCCTAGATTAAAGCCCTAATACTTTTTTGCTGCAAACCAAAATATGACTGAGGGATCCCTGAGATGCCTCAAGGAGGGCTAGACTGCTATTTGGCTTTTTAATTACATAAGGAGGCCATTAGATGGGGGTGGCTCTAACGCCATGTCGGCCTGCGTCAGCATACCAAAACCTAAGCCTGTAAATGCCTCAAGGTTATGAAATCGAAACACGAAGGACAACCAATTGAAAAGAGCCAACTAACCTTTCAGTTATAGCTGATCAAATAATTTCCTTTCCTTGTATAAATCTTTCCCCTAGCTCCTGTGGTTGGGGTGCTCCTGACTACTTCTGCTTTGATGCTGCCCAATTAGAATCAATTTTTGCTCAAAGAAACTCTTAAAAATTTTAGTATGCCTCAGTTTATATTTTAACAGCCTGATTATCAATCTCTGGTGGATTTTAGACTCAGGATCTGTGACCTCTGGTAAAGTGTCTGAAGAACCCTTTTGATTCCTGGAAGATTCAGATGAAGGACTGTCCATTTCTCATTCCCAGATATCATCTCTGGACCTTACTAGAAACCTGAGCTGAGAAGCCAGGGTCAGGTGGGGAGTGGGTGTTCAGTGGGACCCTATGTTATTGGATGGATTCATTTATTTAATAAGCTTCTGGGAACACCTAGTTTCTGATTATGTAGAAGCAGCTCAGTGAGACCATGCTCTTGCCCTCAAAAACATTCCATTCTCTACCTCACCCCAGGTGCCACTGCCTTAAAGGCAGACACACAATTCTCATAATCCCAACCCTGGGAGAACCTCTTACGAAACATGAGAGCTCTGGTTCCAGGGCTTGGCTTTCTACTAGATCACATCTCTCTGAACTAACTACGTTTCCTTCATGGGCAAACAGACTGAGTTAGGGGTCCTCAACTCTACTGCCCTTCAGTATCACCTGGAGGTGCTTTTTAACACCTAGGTTTGGATTCCTCAGATCCGCTCCTGACCTATCTGACTCTCTGAGAGTAGAGCTCACCTTCTCCAAGGGCTATTGATGTACGTTCATGTAGAGAACCACAGGCTGTGTGAACTCCAAGCCCAGGATCCTTTGGAGACCCCAACACTGGAGTGAAAGGAAGAAAAACTCCTTTACTGTACAAAAATATCTCATTTGAGTGTGAGCTGTGGGTTTGAGATAATTTACTCTGCTCCTCTCCAGAAGCCTTGAGATAGCTGAGAAGAAAGCAGTGTTTTCAGGAATAAGAGCAGAGTCTCAACATGAGGTACTGGCAGCAAGACCCTCTAAGAACTGGAGGAGGGGTCTGTCTCTGCGTGGGCAAGTTCCAAACTTGCCTTTATCCCACTGATCATTCTCACTCGCTTCTACGCTAGTCCTAAAGGAAGAGCCATAAATACAGACACGCAAACAGATGAGTGTGCTCAAAGTACTCGAGCACGTTGGAATGGGATGCACCAGTTGCCTCTAGCCAGCCCCCCTCACCTGCCCTGTGGGCATCAGACTGGCTGTGGGATCCCAAAAGTTGCCATTTTCTCTGATCAATAACTGGGACTGACAGTCAAGATGTTGACTTTATTCATTTATTCAACCCGTATTTATTAAATGAATGACTTTGCAGTTGCCATTGGGGAACCCAACTAGAATGATGACTGATAAAGTCTCAGAGAGGGCATAAGCCAACACAAAAAAACATGAAAAAAAAAAAAAAAAGCCAGCTAGCATTGACATCTTAAAAGTAGCAAATTTATTTTAATCCTAAATAGGCACCAGAAGGATTCTGATGGATGCATAATTTATGCAAATCTATGCAAATTCAGGTCCCAATTACACAGAAGAGGATTGGATGGCATTTGTAAAGACCAGCCATGCTCTAAGCTGTCACCTGCCAGCCTGCTGCTCCCTGGAGTCAGATTCAGACCAGATGGCAGGAATTAGAAACGAAGAAACCTCCTTCCTTGAACTTTCACCTTTAAGTCTAATTTAAGCATCTGTGAGCTTTGAAGTGGTAGGACTTCTTTGGTTAGCATTCAAGAGCCCTTATAGGGATTGTGGCAGGCCGCTGATTCTGGAAACAATAATCCCTCCCCACGCAAACTTTGCTAGGTTCTTGCATGAGCTGCTGAAGGAATGTCTGCTAGATGCTTTGATTTTCTTAGAATAAGACAGATTTATGTATTGGTAGAAAGGCAGCAAAACAGAATGCCTCACAAAATAAGAGTTTCCATTTCTTCTCAAGGCATAGATTACAAGTGTGTACCTGTACACACACACACACACACACACACACACACACACTTACCCTCACCTGAAAATGGAGCTAGTGAATTCTAGCTGTTTCTCCAGTGACCCCAACCCCAGTTCTGCCCTATTTAGGGCCAGCAGCTGATCACATGACAGTATTGACCGTGACTCCCTCCTCTGTAAGAGTGTTCCCTCTACACTACTGAGTCAGCATTGGTATCCAAATAAACATCTGCTATATTTTGTTGTTAGTAATGATAATGACTAGCTGGGATGGCTAAGGATGGCCTTAACACATACCATCTAAACGGAAAATCTGAGAAAATTGGAAGCTTTAGAAAAACTACAATTGTGTTTCCCTATTACTTTCTAAAACAAGACACTGCCTTGTAGAATGGTCATTCTGTTTTGTTAGAATCCTCAGGGCATCAGCCCTAGGATTTATAGAGTTCGGGTTATTACAAAGCGTTGGTGAATAGAGTAGAGGGTTTAAGGAGTCAAGGGCTTCTGACGGTCTTTCAAGGCCTGCAATGAGTTCACGGATTGCAAGATGCCAGCTGATAGGCTTTGGGCTGAAAAGGGGATGCTAGGCTGGAGCTGCTTGTCTTGGAGACCTGGGAAGGAGGGCTTCCCCAGCGCATCAGTGCTGGAGATCTCCCACGTGCAGGATGCCTGTCATGCAGCATGCCTGGAGGAAAGGTTGCTGCGACAGAGCCCACATGCTCAGGGCCGCGCCTCACTGGATCTGGCATGACCTGGAAGCTGGCCCTCACTGAGTCAATATGGGGAACTCCCCCACAGGAGGATCCTGTGGTGTGCGCTCTGAGCACACACTGACATGTCCATGGGGATGACGGAGAGCAGCCTCTGATGGGAAGCAGAAGCTTCTCTGAGAGCCATTCCTGCGTTTTCGATTGTTGTGACCACCTAGCTCAAATTTCATATGTCTCAGAAGCAAATGATATATGTTGGACATTTATTCAACTCTAGAGCAATGTCTAAAGTAAGTGCTGTCAGGCTCAGAATCTAGTGCTAGGACACCGGCCCTGGGGTAACACTTCTCTGAAAGGTGAGCTTATTTACTTTCGTGAACTTTATTTCCATATGAAATGAACCCATGTTGTAAGAGATGATGTGCTTGGCTTATCTAGATGCCCTCCCATTGGAGAGCTCAGGAAATAATTCTTAAAGTGGACTGGACTGTTCATTCCGGTTTCCTCATCTCGACAAGAGGGCAGAGATGAGTCCCCTGTAGGGCAAATAGGTATTCGTGAGGAGTACCTGACTTTTCTTCATCCTTCTGGAATCACTATGTCTCTTCCATGCTTTATTTTCTAAGAATATAATTTCTGGAAGAGACAAATGTCTTCATTTCCTACACCGTTGGAGGTAAATCCTGAAAGGGAATAAAAGTGTAAATCACCTGTTCCAATTGTGTGGCTGAATACCATAAAGTACTTTACAGTCATTAAATGCTTCACCAGTTTTTAAGGATAATGCATTTTTCATGTCAGTTTTACACACAAATTTTATGTCAACTAGTTACAAATATACTTCATTCTGAAATTCTCTGAGGCCTAGCCACAGCTGATGAAAACTCAAAACTGGTGAAAGACCAGAACACATCCATATAGCTTTCTTAATTCTATATCTATGTTTACTCCAAATCTGTTTGAACTGGATAGATGGGTCTGTTAATACCATTCTGAGTCGGTGTCTGGTAGAGGTACTATATTTGTTAGAAGTGCTTTTGCCTGCAAGTAACATAAGAATCTAAAATTGGTTTAAATAAATAGTTAATTTTTCTCACATCATCAAAAGTCTGGAGATAAGTTTTATGATTGGTTTGTTAGCTTAATATTATCAGGGCTTGTGTCTCTATAATTTTTTTGTCTTTTCCCTCATGGTTGCAATATGGCTGCTGCAGCTCCTGGCATCAGGTCCTCTACTTAAAAGAGAAAGTTGATGAGTATGATGATTTTGAAATATGGCCTCAAAATCTTTGACACATTTCACATTGGGAAGTGGGGTTTGTAGTCCCTCCCTTTGTTTCTGAGTGGGTTTATGACTGCTTCAATCAATAGAGTATGGTAGAAGTGACATTATGTGACTTCTGAGGCTAGATCATAAAGTACCATGCAGCTTCTGTTCAGTTCTCTGGAAACACTTACTATCTGGATGCTCTTCTTGGGTCTCTTCTTATAATTCTCCCTTTCAAAAATCCAAATGCCATGTTGTGAGAAGCTCAATGTAGGTACTTTAGTTGGCAGTCCCAGTTGAGCCATCCCAGTCCACAAGGCATAGGTGGAAGTGAAGAAGCCTCCAGATGATTCTAGCACATAGCCCTTTGAAACATCCCCAGAAAAGGCCCCAGACTTTGTGGAGGAAAATCAAGCCGTCTCTACATGCCCTGTACAAATTCCTGACCCATAGAATTAATTTGTGAGCAAAATACACGTAAAGTGACAGTTGCTTTCTACCACTAAGTTTGGGATGGTTTGTTAGGCAGCCATAGATGCTTTCAGTGGTGGGAACTCTGGCCAACTTACAATATATATCCTTTGCTGATGAGTGCCATGGGGATTGTTGGTTTAGGGTGTTTCATTTTTAAATCTAAGTCAGAAATCCAGATTTTAGGTTAAATTTCCCAATTGTTAAATCATTAGATGTCCTCCAAGTGTGTCCCAAAGGATCCTAACCTAGTCTGACTTTTCCAGGGAGATTTTGTGACCTACCACAAATCATGTGGTTGGTAAGTAAGCGAAAAGGACAAAAGTTCAATTCATCTAGTCCCTCATTAGAGGCACATACTAGGTCTTAGTATCTGTAAATTTTCACTTGGATCTTGACTGATCCATAAAAGGTTACTCAACATTTAAGAGTCAAGGTAGCCACTGTGTTTGTTTCTTTTTTCTGGGAGAAATTTTCAGGGACTTCTTTCATGGACAGGTAACTTAATTAAGACTTAAGGATCAAAAATCCACACAATGGCAGCATTATACCAGACACCAGAACATTTTTCAGTACTTCAAATGTTTAGTCATTCATGCCATCCACAGTTGTTCTTTCTACCAACTCATAATCCTGCCATAAGAATTTTGGTGCAAGCAAATACTCTGATAATTATGGCCATCTAGTTGGCATTCATTCCTGTGAAATACAGTGTTAAGCTAAGATAATTTGAGGGGGCAATTTCGCTTGAAACTTGGAAGGTCGGTTTGGATGAATGGGAGTACACAGTAGATATATGGATCAAGCAGAACCCATGAAAAAAAAGTAGAATGTTACAAGAGCAATAGTTATTTAGATCTCTGTCTTTCATGAAGAATCTCTTTGAATATCTTCGAGCACTTTGTTTAAGGGGAATTCAGATCAGGTATTGACAAGGATACAGAGCCTGTTAGAAGAACATTACAAAATGGACATTTGTGGAGTTTAGGCAGATGAATCAGCAAGTATGGAAGATAACTTTATATTAAAAGGGCAGCAGCATTTTGCTGACCACAAAGTACACAGCAAGACATTCTTGAGCTTTGTGTTTACTCTGTAACTGTGCATGTTTTATTAATCAGTCTGTAAGGCTCAGTTCTGCTCCTGAGGCAGGCATTCTGCTGTCCAGGGCACAGCTGGACTTTCGCAGGGAGTATGCAGACAAGTCAGGCACCCTTTTGACTTTGTCCTCTCAATATAGGAATGAGTTGGCAGATTTGATTTTTCTCACTACTAAGGGACTATTTTATAACTTTCTGCTTCTAGAATGTCTTTCCTTGGGCTTCTCTTGTGTGTTGGCAGTGCCCTCCTCTTCTAATCTCCTTTGAAAGACATTTCTTTCTCCTTTGAGTATATCCCTAGTCCTCCCTCTGGCAGCTACTATTCATTATTTAACTTCTTCCTGTATTTTTGTTCTCCTTTTCTCTTTCAACTTTGTGAAAAATATAGGAGGGAAGCTTGTTATTGCTTGCCCTGAGTTTCCTGGTGCCTAGCACAGTGCTTTGCATATGGTAGGCACTCAGAAAATTCATTCAGTGTGGATGGATGGATGGATGGATGGATGGATGGATGATTAAATGTTCTCTATGCAACACGTCAGAAGTTTAAGTGAAATCTTGCGAATTTGCACATTCATTTATTTGCTCCACAACATTTACTGAGTGTCTACTTTGCTCCAATCTTTGTGCAGTCTGATGTGAAGACAGACCCACACAATGCAGTGTAGTAAGTGTTGTGTTGGAGGCATCCAGGTGGTCTATGAGAGCACAGAGATGCACATAGACTTTGGGTGGATGGGGTTTTGCTCTCATTCTGCTCACATCAGTTTAATGTCAGTGTATCGGAGAGGTAGTATAGCCAATGGTTACGCTTTTAATATGAATCCTTATTTCTTTCTCTTCTTCCCTCCTAGCACCCCCCTCCCATCCCTTCCTTGGGAATGAAAGCTTTTCCCTTCCCATTCAGGGAGGGGAAATAGGGTGCTGTGTTTCTAAAATAAGCCTTCCCTATATTCTAGGTTGGGTATATGCAGAGTTGCTAATGGTTTCACTCTAGGCTATTGGAATTCTAAACTCTTCCTAATGAAGCATCCTATCAGGGGTTTAGTCTTAAAGGATAAAGAGCCTATGGGAGGGGCTGCTGGTTAGCTCAGTTAGTTAGCGCACAGTACTCTTAACAACAAGGTTGCTGGTTCGAGCCCCACATGAGCCACTCTGAGCTGCGCCCTCCACAACTAGATTGAAATAACTACTTGACTTGGAGCTGATGGGTCCTGGAAAAACACACTTAAAAGAAAATAGAAAGTTTTTTTTTTTAAAGAGCATATGGGAGGAGAACCCAGGACCATCCGGGAAGGCCCTGGATCAGAGGGGCCTGTTGCCTAAATAAAGCCTGATTCTAGAAAGTTGTCCAAAAGTGGGTCTTCTGCCAGGCTAATGCCCCTAGAATTGCCCCTGTAATTGGGGAGACACTGCTGTGGGGGCACTGTTTGAGTGCCTGGTAGAGGTGCTAAGCTCGAGACCTCCCCAGATGACTTCCAGTCTTCATATGCAAGAGAACATTGCATGCCTGCTCCAAGGCTGTTCCATGTTGACCAGCCAGCTGATGGCTGAATGGTTACCGTCCCAGCCCTGCCTCAAACCATGTCATCAGGAGCCCTCGCCCTCAGAGGACACCTCCCTGCCATGCTCAGAACACTTGTACACCTAAGCAGACTTCTGGCCACCCCTTGGGAGGAGCTTCCATACATATATGAATATTTTGGGTCAAATGCAACTCCAGGTGACCCCAGTTTGGGACAGAGGGGAAAAGCCACCCCCATTACAAGTGAAGATATTCGGAAATCTCAAAACTTATGTTTGAATCCTGACTTTACCACTTAGTTGCTGTATAAACTTAATCTTGGGCAAGTTACTTAATTTCTTTGAATCTTAATTCTCTTGTTTATAAATTGAGGTCCTAGTATCTATTATACTTAGCAATTTGGAGGATTCAATAAGCACTTACCTGTGAAGCAATTGTCACATTGCCTGACACATAGTATATACTCAATGTATATGTTTATTGTATTTTCGTTGCTTTTAATATTACTTTGAGCAGGAAGTACTCAAAGGATATTTTAGGCATATCTAGGCCTCTCCTGAGTCTGAAGAAAAGATTTGGACTCGGAGTTCCCACTCATCTGTTCATTCCCAGCCCTTATTTGGGGACCTTACTTGTTCTTCTTTAGGTCCCACTTTAGGATTGGTTGGGGATCAAGGACTGATGGAAAATGCAGAATTTCTGTTCATTTCAATTTTTTTTCTTTTTAATTTGAAAACTACGTATCTTTATCCAACTGAACCATGGATTCCAGATTATGTTTTTTTGTTTGTTTGTTTGTTTTTTTAATTAAAAAAGGCCTTTGTCTCCTTCTGTGTTTTTCCTTACCCTATTTTGGCCCAGTCTCCCATCACTAACTACATTATTGCATCTCATTGGCCAGCCAGTCTGTTTATCTCTGCCTTGCATCCAGCTCCCACTTCTGGCCAGGAGAGACTGCAGACTGGTCTGAAGTCAGGTAGTTCAGGCATTGTTAATATAGGATTAGAACTCTGTTTCTGCTTAAAGACTTTAAAAACCAGAATAAGAGGAAAGGAGAATCCTCTTTGTGTTCAGTTAGGTTCTTACTCAGATGTGATTATTTCTTGTTTTTTTCTACCTAATTTCTCATATTGTTCTTTTGGACCTTCTTGTCCGGTAAACACTATTGATGGTTTATTCTGGGCCAAATGCTGTCCTTTCACATACAGTTATATTCCTCTCCCCTCCTTGCTTCCCCAGGCTGTAGTTCTCTTATTTTTTATTACTTGAGAAAATGGCACAGATCTTCAGTTATTCAATTAACAGCACAAAGAAAGAAGACATTCTACAGAATGTCTCTGACAGACTGAAGAAGGAAATTACTAAGAAATGATTTTATATTTTTTATGTTGCCCTAGAAAATATTCTTGTTTAGGTTCCCAAATTCACGTATTTTAACCTAACATGCCTCAAGCTTCAAATTTTGTAAACAATAGATATTTCTATACAATGTAGACAATGACTGAAAAGTCAAAAGGAATTTTGACATTACTAAATTGGTTGCCAATATGTGTTCAATGAAGTGACAATGGGCATCTTATTTCCACAATGGTGACAGTGTGCTGGATGCATTTGGCATCCAGGAACATTTTTACTTAATTTTCAGCTCTAATTTATCATGTGCGCGGAGTTGGATATCTGAAAAGCTGCAATAACTTTAACATGGAATCATCCTGGTAGATTACCAAAGTGTATTGTTCTTCCAAAAATAGTTGGATGGCTTTCTTTCTAAGGGAACTGTGAACCCAGTACCAAGGCCAGAAAAGTAAAGACTTGGACAGAAGTAAATTTCCTATTGAGCACAAAACTACAGCTTTAAAGCCACCATTTTCTCCACTTCATTTGGATAAAATGAAAACTTTAAGAGCAAAGCGAGACAAAACCTAGACATGTTTAGATAGTATGAAGCTTGATGGAAATACATTTTGACTTGTGATTTAGAAGCTCTCTCCAGTTTGTTGCGATTTTAGCTGTAAAAACAGCTGGGGAAACAGCAGCATTTTCTAATTGCAGAGGGAAAATAGTTATATATCTCCAGGGAGGAAATTTGACCTAGAGATTTGCTTGTATGTTCACTAATAGTGAAACAAAGGCCAAAGGATTTGGGTTCCCAACAGCCTGAATAGAGTAAGATCTCTGGTACCTGAAATATGGAAAAAGGTGAAGAAAAAGACTAAACAGTGAGTGCCAGCCAGAGCAGGAATTAGGAAGTGTCTTAGTCCAGTTGGGCTGCTATAGCAGAATATCATAGACTAGATGGCTTATGAACAATAGAAATTTGTTTTTCATGGTTTTGGAGGCTGGAAGTCCAAGATCAAGGCGCAGGCAGATTTGGTTGGTGTCTGGTAAGAACCTGCTTCCTGGTTCATAGATGGCCATCTTCTTGCTGTGTCCTCACATGGTAGAAGGGGTAAGGGATCTCTGTGGGGTCTCTTTTATAAGGGCACCTAATCATCTCCCAAAGCCCTGCCTCCAAATACCATCACATTGGGTGTTAGGATTTAACATGTACATTTTCAGGGGGGATACAAACATTGTCTATGGCAGGAGATGTTGATTAGTTATGTAGATTGTTGTGGAGATTTTGCCATCTTACATATCGTTAAGCAAATTCCTTATAAATTCTTATCCTTCTTACCTGTTTTCCAAAGTCTCTTTTTTCCTACTGGGCTATTAAAGGAGTCTTTCTTCTCCCCTCTGCACTGATGGCATCTCTTCTTTTCTACCTGGAGTCTCACAGCTGCAGCTCACCCGCACCTAGACCCTCAATTGCCTTCTTCCTTTTCTTCCAGAGCCGTTTAGCGGTGTCCCAGTTTCACCCTTCAAAAGGGCATGCCCACGTCTTTTATTCTATACAGAGGACAGAAGTCCCTGTAGTTATTGGAAAACACTTCCCAAACCCTTTTCTTTTCTATAATGTAATGCTGTGGGGCTTCTGGGCCACTTCTCTGAGTTACCGGTTGTTTCCTGTACAGACCAGAGGGCTTCTCATGTTTTTATTATCTCATTTCCTGTGTCACCCCTCTCTTTGCAGTATATGCTTTCTAACATTAGCTCTGACACCCTGAAGATACCAAGAGGCTCCTTGTTGCTCTATAATTCCCTGGTTCAGTCGAAGGTTGCTGGGACTGGCAACTGTTACCCTTGGTAAGACGCCTGCTGTGCTATAGAAGCAGCTCTCCAGCTCCCTGGCCTGCCCCACAAGACTTGGTAGAGAGAGTGATTCTCAGGTTCTACGCAGCACCTCTACCCCAGGCAGGTAACATAGGGAACACAAGTAGTTGCCTTGATCCTGCTCAGATACAGTGCGCCTGCTGTGAAATAAAGAAAGGGTGTAGGATTTGGTGGTGGTGGTGGTGCGTGGTCAAATTGGCTTGGAATTGAGGGGGAAGTTTCTTGGAGCAAGTGACACTTGAGCTGGACAGGATTTGAAGACACAGTCCAGAGTTGCAGCTTGAAAATTTAGGGAATAAATGTCGCGCATTTAAGGGAAGGTAAGAGAAAGTCTGGCTGGAACAGAAGTTGCCGGCTAGAAACTGGGGCCACGATTATTATTATTCTTTTGCCTTCCATTGTAACTATCTCATACAATTTGAACAAAACAGTAATGCATGCACATGCTAAAAATTCAAATAATATATATAATGGTAAATAATGAAAAGTCTCCCTCTCACGTTTCCATTTTGCTCCCCTAGAGGCAATCATTGTATCTAGTTTCTTGTGTATCCTTCTATAGATAGTCTGTCTAGACATGGATATTTGTATGTCCCTATATATTTATAAATATCCATCTGCCTTTCTATCTATCTATCTCTTGATGTCTAGTCCCCTACTTTTTACACAAATGGCAGCGTATATTACACACTGGTCTGTATCTTGTTTTTTGTTTTTTTTCTAATTTAATATATTTTGGAAATATATATATATATATATATTTTTTTTTTTTTTTTAATTGGGGAACAGTGTATTTTTCCAGGACCCATCAGCTCCACGTCAAGTTGTTGTTTTCAATCTAGTTATAGGGGGTGCAGCTCAGCTCCAAGTCAAGTTTTTGTCTTCAATCTAGTTGTGGAGGGCGCAGCTCACTGGCCCATGTGGGAATCGAACCAGCGTTGGTGTTATGAGCACTGCGCTCTAACCACTGAATCAACTGGCCGTCCAGTTTCATAGTTTGATCACAGTTTGTTACATCAATATTGGGATGCAAGGTGTGACAAAGGATTCTTGTTTAGATTCATTTTTGCAAAAAGACTTATAAAAGTACAATGTTTGTATTGCATTTAACTGAATGTGTTTATGATCTTTATTAACATAGTGTTTATATGATTGGCCAAGCAGGTGTATGTGTGTAGGAGAGGTGGGAGGCAGGCAGGGGCCTGGAAGCAGGGAGATACTTTAAGTGGCTATGCAGTAATCCAAGTGTGGTGGGGGGAGGATGGAGCATACTAACCATACCCAGTAAAGCTGGTTTCAACCCCGCCCCAACCATCACATTTTAAAGACTGCCAGTCCATTCGATGATATCAACTGGAGCTAGATGACATTTGAAGGAATTACAAATTTATTAATACTTTTAAAAAATATTTTTAGAGCAGTTTTAAGTTCACAGCAAAACTGAGAGGAAGTTCCAAATATATCCTATATACTTCCTGCCTTATACATGCATAACTTCTCCCATTATGAACATCTTTCACTAGAGTGGTATATAATCGACGAACCTACATTGATACATCACTTAAAGTCCATAGTTTACATTAGGATTCACTCTTAGTGTTGCACATTCTAAGGGTTTGGACAAAAGTATAATGACATGTATCCACCATTATGGTATCATACAGAGAATTTTCACTGTCTTAAAAATCCTCTGTGTCCCACCTATTCAGCCATCCCCTATTGGTTTTTAATTCTGCCCACAACTTCTTCGGTCAACTTTAGACCCGCCCGTGTCTCCTTGGCACCTGTATTCTCAGTGCCTGTGGTTGGAAGGGTCCCTTTGGAAGCACTGTGACACGGCTTGAGAGCTTTGTCTTGGCCTGAATGTGGACAGGTAGGAATTGCCAGGGAATTAATGCACCTGGAGTAACCCTCATCAGTGATGAAAGGGATTTGGAGAATAAATAGCTCTATTTAATCACCCTTCAGTGGGCCAACTCTGAGATGCGATCCACTCTGTATCTTAGATGTACCCAGAGAGATTAAGCCTCAGGACCCACATTAACTTTACCATGTACTGTTTATTGTTTTTTGTTTTTCCCTTGTTTACTTTCCCATTCCCCTTCTGGTGCTTCTGAGCATCTCCTTTCCCTTAACTACTGCTTTCCAATCATTGTCTTGGGATCTGCTTCTGGGTGAAACCAATTTTAGATACAAGGATCCTTCCAGCTCCATCCTTACCCCACTCCAAAAGAAACAACTGGCGATGAATTCCATTTTGACAGATGGACCCCTGTCTTGTCGACTCTTTCAGAACCAATTGGCTCTCTTCCATCCCCACCCCCCACCCCCATCCATAGTCCCATTGTCATTTCCAGGGAAAGAACAACGTGAAGCAGTGCTTAACGTGGTCCATGCACTGTTTTCCGTTTGAGCAGAGTCCTGTGGGAGTTGACTCATGAAGTTGATATAAAGCAGCACCTTGCTGGACGAATGTGAGGAAACAGAAAGAGAGATATGTCCAGCTCGATAATTCTGACAATGCTCACTCCATGCATACCTTGCGGATTCCCAGCCAAAGTCTCTGACCTTTTGTAGTCATTTTATAGCTTTCTTGATCTCAGATGTTTTCGTCTTTTATTGGAAGGGGCTGGTGAAGGCACAAATTGGTGAAGACGTTTGGAAATGATGGCAAGATTTTGAATGTAGAAATTAACTCCATACTGGGGTTCTCAAAGAGTTCTGTTTGTAGCTCATGGTCTCATAGTCCTACAGGGAGGAAAAGGGTGAACTCAGCCCAATAAATCCACGTGGTCTGACTAGAGCTTTTCAATGCTTGTGTGACCATTCTGTGGAAAATTTATATTCCTTTAGTGCAATCATTACACATTATGGACAGATTTTTTACTAATAAGCAAAAGGGATGGAGACATTATAATTGAGATTTAGGCATTGACTGTGTTGGGACTCAGTTCACTCACATATCCAGATGGAAGCAAAATGCTGTGACTTCTCAGTAAAGGCTAGTTCATCTAGTAAATGTCTGTAGTACTTTGCAAAGCTCCCTTGTGTCAGAAGGAAATATAGCTGTTGGTTACAACCTAATTGTCACCAGTCACTCCATGTGGCCTGGCTCAGAGGCCTGGAATCTGGAATAAAGACTGGATTTGTGTGTCAGGACTATGAGGGTTTTCACATATGCTTAAGGTTGCTCAAAAAGAGAGGTGGGAAGGGTCAGGAAACAGCTTATTCCAAAGACATTTAACTCTAGCCAAAGATCTGTCATTTGGTGAAGATTATGAGAATTATAGAATTTACTGCCTCGGATGAATTTCTTAAGTCATCTTTTCCATTTTGAAAATGAGAGACTGGAGCTTAAAAAGTTGAAGGAATTTGTTCAAGGTCAGTCAGCTTATTTCTAGAACCCTAGACACTCTCTTCTTGACTTTTACACAAGTGGTCCTCAAGCGAGTTTAAGAATAAGGAAACTCTTTTAAAAGACAAGTCTGAAGTCCTGAAGCATAGAAGTTGTGGTTTTTAATAGTTGTTGCTGAAGGAAACACATGTGTACCTGTGTATGCGATTCTACACGATAACCCAGCCCCGTCATGCATCATGAAACCCTGTCAAATGCAGGTTTAACTGGCTTTCCTGCGCTAGTCAACTGCTGTTTCAATAGCTCATGGTTCACACCTTCACTTGGGGGTGAAGAGAGTCGAGAAAGAAGTGGAAAAAGCATTTAGGATTTTTCCCTCTCATTTCACATCTACATTCAATCAGTCACCAAGTGCCCCTAGCCTCACCCTGCGTTGAATGGCCAGGCTCCACGCCCCTGCAACGAGGTCCTCCTTCCCTTCCACTGCCTCCATGCTCATCCAGCTTCTCTTCTCTTTGTGTCGAATCACTGAAACAACCTCTCCATGGCATCCCAGATTCTGTTTCCTTCCTCTTTAATCGATCCTGAGAATCATTGTTGAGCTTATCTTCCTAAAACACCGGTTTCACATCAATCTCTTTCTGAGCAATCTTGGGTACTGGGAAAACCCTACTGTCTCTAATATAAAAATACTCTCCCCACCAACATTTTGACTCTTACAGTTCTACTTAATTTATTTCCACTATTTCCGTAATCAGTCAAATTTGGGTTCTAATCCCAGCTTGGCTATTTGCTGGTTATGAGACCTTGGTAAGTTTCTTACTGAGTCTCAGTTTCCCTATCTGTAACATGACGTAGAAATGCCTATCTTTCAGGGTTGTTACGAAAATTAGAAAAATGATCTAATACCGGATTAATAATTTCAACTTTTATATGCTTATGCTGTCATTCCCCAACACAAGCCCTTCTCTCTAGTAAGTCTGTTGTCTTCACTGGCTTTTAAATGTGCCCTGCTCATTCTTGGCTCCAAACTTTTGTGCATTCGTGTCTTCTCTCGTAGGAAATCTCTGTCTTTTCTTGCCTTTTTCTGTGCCTATCCAAATTCTATTCTTCTCTCAGAATCCAGCTCAGGACTCCGCTGGAATTCAGTCTCCCCTGGACGTTCTTTTCCAACACTCCACCTGGTCTCTGTCCACTAAACTTCCCAAATGAATGGAACAGTCAAGAAACTATTCATCACTTAACTCGATGATTTGCCAAGTATGATTGGTGGAAGCTGATGCACATAAGAATGGTTTCATGGTCAAGTAGCACAGGAAGGAAGTGCAGCCTCTTGCCTCCCTGCCTTAGACCTACCCAATTCGCATTCACCCAGTCAAGTTTCTAAGAGATTCTACAGAAAAGAAAAGTATGTAACCTTGTTCAGCCTGGCAGTTCTCAAATCTACTGGGCTATGGAGCTGAGTTTTCATGTAAAAACTTACATGTGTGTGGTCTTAGGAGGACACCATGGCAAGTTGACAACGGTTTTGTGATTTTTCTCTCTCTAGGATGTTAGTTTCCTGGAAGCTGATGCTCGCCTCTTATATTGTTATGTTTCCATCAGCAGTGAATCCTGTGCCGTGTACCTTCCAGGTGCTTAAAGCATATTTGTTAAGTGAAGTGAAGCTTGCAGTGTGGAGAGGTAGAGGAGTTTTAGCGTGTTGTTTTCATCATTAGGGGTCTAGTCACAATATGGTAAAAATGCGTATGCAAACTGGTGCCTGAAATGCAGTTTGGGAGTCTGTGGTTTTCAGTAAGTATGCTATCCTTTAGTTCTTCTTTAGAGGTGAGACATTTGGTTAGATTGGTATACCTATATATTGCCATTTGTTCTCCTGTTTAAATGGACTTGGAATAAGCTGTTTAAATGGTTTCAAAAACTTATGTGGTTTCAAAACCACAGCTTTGGGAGCAAGCTTTTGTGTATAATTTTCAGATATGTACATGCCGTGTCTATATAGCTCCCCCTGATCTTTTCACCTGAATTTCTTTTAAAAGGGACTTGAATATTATCTTGATTTCAAAACCATATTTTGGGGCAAAAGTCTAGAAATAATGAGACATAATGACATGATACCATAAAGTTACAACTTGATGGTAGTGCTTTCCCGGGATGTGCTAAATAAAGTTTGATTTATTAGAATGACTTTTTAATTCACTGTAGATATTTGGGCCTTAAGTTTTGCTTGATTCTTATACTTGATATAGAACCCAAATGCCATATGTGTGTGCTTGCATATATGTTCTTTTATAGGAGAGATTCTTTTATTTAAAACTCAGAGAGGTGTAAAGGAGAAGGTGATCTTTGCAGACAAAAAATTGAGAGATATAATGTTGCCCCCCGACTGCCAGAATTTCTAAATGGAGTTAGATCTGCTGAAAGGGGTCTGTGTTTCTGCCTTCGATGGGTTGGCTGGGCAATGAAGTTCTTGGGTTTTGTATTGCTTGGTGATGCCTTTTAAGGAGGAAATGAAACTACTGGTGAAGCAAAGGCTAGACATTGGTAGGGTTAAGGTTCACGACTTGTTCAGCCTGTGGACCCCTGGGTGACCTTGCATTAGTCACGTCCCTCTGGGCTGGTCCCTCTTCCCATGCTCTGTGGGAGGGTGGTGCCCCCTCTGAGGTTCATGTTTGGATGAGTTTAACAGCCATGAAGCACCCTCTTGAATCAGCCCTTTGGATCATGGAGCAAAATAAGAAAAGTGTCCTTCATTCACATGTTTTTCCACCAAACTTGCTGGTTTGGGTGTGGTGCTTTCATTTCCTCAGATGAGGAGCAGAGGAACTATCACTCTTTTCAGTCTTTAAAAATAGAAGGCACTGAGGGGTAAGCCCTCAAGCATATAAACTCTTAAAGAGCATTTCCATGTATGTGGTGTTTAATGTATAATTAGAAGTATACTGATCTTTTAAGACACCTTTCATTTTCATAATCATGATGCACGATGGAGGTTATGACTTACTTTGTTGAACTGTGGGTGCATTGTTTCATGTATTGGGCCAAACCATATAAGATTGTTGATGTTTGACCACTTTTGACCTACACAAACAGCAATTTCCTCTGGTTCAATCTAGTGTAAGTGAAGAACAAAATTTACCCTAGTCTTCTTTCCCGTTAATGCATCTTTATTTTTCTGCTAGTACAGACTGCCCAAACCTCCATAAATCAAGAGGGAGGAGGAATTAGTCTCAGAGTTGTTGACCGGGTTGTCATAGCTGGCTTGAGCTCTGAGGTAAGGATAATCAGTGTTGGGCACAATTAATTCATCCATAGAAGGAAGAAGACATTGAGCAAAATATCTCTATGATGTAATGGACTTAGATGGTATTGGGAACAACAATTTCTTCTACATCAAATGTGACATTTGACATTAAGGGTAAATTTACAGAATCAAAGCAAAAATCAAATCTGGATATGACACTGTGTTAAACCATTTTGACATGTGGCTTATATTTTTGATAAGGCTGGCTGCACTTGACCTGTTAAACATTAAGAGAATAAAAATAGATGAGAAACATAGATCTTTATGGAAAAAGATTCAAGGAGAATTATTTTCCTGAGTGGGAAGGTGGAGATGGAGGTTGGAGAGGGGATAAGAAGAAAAGTGAAAAGATTAAAGTAAGAGAGGACTGGGGATAACTGCCAAGGAACGTAGCACCATGCAAGGTCAGTCAGTGTGTTCCTGAGCAATGTCAGTGGCTACGGCAGGAGGTAAGAATGATTAGAGGAGCATGTATCGTTTCCGAAGCACCCCTTCAAGTTCAGAGAAGACTAATCAGACATCTAGTTTACCGGAAGTAATAAGCTGAGTTATGTTGGGCAGAAGAATATTTTATATTCATGTGACAAATGACCTACCTCAAAATCTACTTCATAGCCAATATATAGTCTTACATAAAAATCAACCTAATAAAGCATCTGTCTATATACAGAAGCTGCCAAAAAAATGTATACATGTTTTAAGACAGGAAAAAAACTGTGTTAAAATTGTAATACTCGATACATACCCGTTAAAGAAGATGAATACAAGTCACGTTTGACTTCTGTAATTCCAAGAGGTGCTCAAAGTGGTTACCATCAGTGTAATTTTAATACAGTTTTTTCCTTTCTTAAAATACGTATATATTTTTTTGGCACCCTCTGTATATCTACATTTCCTTTAATCAGGACTCAGTTTTTCTTAATCCTCAGTTGGCTTTCAGTATTGATTGTCAACAGGACATTTTATTAAATAGTTAGACTGGTTTCTAAGGAGAAAATAGATATAGATCCATCTCTAGTACTTTTCTGCCACTGATATTATTTTATAAACCTAGTATTATCTGTCTTGAGTGTTCTATTTCTGCCCAATGTTCTTCATGGAGGAATATTGTTACTGGGAAGTAAATGACACATACTGGTTGTGGAATCAAAAAGTGAATATTGTATTAGGTTGGTGCAAAAGTAACTGCGGTTTAAAAGGTTAAAAAAAAAAAAATTTCAAAAACCGCAATTACTTTGCACCAGCCTAATAAACAAATAGTTAACTTATAAAGAACTGGCTCTGCTGTTTTCTATCTAGAAGTTGAGGTAAAATATGCTCAACAAGCTGGTGAGTATTGAATGCCTTCATTGGCCACTGTCTCCCATGAAGGGACAATTATGTGAAACCCCTCTCCTCAACTCTATTACAATCCCATGTTGCCTTCTTTAGGCTGTTTCTTGCCTGCTCCACTGGGGAATGCTTGCCAGACTTTCTCAGGCCAGAACTTCCAGAATCTTTTTGTATCTCTTCTCCCAGGCTGACCATCAAAACTTTCCTTTTCGATGTGTTTCATCTGTGTAGCAGGTCTCTCTGAGCCTGACATAAAAGTTCTAATAGACAAAACTGCATAATGAAACATCCAGGATTGAGTCCAGGATGCTAGTCTTTTAAAATCCAGACACAAAGATCTCAATCCAAAGGTGGAAGTAAATATATAAATGTGGAGAGGCATTTTTAGGTACCAGGCTAAATCAGATTCCTCAAATCTCACTATATAAGCAAGTTTCCATTTTTGGTTGGGGCTGTAGAATTAATCCACTGCATCTAAGATGAAAAATAGATCACGTTGAAGGGGAGCCATGTGACATAGAGCCTCACACACTCTGCTCCTTTCATTTCTCCTGCTTTCCTGGGAAATTCTGAAAGATTCCACAGAGTGCTTGGGGTTGTGTAGGACACAGGTAAAAAACAATGGCATTGGTGGACCAAGATTCTCAAATGTAGTATCTCTGATGATGCTTTAAGATTTAAGATCTACACAATAAATGTAGATCTATAGAGAGATTGGATAATAAGACAAGATTTTTAAAAGACAAAAAGCCTGGGGTAACAGGCTTAGGTCAATATACCTCTAGATGGACTAGGAAGCTTTTTGATCCCTTAAAATATTGTACCAATGCTTGTTGAGAGAGATAAGAAAAGAAAAAAGATAGAAAACAATAACAGGCTTGGGTCGTTTTATCTCTGGAGGAAGAGGATATTTGCTCACCCACTGAAAAAAGAACTGATGAGCTGTAATCTTCAGCACAAAGCCTCTCGAAGATGGCTGGTGACTTTATACCACATGCAGAGTTCTTTCTCCTCCAAAACCTCATAGCTGACTTGGAAGACAAGACAAAAATAGAGGGAACAGTTGACTATTAAGAGAAGTCAGTCAGGGTAAACATTTATGAGAGGGGCAGAGATATTCACTGCGAGAGGGTTACTCAGGTGTTGAGATAGTGAAGATTTAAAGAAGTCCTGGGAGGAGAAAAGAGACTGTTAGAGAGAGTCCTTGTACTAACTATGCTCTTCTCTTTGTGAGGAACAGGCTGAAGTGGTTAGAGGATGCACCTGGAACTAAGGAATCTTAGCCATACGGCCTCTTGTATGCAGGAGAAATGGAATAACCAGGCTTTGTGGGAAGACCAGAAACCATGGAACAGCCAAGTCTCACTGTGATCCAAAAGGTCAAAGGACTGCTGATCTACTGCCCTGCCAGAGCCATGGTTCATGGATTATGATTCTAGTGTTTATCACTAATGTGACTCAGCCGTGCTGTGTTTACCCTTCCAGCTCCTCTGCTGAATGCCCAGTTCTCTCTTTAGCTTATAGTCAGATGCTATTAGTCATTTTAGAGATTGGCTGACCTTGGTGAAGTGTTTATCCTAGCCCAGTCAGTTATGGTCAAGTGGGCAGATTCACATAGTACAGACATAGGAATTTGCACATCAGCAACTGTTAAGGCCACTTCCTTCCTGGAAGTGGCGGGGAGCTGTGGCAGGGACCCCTTTAGCATGTCCTGAGGTTGTGGCACTGCTTCTCCAGGTCAGGCAGTATCCATAGAGCTCCTTTGGCAAGTGTCCTGTGGGCCTTCTGCCTTTCCTCTGAAAACTCAGATACCATTTCATTTAATTTCAGCTATGAGATATTTTGTCCCCTAAATATCCATGTTATACACATTTGGATCAGGAAGCATTAGCCAATTAATTCTGTTTTATTTTTTTGTATAAGTCTTTTATGGATTTCCTTGGAAATGCGTATGCAAATACAATTCAAATACACACACCTATGCATATATATGTATATGTATATGTACTACATATATATGCATATGCATAATATATATATCAGTGCCATAATTTATAAGATTTTTTGTCATGATTTATTTTTAAACCAGGTAGCATGATGTAATGATATACCTACACTGTAAGCATGGAGACTTTATTTACTCCTTAATTAGATAATTTTCTAAATGAGAAATCTTAGGAACAGAGAGGTAGATGTAAATCTAGCCACAAATGTCTTCTGTGTGTCAGATACTGTCCTCAGCACCTGGTGAGGTGACCTGCTCAAGGCTCCTGGGTTCTTTAGGGGCAGGTCTGGACTTAGAGTGGGTGTGTTGCCTCCAGATGAATAGAAGAGTGCTAAGACATTCCCTGCCCCAGAGGTTAGGGCTAAAACTAAAGTTATAGCCAGAGTTGCTGCTGAATTCAAGAATGAAATGTATTTCATGCTGACTTTCCCTTCTGGAATTCTGTGCTAGCCTGGTTGCCTTTTGCCGGGCATCACCCTAGCCTTGCATTATAATACGCTTTTCCAGTGTAATACATGATATCCAGATTTTGTTAGCTATTTTAGAAATCTCTTTTTGTAGAGAGAAGCTGGGCCTGGAGATTTTTGTTATTCATTCAGTGATTTATGTTTTAAGCACATGGAAATGGAAGCAAGATACTTGGTGTTTGAAAGCATTCGTGGTTTGACCACTCTGGTTCTGCAGGCACCCAGGAGCCACATATGTTTTCTTGGGGACACAGCCTCACTGAAAGCAAGGCTTAGACCACCTGGTTGAGTTTTTTAGTCTGCTGATGTGTATGTACTCTATGGGAAGGCAGTCAGTCTCCTGCCCTCTCTCCTAGAGAATGAGACAGGATGCCCAGGGCACTAGCCAGGGACAGGGGTCACTCATTAGCTTCCCTCTCTTGCTGCTGGCTCTCACTGGGCTGTCAGATAGGGGAGATCATTATACTGCATCAGACTGGATGAGGTTTGAAAGAATGTGGCTGCCAGCTCCTAAGTAAAGATATATTTGAGATAATGAGGAACAGACTTGTACCAGGGAAATAAAGCTTTTCATAGCTGGCCTCTGAAGCTCTCTGTCAAACAAACTCAAGGCTGCACTAATCACAGCCAGTTTTTAAAAGTGATACTCAGGTAACAAGTTGAGAGAACAGAAATATTATTTTAGCAAAACAAACAAAAACAACAATGTGTAGAATAGACATGAGAAATTTCATGGGTTAATGCAAAGCTATTAACCAATAATATGAATGCAAATTCCTACTGAAGATTTTTATTGCCAAGTTCTAGAAAATTCATGACTTCCCTAGAAGGAAAATCAGCATTTAATTTATTTATGTTAAAATAATCATACTTAAGATTCCTTTGCAAATGGTATGTGTGTGTTTGTGTATAAATGTGTATAATATAATTTAATTTATTCATTCATCTTAAATTATAGAGAAGTCTGTAGTTTAGACAGAATATGGTTTCAATCAGTCCTAATCTGTTTTTCAGATGTCTTATTCCTTTGTATGGATAAGAAGAGATGGCAATAGTCATGATAATAACAGTAATGATGATAATAATATTTGTATAGTGCTTTGCAAAGTTCACTTACAAAATTTATCTCTTTTAACCTTTAAAAGTCTCAAGATAGGGTTTTTGATCTGAGAGTCAGGGAGACCAGGCATTATTATTATTTCTTGTGATAAATGAGCTATGAACCATCAAAAAATAGTTAAGGGAAATTAAATATTTTTCTTATCATAATCATATTGAAAAACCTAAAGTCAAATATTTGTAAATTAATAAACTGAGGCGGATTTTTATATCCAGAACATATCAGGTTTCTGGAAAACCACTGCCCTTGTTGGCAACACGTGTTATGTGAGACGGGTTCATAACACTTAACGCTATGTAAAAAGCCTAGCACGTAACTGTTGCTCAGAACAGCTCCATTCTCTTCCTTACCTGAGCATGGCTGTGCCATTAGTGCCCAGAACTGTGCTAGGTCACCTGGGGGATACAAGTGTGTTTAGGACAGGCATTGTGTTGTAGATGATCTAACTGGAAAGACAGAGCATGGCCATCTCTGAACCAATCACCGTGGTCAGGACTGCCTGGGTCATGGACCCACCCTGGAGTCATGTGGGAAGTAAGCCCACCTCAACCACTATACTGAGATGGGGAGGGGTAGTTCTTTAAAGTAAAATCAAACTATCATTTCTAGATAAAAAGTGCATGGGTTACGAGTAACAGATGTCCGTCGTAGGTGCTTCTTCCAAAGTACATAGAGTTAAGAAGTCCCAGGTGTCCCTGCTATTCAGGGCTCCCTGTTATTCTCAACTCTCCACTTTCCCAGTGTAGCCCTGTCATCTCTAGTTGCAAAATGGAATGCATTTCCGCCATATAAACAGGGTTATAAATGCTGGTTAAGCATAGTTAATATGGTACCGCTCGTAGTATGTATTTCAAATACATTAACATTGAAGAGCCTTTTGTGGGCAGTTTTGAGGATTTAACCATAATTTATAATACAGTGTCTATGGGAAAATGTGTGCTGAGAAACTGAACACTGAAACCAACAGACAAATTCTTGGAACATAAACCTCGGTTGTATGAGTACGATTGAGTGCTAAATTGTGCAGTACAACTTGGAAGGGCTGAGACCATTCAGAGCAAGCAGAGCTGAGACCATTCAGAGCAAGCAGAGTGCGTCAGGAGCTCTCTGGGTCTGGGGAAGGAGTAGGTGGTATGACGCTATCAATCCATCAGTCTCTTGATGGCATCAAAATCGGCCTTTTGTTCTCTACATATTATCCCGTGGATATAAGGGTGACTTGGGTCTCATGCCTCAGGGCCGTTGATCTGGAGCTGACTATGCAGTGCCCTTTTCCTCCCTCATGACCCCAATTATGTCTGTCTTGAGACTACATCCTTGCTTGCAAACAGGAGGAGGCATGTACTTTGATCAAGAGTATTTTTCTCTGTTTAAAATATTTTAAACACAAAAATACAAGACAATATGAGACATGGTCTATATAGAGTATAAAAAAGTGAAAGCCCCTGCTCCCCTCATCCCATTGCCCTCAACAGAGGTAGCTACTACTGGGTATATTCAAGGGTTCCTTTTATAAAATGAATTTCTTAATACAAAAATAAATTACTTTCCCCTATCAAAATTAGGCACTTTGGGTGGAAAACATGTCTGTAACGATTCAAGCTCTTTTCTGTTCCAACCCAATGGTTTATTGCTGTTTGAATGGGGTAGATGTGGGGAGGGAGACAGAATTTCAAGATGAGTAGGATAAGTATAGTTTGAAAATTTCTACATATTATCTATTACAAGTATCCCCTCCTGGTTTGAAAATCACTGCTCCCTATTTTAAAGCCTATACTAACTAACCTGTCTGTTTTATAGCATTCATCTTTAACAGGTGGCCTATTTTTAAATACTATTACACCACTTTTTGTAAGAACTTTCATTTTCTAAGTGTTTCGCTATTGTTTTCATCCATTTTTTCTACATATACTATAAAACCCATAATACATTTTTTTCACTTTCGTCATATGTCTTTTGACAAAACTACAAAAATTAAGAAGTATTTTATATTTACCCACATATTTACCATTTCCAGTAGTCTTCATTCTTTTTTGTTGATACAAGTTTCCATTTCAAATTGAAGGAGGTGCCTGACTATAGTAGACTCAGTGAGTCTTAGGCATAGCGGAATATTTGCAGAGAAGCTCCCACAAATTTCAGATCACCAGGGGGGAGTTGGCACAGAAGTGCTGAGAGAAGTGGGCTGGAAGATGCCTGGAGTCTAGACTGGAAAGCCATGAACGCAGGGATGTTAGGATGGGTGTTTATGGCTGTGACCTGGTTTTCAGTACTGAGTGCCTGTCTGTTGTATGACAGAGAAGTCACCTGATCTTTGTCCCTGATTCCTGGGTAAAACCCTTAGAATTTCCCAAGTGATGGAAGTATCTTTGTTATTTATGGTAGAGGCTGCTCGTTTATGCTAATGAGGTGACTCAGGATGTGGACAGGCCATGGCTGAACCATGTGATTAGAGGGTTGAGATTTTGAGCCACCTCTGGGGAGGGAAAACTGGGGGCTGAATATTGTGGCCAATGATTCAACCAATTATGCATATAAAATAATAAAATCCCAATAAAAACTCTGGACACGGGAACTTGGTGAAACTTCCTGGTTGGACACACACTGATGTGCCAAGAGGATGACATACCCCGAATCTATGTGGAAAGGGCACAGAAGCATTTGGGACCCTCCTAGACCTCACCTTGTATTTCTCTTCACTTGGCTGGTCCTGATTTGTATTCTTTGTAATAAAACTGTAATTGTAAGTATAGCACTTTCTTGAGTTCTGTAAGTTATCCCAGCAAATCATCAAACCCAAGAGGCGGTCATGGGAACTCTTGGGATTGTAGCCAATTAGAGATATGTGGTGGCCTGGGAATCCCTGAACTTGTAATTGGCATCTGAAATGAGGGTAGGTAGTGTTGCGGACTGTGTTCTTAAATCTGTAGAATCTGACACAAACTCTGGTGGTTAGCATGAGAAAGGAACTGCGGTACAGAACCATCCCATGACTAAAAGGACTTGTAGGATTAGCCACAATGTAGAGTGCAATGCAATGGGGAGTACCCAGGACACATCAGGCCAGTTCCCTTGTATGAAATAATCAATGTTATTCCCAGATGATTCAGAGGAAAGCCCTGTGATCAGAGGCCACCTGCCCACCACCATGTCCAGATGAAATATTGAGAAGGAGGAAGGGAATGGAACTCTGCTTGAGGAGGGAGAAACAGATCCAATAGGGTGTTCAAACTTTGAAAGAACTGCAAATGTGTTTGCTTTAGATTGGGAGAGACTGAGGTTTTATACAATTCTTAAAAGTTTTTTTTTTATTAACAAATTTGTCTGTTGACTCAGCAGGACTAAGGCCTTACTAGCAATAGGAGATCTCTATAGAAATTAAAGAAAGCTGTCTTTTCTCCTCCTGTCCCAACTCCCTCCTACCCCCAAATATTCGTGTATAGTAAGTAAAATTCGACTGTTAACTATATATAGTTTATTTTGATCTCCACATACACATATCCTGGAGTTTCCTTTTTGGTTCAGAAGTACCTTGCCATTTTCACAGACCCACATTTTCCTTTCCAGTTGTCAAATTATATATCAGGTGGGCTGGAACAGAATCAGTTTCCACAGAGCAGATGGATTATATTCCAGTGATTCATCAGTTTCCATGGGTGTTGGTCTGGGTTGGGTTTTAGGTCTCTTGTCCAGTGCTTGGTTATTGTGGGATTGTCTGTGACTTATAAGATTCATTTAATCACTCACTGGTTATATGAAATGCTGGGGAGGAAATAATGGATTAGACCCTAGCTGAGTTTTTTGTTTAATATTTTCTATTTCCTGGTTCAGTATTGACTCTAATAGGAAAACAAATAGGCAAATAAATAACTGATAGAATTTTAAAATCGCTATAAGGTGGTTCTAGTTAAAAAAGAAGTCACAGATTCAATCACCTTGTGTATTCTTAGGCCCCCTCTCTCTTTGACCACATGTCTTGAAAATGCCTGGTGCTGACAAGTGTAGATGAGGAAGTAACAGACTTAAATGTCTACAAAGACAGGTAACAAAGATAAAGGAAGTGGGTTGGTGTTGATTGGGGTAAATCGGGCAAATGAGCCCAGTGTTGCCAGATCTTCTAATTTTTCAAGAGAAACTAGAAATCTGTTATTTAAAAAAATGTTAACGGGGCGGCCAGATGGCTCAGTTTCAGTTGGTTAGAGTGTGAGCTCTTAACAAGATTGCCAGTTCGATTCCCACATGGGCCAGTGAACTGCGCCCTCCACAACTATGTAGATTGAAAACAATGACTTGAGCTTGAAGCTGAGCCACTGGTGGGCGGCTGGTTGGCTCTGTGGTTGGAGCGCGATGCTCATAATACCAAGGTCACTGGCTCGAGTACATATGGACCAGTGAGCCGCACCCTCCACAACTAGATTGAAAGACAATGACTTGACATAGAGCTGATGAGTCCTGGAAAAACACACTGTTCCCCAATATTACCCAATTAAAAAAAATGTTAATGTGCCAATATTTAAAGGTTGGCAAAAACCATAAATGTACAAATGTGAAATCACTATGCAGGATAAATAATACTTACTGGTCAGACATATTTGACCAAAAGGTCATCATTTGCAACTGCTGATATAAATGGGGTGTTCGATGCAAACCACACACATGAACAACAAGAAGACCTCATTGTTTTACATTTAAAGTTTATCTTTTATGCTTACTGAGCAGGGCTTTTCTTTTTTTATTTTATGGCCTGAGACATTAGTCACTTGGTGATAGTTATTGATTAAAATTCTCCCAACAAGAACCTTACTTGCCCCTCTCCATGCTTTTCTTATACTTCCCTGTCTTTGGAGTCTCCCTCCTGCTCCCTGATTAAACCATCTTCATTCTCTCACTGAGCTTAATGCTACCTGGTCCATGAGACCTAAACACTGTCATATCTGTTCCCATTTTGTTTCTCTCTATTTCTCATATTTCACTTTGTATGATAGCTCATATTTCTCTCCCTCATCTTAACTTATCCTCTATAAACGTTTCTTAAATTGAATGGGAGTTCAAATTTTGTCTGAGGTCAACATCACCCCATTATCTTCTCTTTCTTCTTTTCCTTGCTTAAAACCAAGAGATTGCATTCTGAAGGAATTTGTGGTACTCTGTCCTAATGCCTTCTCTCTGCATTTTCTTTTCATACATATATGTCCACATAAAAACAAAAAGCATCCAATCACATGTGTCCTGCCAGTAATCACCAGCAAGCTCATTTTTTTTTTTTTTGGAGTTTTAATTACATTTTTGGACTTTTAAGCCATAGGTCTACTTGTCAGTGATGGATCAGATTGTTAGTTTTATTATCACTAAATTATTCAGTTAAAATACCTTTTTATTATGTGCATAATGAGAGAATGCATCTAGAACTCTCATAAATGATTTTTCTTCTTATAAGTGTTGAACATTCTTTTCCTATGCCTATAGTCATACTTAGATTTACCAATTTTCTTTCCATTTGAAGAACAGAATTCATAATAAACGTTAAAGATTTGTTCCTAGTTCACAACTACTCTGAACACATTTATAGTGATTTTTTTTTCCATACTTTTTCAGTAGCATCTGAAAGTTTCTCATGGATTTTACAAAGCAGCTCTGAAAATGAGGGTAAAATGATGAAATCTGAAAGCACAGGAGGTGGTCCAAAATGGGAAAGCCCAGTAGACCTCTGTGAGCCAACTGCCCCGCCCGGTGCCTGCTAAGGACAGACTCACTCTTCCCCATCGTGTTTCTCAGGGATCATCTGAGTGGGGCCTCCCCAGGGTTGCTCTGTATGATTAAAGGGCTAAAACAAGGAGAACTTGGCTAGCTAAACACATGGGTGGGCCAATGAGCTGTCTGAAAGGTAGGGTGTATTATGAAAAACTCTAAAATGTTTCCTTTCACTTAGATTCAGCTGGGTCAAATAATTTTAATGAAACTGACTATGGCCATCAAAGTTATGTAAAACTGCAGAGTAAAATTAAATCTGCATATCAGAATGTTGCCTAGAATAAAGATGCCGTTGCTTCTAATGTTTGACTTACCCTACTTTGTACCTGTCAGTTTTTGCTGCTTTGATTAACCACTCAATAACGTTGGTTGGTTTCTCAGAATAGACTGTGCCTTTTATTTACAGGAAAATGTGTAGCTACCTCAGATGACAGAACTGGGTGTTGCTCCGCTCCTTTTTCCAAAAAAGGATTGCAATATATATTTGCCAAATGAGGCTTGGTAAATCACAAGCTAATATAGTATTAAGAATATCTCAGCATGCACCACACCCTGACACACAGACACACACACAAACACACAAACATCACACATTCACTGGCTAACTTCAGTTATTTCTTAGAGTAAATCTAAAATATCACTTCTTCAATAGGGTTTCCTTGTTTCAAGTCTCTGCTTTATATTCCTATTGTACCCCTAATTTCTCCTAAATTCACATTCAGGGCACTTTATTTTAATTACTTCTTTTATTGTCCATAGCCTCAGGTCCACTGAAACTTCTAAGAGGAGGCACTAAATGTGTCTTGTTCGCTATGATACTCTTCACACTCAGTACAACCGATGTGTGTCTGCAACAAACATGTTCTTGAAAACTACTGGTCAAAGGGATAAATAAATAATTAGGCTGCATTTACAGATGCATCTAAGATTCTTGGCATGAAATTGTTAACCCATTTGCTTTACTAATATAAATGGCATTATATTTACAGTTTTTATACATACACCCTTCCCCCCCCCCACACACACACTTAGGCTCATAGCACTGTAACTCACCAAATTTCAGATAGCACAACACACTCTTATGTACCACTAAGAAAGGAAAAATATCCTGCCGATTATAGTGTGACCCAATACTCTTTTATTTTTTATATTAAAAACATTTCAGGTACAGTATTAAATCATTTCACAATTTATTGAAATCAGTACTTTCCAGTAAAAATGAGAGATGCTCCAAATGGAAGAGATTAAAAGCAAATATAGGTACTGGTATACAAGAAGATAATTTTAAAAATGGAACCCCAAATAATTTAAAACTTTGTTGTATATCTATTACCAATTTAAAAATGTATAGAAATGATTTTTTATTGCCAAAGAATTTCAGAAAACTTATAATGCATTTTTTTACCTTCTTAGTAAATATATTGTGTAAGAACAATGTAATTGGCCTTTCAAATATATCCGTTAAAAATTTTTAAAAATTATAATAGTTTCAGGTGTACAAAACAACATTTACACCCCTCACAAAGTGATAACACCCCCTAGTCTGCTACCCCTCTGACATCATATATAGCTGTTATAATGTCATAGACTATATCCCTATGCTGTACTTTACATCCCGTGACTTTATATATATATGCATATATAAATGATATTTAATTATAGTTGATATTCAATATTATTCTACTTCAGCTTCAGGTGTGTAGCGCAGTGGTCCGACATCTGTACAATCTAGTGATCCCCTGATAAATCCAGTACCACCCATCTGGCACCCTACATACTCTATAATATTATTGATTATATTTACCATACTGTACTTCATATCCCTGTGACTATTTTATGACTACCAATTTGTACTTTCTAGTTGTTTCACTTTCTGCCCCATCCCCTAACTTCCCCCGCACCCAATCTAGCAACCATCAGTTTTTTCTCTGCATCTCTGAGTCTATTTCTGTTTTGTTTGCTCATTTACTCTGTTCTTTGGATTCCACATATAAATGAGATCATATGGTATTTGTCTTTCTCAGTCTGACTTATTTCACTTAGCAAAATATATCCATTTTTTAATTTTGTGATGAAAACATTGGCCCCTGGTCTTTCTGAGATCCAAAATAATTTTAAACATTTATCGTATATTATAAAAGTTCTCTTCTGCTTCCTGGTGTTTCCCCAAAGAAATGTAAAGTGGTACTAAATATTTTCCTATAATTATTTTCACAAAACTGTGAAAGCAGGAAATTTGATTTGGGAGGAGAAAAAAATTGTCTAGGATAGATATATTTTGTATTTAATTAGGTCACATTACCAGAGGTCAGCACTGTTTAATTGATTAGTAGTGAGAATGTCTGGAGTAGCCATGGGCAAGCTTATGAAATTGGCAGGAGATACAAAGAACTGAAAGTGGAGAAGAAGATGGCGAAAAAGAGGGAGAGGAAAGAGGCAAAAGAGAAAAAGAGAAGAATGAGAAAATAAAAACTTAAATGTCGCCTTCTTTTTTCTTACACAGAGATATTTCCAACTGCAGTTATTACAAAATGAAAGTCCACACTGTCTAGAATTTAAGAGTATTGTCCAACAATGTATTTATTCATATGAAATCCATGCTTTGGTATTGCAGCTGAATTCTTCTCGTCTTTATCACTTTTTGTAAAGCCTCTCATTAATCCATCATATCCTTTGCTGTACTTAGTCATTCTCATTGAAGTCTTTTCTTCATTTGAACGCTGGATTTTCTTCTTACTTTGTGGGTAACTTCATATCTCCATTTGGATTTCTGAAGTTTATCATGGCAGACCCCTGATTTCTCCTCTCCCCTTCATCAACCTGCTCTTCCTGCCATCTTACCTGTCTCATTGAATGGCAACTCCATGTTAGATAAAAATCCTAAGAGTCATCCTTGATTCTTCTTGCTCATCTTATATGCAATCCAAAAACAGATCTCGATAGCTCTGTCTTCAAAATATATCCAGAACCTGACCATTTCTCACCACCTTTACAGACACCACCCAAGTCGAAGCTACCATCATCTCTCACCTGAGTCACGGCAATGGCCCCAACAGGACTCCATTTCCTCACTTGCTCCATACAACCTGCTCCCAAAACTTAAGTCATGTCATGTCACTTGTCTTTACAGAACCTCCAGTGGCTCCTACCTCACTGCTGTTGACCTATAAGACCCCTACCCCATGTTCTGACACCCCAGTGCCTCTCAGATCTCTTCTACTATTTTTCATGTTACTCACTTTGCTCAAGTCCCACTGGCCTCCTAGCTGATCCTTGGAGAAGCCAGGCACACTCTGAGCTCAAACACTCCACTTTTGCTGATCTTTCTGCTTAGATCAGTCTTTACTCAGATAACTACAGGACTATGCTACACCTCCCCCAGGTCTCAGAGATGTCTTCTCTGATGACCCTCCCTAGTTTTTGTATAGTATTCTATATTTCTCTTTCTATATTCTATATCTATAGTATTCTATATTTCTCTTTCCTTTTATTGTATATAATTACCTTATTTATTTTGTTTATGTCTCTCTCCCAACTGTTAGATTGGTGCAAAAGTAATTGTAGTTTAGCAAGTTAAAAATAATTGCAAAAAGTGCAATTACTTTTGCACCAACCAAATAGAATATAAATTCATAAGGGCAAAGATTTTGTCTGTTTTGTTCACATAGAACAATGCCGGGCAGATAGTAAGCTTTCAATAAATGTTTGTGCTGTTATTGTTGCCTCCTCTGTTCTAGGTATTGAGCTAGCCACAAAGAGCTGAGAGTGACAGGATAAAGATGAGAAGAGGGTCATATGAGTAAATGTGAATTGTTTTCCAGAGATGCTGACATTTGAGTCATGTAGGAATTTGTTAGGAGGAAAGACTATGTACTCCTGCCAGAGGAAGTCATGTCTCTACAGACATGAAAGTGTAAAAACAACTCCAGTTTAGAATGCATTGTTCATTTGTTCATTCATTCATTCATTCATTGCACCTACTATATTTTTGTCCCTTAAAAAAGACCTGAAGAAGAACAACAAAGTCCCTGCCCTCAAGAGACGTTCAAACAGCAGTTCAACAAGTAAGCAAATAAATAATACCAGTTTATGATAAGTACTATTGAAGAAACAAGCCATATGACATGGGTGACCACAAGCAATTGAGGGATGAGAGCTACTTTAAACAGGGTGGTCAAAGAAGATGTCCTTGCCTGTGAGCTCTGAACTAAGACCCGAATGAGAGGGAGCCAGCCCCACAAAGGTCCAGGGAGAGTGCAGTCTGGGCAGGAGGACAGCAAGTACGAAGTCTTAGAAGCCAATATGGCTAGAAGATAGTGGGTAGTGAGTGGATAAGATCAAGTAACAATTAGGCAGGGCCAAATGCTGGGGGGCCTTATTGACTACGTGTAGTACACTGTGCTGAGCCATTCAGAGCCAACTCCCAGCCCAGCATTGTTGGGACTGGAGCAGTCATTCCAGCTGCTGGGGGCTTGGGCAAAGCCATGTCCCCTTTGGATCTCGTCATCCAAGATCACACTGTCTTCCTGAGGGCAGCCCACATGGAAGGATTGAGATAGAAAGGCATGGCCCCCTTGCTTCAATGAAGGATGACTGCATGGTCATCTTGGCTCTGGGATCAGCTGAGGCTTCTGCTGTTGTCTTTGTTGCTGCCCGGTTTCTCTCCATCCACTCTCCCTTCATGTCCTCCAGGGAGTTGATCCTGAGCGTGCCGCCCAGTACACTTCTGTATACTAACCTCCAGCTCAAGATTTGCTTCCTGGGAAAACTGACCTGCCACACCATGGTTAGTGTTTTAAGTACAACCTAAATCCACGGAAAGCTTTGATACAGAAGGGTGACAAGGCCTGATTTGTGGTTCAGGAGGAGCACTCTGACTCCTGATTAGAGAACGCATTGTCAGTGGGCAAACATGGAGGCCCTCCTATCACTTCCAAAAATCGTGGTATCTTCCTGGGGAAAAGTATCTATTCTTGCTTGAGCAGTTTTGCAGGGGATTGGGAGCTATGCTAGCTGGAAGGACGTGCAGACCCAGCCCTCACCCTGAAGGAAATATGCTCGAAGGGGAGGACCTACAGCTGTCACTGATCAGTCAGGAGTCCTGAGGTCAGACATGCACCTCTCTAAGAGTAAATAACTGGATGATGGGAAACGTACAAATGGTGGACCACTGTATTGTACTGTTAGTGCCATGTTGGGATTAAAGGAGACACCATAAAAGCGGTTTAAAAGAGTGGGATTCACACTACTAATATACATGAAAGCAGGCAGTTCCTGGGGGTTGAAATTAAATCCTCAATAGCAGGTCTTGGACAGAACCAGAGAGACTTCCTTTGTCTGGGCCTCATGACAGGTAGCAAAAGAGAGGGTCACAGACAGCCTGAGGCCAGCCTTGTCCCACTTTCCTCCATCCTCTTATCCCCTGCTAGGGCTGCTCGTTAGTCATATGTAACCAGCAGCAGAGAGTACCGAAGCCTTGTTGGTGAGCTCCACAGACGTCAGCATCCCAGAGACAAGGGCGGAGAGTGGGTCTGGAGAAGCAAAGGGGAGATACCTGGCAGGCAGACTGGACGTTCCTCTGTGTAGACATTCATGCTTCTCAAACTTTGATATGATTATGGATTGCCTGAGGATCTTGTTAAATTGGAGATTATGTTTTAGGAGGTCTGAGGTGAGACCTGAGGTTCTGAATTGCTATCAAACTCCCAGGGGGTGCTATGGCAGCTGGTGCATGGACTGCATTTGGAGTAGCAAGGTTACAACTCCCTTCCCTAAACTAAGTCTTGTCAAAGGCACAGCCTGGTCTCACCCGTGTGAAGGAAGGGCTCCTTGACCACCTGATAAGAGGAGAAAAGGGGAGGGAGCATACTCCTCTCTTCCCTTCTCTCCCTAACTGAGGGCTGAGGGCCACATGGAAGTATCAACATTTGCCAGAGGCAGGTCTGCAGTTCCAGAAAAGTAAAGGGCAACCGACAGTTGGCCTAAGTGGCCCGTGGGCAGAGAGGATATTGATGGCATCAGCCTGTGGAGGCAGAGACCAAGTGACTTAGCAAAACACAGAAAATACCAGCACCTTTGGGGATTCCTTGAAAGGGAGTCTTGAAGTTGTAAATAATAGGAAAATGACCTTATTTGTGTTTACAGGCTAGGAAAACCTGGACTTACAGGGAATGAATAAAGTTTGATAGCTCAGCCTCAAAACCCACTGCAGAACGCTCCTGTGCTTTGCTTTGTATGTGCTCGATTGTGAATACCTGCCTTTCCCAGTCGTTTGTATTTAGTCCCCGAACACTGAGAACAAACCACCCTAAATGGAACAGGGTGACTCTGGTAGAGGCCACATGATCCCATGCAGTGACAAAGCACAAAAACATGTTTTGACTGCATGCAGGCTGTCCCAGATTCTTGCTGCAGTGCATTCCTGGAAATGCCACTAAGAGCAGGAGAATGGCAAGGAATGAATCGTTTTTTCTTCTCCTACTACGGTGTAGCCAGCACTTACCTTCTTTTTCCACCCAATGTTCCTGAATCAGTAAGGCAAAATGTTGACAAGTTAGTTTTCAGACCAATGAATCAGCCTGGAAAGTGTTGAATGAGTGAATCAATGAAGTGAAAAGTGAAATGAGCAGTTTGTCAACCCCAGCAGATGGATGACACGTAAGAGGGGGCAGGTGGGAGGACGGCCAGCACATTTCTCTTTTTCTTCAGACTAACAGTTGAGAGTAGTCGAAACTTAAATTCCTTTTCCAAGAGTTCCATAAGAGGAGAATCCTTTTTAACTTCCTCAGCTGTGGAAACAATGATTTTAATCGAAGCCTTACAAATAAATTTCTGTAGGCCACAAGCCCCTGGAGCATGATGAGGGCAAGGGTCTGAGAGAAGGTGGGAGTTGGTTTACAGACAGGTCATTCTACACTGAGGATACAAACATGGCTGCAAATACTATTACAAGTCACAAATGCCTGTACAGCACTTGCTCTATGCCGGGTGCTGTTCTAAAGGCTTTACACCAGGAGGGCTGGGACCAAAGCCATAGACACCCCTTGTTATGGACTGAATGTTTGTGTCCCTCCAAAATACACAGGCTGAAGTCCTAATCCCCAATGTGATGGTATTAGGAGGTGGGGTCTTTTGGTGGGAATTAGGTCCTGAGGGTACAGCCCTCACGAATGGGATTGTGCCCTTATAAGATAAGACACGAGAGTGTTTGCTCCTCTCTCTGCTCTCTGCAAGAAGACAGCCATCTGTGAACAAGGAAGAGAATCCTCACCAGAACTCAACCAAGGTGACACCCTGGTCTTAGATTTCTCAGCTTCCAAGATGGTGAGGAACACATGTTTGTTGTTTAAACCACCAATCTGTGGTATTTTTATCACAGCAGTCCAAATTGACTAAGACACCTCCTATCACAGGAGCTTTGAAGTTCTATTAATAATAATTTAGTAGCTTTGTCCCCACCCTTCAGCATGAAAATGCAGTAGGCAGGGGCTGAAGAGATGGGAGACCTGATTTATTTTAATTTTCTTCCCTTTTCTCCTAGCAAATTACAACTTTACCAAATATAGATTTAAAAAGAATAAGTTTAGGAGGCCCACACCCAATAAATGTGGATTAAAAAGGGAAGAAAGGAGAAAATTTTCTTTCTTTTGTGAAGTTTGGTGACAAATTCTTTTGACCGTTACACTGATTTCCTGACACCAACTGATATGAATCCTCTCTAGTCTATAATTGCCTCTATCCCTTCTACCTGCCCCTGAACCACTTGTTTGTTTGTTTGTTTGTTTGTTTTTTAATCACGGCTAAAATGTGGGGATGAACGTCTTGAATAAACCTAATCCTGGGATCCTCATAGAAATATTCATTAAGGTCTTATGTTCCACTTTGCCAACTGCTAAATAAACCAGTCTCATCAGATGATCTATATGGGAACCAGATAGCTTCTCAAGTCATTTGTACATCTATTTCAGAATGCATGACCAAGCCTCTCCTTCCTCCCACAGATGGACCAACCCATCCATGCCCTCCTTTCTGAACACCACAGTCTTAGCTTACTGGAAGCATACACCCCCTAGGAGTTGTAGCTTTATCCTTGATCCTGAGGAACCCAAGTCATGTCCCGTCACAGGAGAGAGGAGAGGGATGGGAGAGGACAGCAAAAAGAGTGTAGAAGTATGGATAATTAATCAATCAATCTACCTAGTATAAATTTTGACCAAGCATCTCTAGGTATGCTTGGTTCCTGTGAACTGGTAGACATAGAAATGTGAGTACTGGGTTTACATTTGGCTTATTTTAGAAAATCCTGAGCAATCAGGCAAGCCCATGTTGGTAACCCTTGGGAGATCTTTCTACCTGGAAGGGCACGGGTGAAGCAATGTGTGAGGACGGGTAACTGTGACGTGGGGATTCTGCCTCCATCTGATCTGCAAGTTTAGTAACATTTCTGAGTCAGAAAGGAAAGTTTTCATGCACTTCATTTTTATCTGTATTTGGCTAGGTTTGTGAGTTGCCATGAAGAAATAAACAAACAAATGCAGTTCTTCCTCTAGCCACCCCCACATGCTGTTGCGTGCAGGAGTGCTGCAGCCCGATGACAGAGTCCCTTCCTTGACCTTACTTCATCCTTCCCTGCTGCCTTTTCTTCTTGGCAGCTCAGGGGCTGAGCAGAGGCCCCAGGGCTGTGACACTGCAGAGAGGAAGGAGGGGAGATCATGGTGTGAGCCCTGGACGCCATGTCTCCAGATCCCTGCTGGTTTGTGCTGGATCCCTGCCTGCAGCCTCAGCCCTACACTTCAGACTCGGGGACCAGACCTGTGCCTTGTTGGGAAATTAAGGAGTCCAGCAGTGCAGGTCACACACTGATGAAACCCCTGCTCTGAATTCATGCTCCAATTCTGGTAACTTGCTCTGACTTGTGAACCAACTGGGTCATTGTCTTGTCACCCTGGACTTATGAACCTGCCCTGAGTTTCAGTTTGTCTAAGCCTGAGGTCATTCTCTGAACTTTAGTTCCTTGGCTAAATAAAACTCTGTTAGAAGCTGCCAGACCTCCCCTATAGGCTACCTACTTAGAAAGTTGTGTTTTGCCCTCTCCTAGGTGCTCATCTGCTTGCTTGTGGATCATGGCTCTGCCCCCGAGGCTAACTCTCCCCAGACTCTGACCTGCGGGCTCTACCCTGATCTTGGTAAGCCTGTCCCTATTTCACTGAGGTGATTCTCCAGAGTTATCACGGTGTGGTACAGCTATACAGATGGGCGGTGCTGTCACGTCTACTAGCTGTAATTCCTGTATTCCACCATTCGCTTTGACCTTGGGGATCTCTCACAAAGAATGACTGTTACCACCATGTATTAATTAAGATTCTTTTGGTTAAAGAGAAAGAAACAGGCTTTGTCTAGTATAAGTAAAAAGAAAAATTTTACGGGGAAGACCTGAGTGTAAAAACAAAGTGCCAGGAGGGTGAGGAGTAGGAAAGCTGCAAGGATCTCAGCGGCAGGAGTCCCTGGACCTCCGTTTAGGACAGACACCCTGTAGCTCAGCTCCATGGCTCTCCGTGGCTGTGTTTCTTCATACAAATCTCCGTATTCCCAGGAGACAGTCTGATTAGCCTAGCTTCATGTAGGTATTCACCTCTGAATAAATCAGCTCTGGTACTTGTCACCAAGTAAAGACATGACCTCTAGGGCTCATTTCTATGAATCGGGGTCAGTCTCCAGGAAAAGGTCAGGGATGTGAACTGGGAAGTCACCCAGACTTTCATACCAGACATGATCATGCTGACCTCATGTGACACCCTGCTTCTCCTACCACATGGGCCCAGCATGCATCTCAGCTGCAGCATCCTGTCCCTGAAGGCTAGATTTTTAACAAAAACATCAAGTAAAAGAGGAACATACAACTAGAAATCTACTTTGTAAAGAAAGACTTGTGCGTCTTCAGCTTGGGCTAGCTTGTAGGAATGCCTTCTTGCTTTCCTCAAGACGGAGTCCATGTGTTTGAGGTTTAGCCTCAAATAAGAAATGCCCCCAACATAACTGAGCCAACTCAAAGTTCAGAGGGAGATGCAAAAAAGAGCTAGAAATTCTCTTTCCTGTTTGACTAAGGACTGCCTTAGTCAAATTTGCATCTGACTCTTCCAGATGAGTGCTACTGAGGCTCACCTCTCTTTTTAGGAGAGACCCCTTCCCTTTCTACAGGAGTGTGGTCTGGCCTGATGACCTCTTAATATATTCTATCAGAGCATTATATAGTAAGCCTGCCATTTATCCACAGAATAGGCACATCTAGTAGCAGATTTATTTTGTTACCCAAATGCTAGGATGTCTGTGCTTTCGGTCCTGGCCTGTCCCAACGTGGCTTGCTGCCATGACTACAGCGTAATGATGTGATTCAGAGTCACACACACTGATTACACATGGGTGGCCTGCCAGGCTCCATCGGTAGCAGGTTGGTACTTGCATTATCTAATTCGTGACTTAACACAAATCCCATGAAATTCTCTTAGAAAAAAATGGTGCCGTGGTCAAATACATTTGGTTAACACTGCCTGATGCATCGTCCTTTTGCAGACTCAGAATGTTTGACACCTCATTATAGACTCTAGAAGTGCATAAAGGAGTCTTGTTTAAATCCATGTAACCCGGCATTTCCCAAACTGAATGAGCAGTGGAACACTTTTTCTATCTATTCACATCCCGCAGAACTCGCTTTCTGGAACACTCTTAAGGAAATACGATCTAGTTTAGCATTCCCAGCATCCCTGTGGATAAGGTGGTGTTATTCTCATTTTAAAGACAAGAAGGCAAAGGCCCATTTCAGGCAGCTTGTGTAGAATGACCCATGTTTAGCCAGGTAGCAATTGGCTCTGTACAGCTCCAAACCCCACTCTCAGTCCAAGTCCAGGCCTCCTTCTGCCATGCCTGCGTCACCAGCTCTGATACTTACTAAATACTCTTGAGGGGAACCATCATAGCCAATTCTGGCTGTCAGCCAGCTCCAGATGCCAGACACCCAGGAGAGCCGATGGTATAGTCCCCGTCTGAAGGCTGCAAGCTCATGACCCAAGAAGAGGAGCTATTTCAGCTCGAGTCCAACAAAACAGATAAAAGCCAATGTCCAAGTTTGCAGACCAGCTCTTATTTGGAGGAGGGTCAAGCTTTTTGTTCTATTCAGTCCTTCAACTGATTGGAAGAGACCCACCCATATTAGGAGGGTAATTGGTTTTACTCAGTCTACCAATTTGAATGCTAATCTCATCCAAGAACACCACCATCCCAGCAACACCAGGATAATGTTTGCCCAAATATCTGGGCAGCCCTTGCCCAGTCAAGTTGAACACAAAACGAATCATCACAGTTTATAAAAGTCTTTGGTGACTTCCGTCTTGCTCACATTCTCTCTCCCTGTCTTTGGATCTTTTCGTTTGCTTGCTCTGATGATGCCAGATGCCATGTTGTGAGCTGCCCTATAGGGAAGCCCCCATGGCAAGGAACTGAGGTGGCCTTTGGCCAACAACCGACAAGGAACAGAGGCCATCAGCCCGATAGCCTGCAAGTAACTTCATCCTGATAATAACCACACAAGTGAGTTTGATCCTGGCCTGTCTCTCAAGGCCTGAGGTGACTGTAGCCTTGGCTGATACTTTGGCTGTAGCCTGTGACAAATACTGAAGCAGAGAACCCAGCTAAGCCATACCCAGATTCCTGATCTACAGAAACCAGGAGACAATAAAAGATATTTTAAGGTTTTTCATTTGGGGGTCTTTTTATTTTCCCCGCTCAGGCACAGATAATCAACACAAGTATCATCCACTGGCTATTCTCCCATAGGTGGAGCTTGAGGATGGCTGACTTCTGGTCTTTGCAGCCACTATTTCTCCCGAAGAGAAGACCCCGATGGGCTTTCAAAATACCTATCTCCAAACTTTTACTAGAAGGGATGCCGACAAAACAAAGCCAATTCTACCTATGACATTTAGACATGTAGTTTAGGGAAGGACACTCACAAGTAGAAAAAGAACTGGGCAAGTTCATAACGAACCAAATCATTTCTTTTCTGAATATCCTGCATTAGCACATCTCGAAATGTTCCCTTTCTTTTCACCTTTGTCTCCACCAACCAACTCCCCAGGTCGCTGATCTCCTTAATGTGTTTCTTATCCTGCCCCATCCATACAGCATAAGGCAGTCAACATCACACCATGCAATCTAGGGACTAAGGTTGTGATTCTTTGTTGGGCATGAGGTGATAATTGATTTTTTTTTCTCAATCACTATCTATCCAAGTATCTCTATGTCCTGATACCTCAGTTTCTTCATCTGTAAATTAGGACGATGATTCCTCAGAGTTCTGGGGAATTTGAGATAAAAGATCAAAAGGATTAAATGAAATAACATGAGAGCAAATGCATAGCCAAGGGTCTGGTACATAGCAATAGCTAAAAACTGTGTTCTTCCTGGTATAGTTGCCCTTCTTTGTAGAAATAGAGCAGATGGTGAATCCACTTTAATCTTTAGAAGTAAAAATTTTCTAGTTTCAAAATTTACTTAGGAAAAACTGTTTGACAGCCAAACTCAATGCAGACTTTTGGTGGAGTATGAATTGTTGGAACTGGAAGATGAGAAAGAGCTTTGACTGTTACCTTAAGGTGCAGAAACCAGAATCCTTTTCGAAAATGGTGTCACAGCATTTGCAGGATCTCAGTAGGAAGATGATGGCTCTGTGTTGGTCCAGAAGGAGGTGCTGGAACGGCGGTGGTGAAGAGTATGTCTGGTGCTCTGCTGGAGGCACCAGGGCCTGACCAACAGGGAAGAGTGGCAGTCACCAGTGGCCTTGTGAATGAGCAGCACGATGACAGTGATTACATGTGGGGACAGGGAAGAGAAGGGGCCCTTTCTCGTTTTCTTGGGCTACATAATTCTTGAGGTTCATGACATTTAGGTATGGTTAAGGGAATATGGGCAGAAAGAGATAGAAGGGTTACATGAAAAAAACAAAGTCAGATCTCCCACCCATCCTGGCAGATGTGGGTGGACCATTTGCCAATTGACTTAGACAATGAAGAAACATGATGTTTTTGGTGCCCAAGAAGAAATCTCTGCTGAGGAACCTCACTGTTCATGTTCAAAGCATACTTGGGTTGAGCTAGGTGGTTCATGGACAGGTGTGTCATATACTAGAGTTCTTGAGGGACAGTACTTTAGTGCCTTAAATCATCATTCGCCTCCTACTGGCTCATCTCCCGTATGAGCCAGCATCAAACCCCTGTGCACTCCCCTAGCTTTAGGGGAAAAGAGCAAGCCACTTGATATGGCTCATGGAGCACCCCTTGGTTTTTCTCTAGGACACTAGTTCTCAACTCTGGCTGTACATTAGAATCACCTGGGAAGATTTAGACAAAATGACCCTGCCTGGGCCCAACGCCTATCCAATGAATCAGAATCTTTAGGGGTAGAGCCCAAGCATGGGAGTTTTTTTGAAAAGTTCTCTATATAATTTTAATACATAGCCAGTGAGAGCCCCTGGTCTGGGACCTAAGATAGACTATAGTAATGTCATTCGGAACTGGAGGCTCTGCTAAGATACTTAAAGTGTCACTAAGTTGAAAAACAGACTCTTTTTTTTTTTAAAGTCTTGAAATTAACATTTTAAGAACAAGGAGATGAGTGGACAAAAGCGAAGGACCCTTCTGAAGGCAGGCCAGACAATGAGTGACGATAGCTTTGTTTGACCGGAGGACATGCTGGAAGCGAGGAGTCTTTTGGAATACGCTTCCTGTTTGAGATAATGTCTGAAGGTTGAGATTGATATGAATTATTTAGACCTTTAGGGAAAGTCTTTGCACTAAAATCAATTTTCCTTATCCTTTCTCTGCATAGTCAGAGTGAAATGGTCAAACCTCTGGAGTAAAACTAACTTTACAAACAGCAGCAACAAGGAAGTTCTGATGTTTGTTACCATGTTGCTGATAAAACTAAAATTGATGGAGCTGCCCCTTGGGAGGACTCAAGAAAATCAAAGACTTGTTGTTATGAAGTGTTATAGTAATTTCCTTTGTATGTTATATTCATGAGCTGTGTGATATGCATCTAATGAGAGTTCAGATAAGGAGGTAGAAGCTTGGAGTTTTCAAAGTGCTGCAGAACAAAGATTCAGAAGCTATATTGCAAGTTTGCATTTTCTATTTTTCCTGCAAGATTTTGGCCTTCTGGCATAAAAAAGCAACAGGCTCAAGAAACTTTCTACTTTTGGTGTGACCAATGTACAGTGTTATCTGGAGATTTTTAAATGACTTTTGTTATATATCTGCACATATATCTTTGTGTGCATGTTCTCTGGGGAGAGTTTCAACAGCAGTCATCATATTTTCAAAGGGGGTTGCATGATCCCCAAATGGTAAAGAACTACATTGGATGAACTCAGCAGTACTATTGCTCTCCAGAATTTTGCACTTCTGTGGTTATGATGCTTTTAAAATAGAAGTTGGGAGTCAGTTAAAATATTGTCTGAGAGCATTTCTACAGTGAGAACTGTGTCATAATTGATTTTCCTTGTACCAAACAAATAAATGGAATTTTATTTTTAGAGACAGGCAGCCCTCCCAATGCAATGATAAAAGGACTCTACAACAGGACAGACAAGACCCCATGCAGGGCCTTCTCCTGTGGGAAGAGCATGGGAAGGGAAAGAGAAACACCCCATGGGAAGTCAGGGGTTCTTGTGAAGTAAGAATGATTCACAAGACAACAAGAAAACTTTTCGGACTTTTTGTCTAAGACTGGTAGAAAAGAGAATGGGAGATAAGTGATTAAGGAAGTAATTATATTACAGACTAAAAGAAGGAACAGCAAGCAAGGAGTCTGTGATCTGTTTTCCGCTTTGTCACTTAGCTGCTGCATGACCTTGGGTGGGTCAGTTTCTTCAGCTGCAAAACCAGCATGGAGCTGCGTGTTCATGAACTACCATGGCTAGCTTGGTTCCCTGGACATGCTCCCTTCGGCTCTTTTTCCTGCTTTCAATGACCCTGAGGAAATCTTTCTGTGTCTGTTTTCTAGAAACCACGCACTTGCCAAAGGCCTTGTTATACTATATCTCTTTCATAATTTATGCCTCAGTGAGAACATTTACTATTTCACACCTATTACATGTAGAGAGGAAATTGGCTTTGAAATTATGGCCAGAGTTTTCCCAGTGCTTTCTTTTGAAGAACATCTAATTTGAACAAGATAGCCTAAAGGCGGCTTTTGTGGTTCAGAGTGGCTATTGAACCGGTTATGGAATTGGTCATAAACAGATCAAAAGTGACTTGTGCATTTCTTATGTTTGAAGGATCAGACCAGAGCCTGGGAAGCCCCAGAGACCTTGCCCTACTGGTAATGGGAAACATTTGGTACTAAACTATTTCCTTAGATTCTTCCATGAATTCACTCACGGTGATGGTGGAGAATTAGCTATTTACTATGTATGTATTGCTGTGCAATCCTCAGTAAGGATTGCAGATACGATATTCATATTCGGGGATAGCTCCAATCACAAAAGCAGTAACTTTTTGTCAGGTGGCAGGCATTATACAGTAGACTAACTCTGTGGTCTCTGGAGGGAAGGTTGAATGTCTCAGTGGGATATGATATGATCCATTGGGCCATGGAAAAAACGTTAAACTTCTATTTAAACTTCTATTAGGTGTGCTGAAAGAGATTTTACTGAGAGGGTGTGCTATCTAAAATATTTAGGGGACCCGCGGGCTAAGCCATTGCCTAGTTTATGCAAGGTATTTTTCTTGGGAGATACATATATAGAATGTGCTGGACTACAGCGAGGAAGTAATAAGATTTGAACTCCACAAGAGCCTTGGGCTCCGGACAATATGCGCTAGAACATTCCTGACGTGAGAAAGAATGACACGGCTGTGTGTCTGATATCATGCGGTAACAGGCTGTGATATCAAGTGGTGACACAAAACAGATGACTGATATACAGTGGATTTGGCACATTGTCTTTTGAAAGCCACTTTTGGGGTGAGAGTCACATAATCCAGGCCTCCAGAGATTCTGGCAGGTTCACCATAATCAGTATGACCCCCCTCCCGCCCCTCACCCCATCGCGAAAAAGAATGTGGGCTCTTCCTTTTCCGTTACTTCTTGAGAGCTTGTTTGGAGGTTCTAGCAGGGGAAGCACAGATACTCCTATACCCATGACTGAAGAACGGTCCTCTCTTCTATCAGGGAAGGTCATCCTCTTCCACCGAGCACACAGCTCTGTTATTTCTTTATCAAGTGGCAAAACAAAATCTCAAGTTCATTATAACTCTAGTATAACTTATGTCTGTGTCATTCAAAAGAATGAGGAACAATGGGCAAACTCCTATGTAGAAAACACTGCATTCAATTAAAGTATTATATGCATTTACATATAATAACATTATATATAATAATTACAGACAGTAATTATATATTTAATATATAATTATATAAATTAGGATTGACTCCCAATTCTTAGTCTAGGCCAGTGGCTTTCTGTCTTTGCTCTTCATTAGAATCATGTGGGAGATTTTTAAAAATACTAATGCTTGGGACCTATGTCCCCCAGAGATTCTGTTTTAATTGTCTGGGGTGGACCCTGGTATCAGTGTTTCTCAAAGTCCCTTCGATGATTCTGATATGCATGTGGGGTTGACGACCACTTTAAAAACAACCTCCCATTTCCTGCTAGTCTGAAGATTGGCATGAAATGCCCTGTGGTCCAGTAGTTTCTGTGGGAAACATTAAACATTAAATATTCCAGCTCTCTTTCTTTCGACTCTCGGGAGAAACCTTGTTTTCCCAACCAGTTGAATCTCCCATGCCCTTGTGAAGGGACAGGAGTAGGAGTTGGCACTTATATAGCATAAAAGTTGCATTGCAGAAAGCAAGAAATTTGAATTTGAAAGAAGGAATATTGGTCATCCTATCAGAAATTATTTCCTCTCATCCTGACATCCCTGGAAAGATCCTTTCTGATTTAAAATCCCTCTTCTCTCTTTCATACTTGACTGTGGGTGTTAACTTCTTCCTGTTTGCTGGGGTGGTGTAACTTAGCAGAGGAAAATCCTGATGCGTCTTGTAATGTTGGGGGAACTCTAGGAAGGAAAAAGAATTGGTTACCCAAATTCATCTGTCATTTTTCAAAGCAAATGCATGTCTGGATTTTTCTTTTAAATTATTGGTTGCTTTGGGGATGATGGGGATGAGATATCTGGGGTAGCTCAGCCATTCTCCTCAAATTGGAGTCTGCAGACAGAACTCATCCATCATTTGTTGCTTTCTTTTTGTGGAATAGACATATTCCTGTTGAATCCCCTCTGATGATTTATGGAGCCACAGGAAATTTGGAGAACAGAAATGATTTCTACAGAAAACAGTAGCATAACTTTTTGGGGGATTTCTCTTTTTGGTTTATTTATAGGCACTTTGAAGTGTAAAAAAGAGGAAAGTTAAAAGTGTAGTAATTGGTATAAAAAAAGCAAGTGGACAAAGAAAGAAATCTGATTACTCTTCAACTCTTTCCACTCCTGTGTGTGACCTACGTATCTGTAGGGGACAGCCAGGAAAAGAGAGCTTCTGCCAAGTAGTTTAATAAAGGGAATTTGATATGGAGAATTATGGGGGGGAAGTGTTGAAAGAGATGAAAAAGCAAAATAAAGGATGGAGAGGCCACACAAGGGTTAGTGGCAGCAGCAAGCCACTACCAAGTGGGATCTGAAATAAGAAATTGCAGCATTTCTTAACTCTTTCGCTGTTAGTTGATTTCAAGTTTTTTTTCAAAACGTGTCAGAAATCCGCAAAAAACCAAAAAGTTGATATTTTGACTATTTTATGCACTTAATAATTACAATTTGAGCTACTCTGTATATAAATGACATTATTTTTATGTATAAAAATTTCCTACTGTTATTCATTCTTGAAAAACACAAAAATACAGAAAAATGTACATCTGCTTTCCTAAACTTCCTTTCTGGAAGTTTCCAGCCGCAGTGAGCAGATGGAAATATTCATTCAGACATATCCGACCACGGAGGCAAAAGGGTTTCAAGTCCCTTTCATGATTCCGATAAGCATGTGGGATTGAGGACCACGGATCTAGACCTTTAGAAACTCAATCTCCCATATCCTGCTGGTCTGAAGATTGGCAAGGAATGTCCTGTGGTCTGGTAATTTCTGTGGGAAACATTAAACATTAAATATTTTAGCTCTCTTCCTCTCTGAGATGAAGGGGAGATAGTGTGAACTGAGGCAGGAAACCAGGGCTGCTCGATGCAAACAGCAGCCATGGCGGAAGCTACCAGCAGATGCCAGGACCTTGGAGGGAGGAGCTTTATTGCTAGACAAGAATCAGGAAGGGGAAGGAACAAATAGCCTGACTTCTTCCTGCCTCCAAATGTGCCTCTAGTACCTTTCTTTCATTGGTTGAAGCTAACAGGAAGCCAATCGTTTCTAACTGCAATGCAATTTTCCCGTAACAACACAAGTTGTCACATTAAATTAATCTTGCTAGGTTGAACTGTATAAGTTTGGTAGTTTTATTTCTAATTTGTAAATTTGTTTTGATGTTATAGTTGTTGAGCATAATGAGTTTATATCTCGTTTTACATATATATATATTTAAATAACATTTTAATGAAAGTCATTTGTCAACGTTAGGTGCTTGTGAGAATATATTTCCTCCAAAAAGAAGGCATATATTATTCAACTTTGACAATAACGGTATAAAAATCTGATAACAGGAATCACCCAGGATTTAATTGGGGGAACTGGGAAAGAAGATCTGAGGGTTGCCTAAGATTTGAACCACAGGGAGTCGGGAGTTTTTCATGTTGCATAGAACAACTCTTTTAAATACATACTTTAAAGAGGGAGGACTGTTTACCAAGACTCCAGCTCATAGACAGATTTTGTTTTTATATCAGAAGTATTTAATAAAATATTTTAAGAGGGGTCAGTATAAATGTGGTCAACCACATAGTCTGCCCTGAGGGTTGATTCTGTATGTGGGTGATCTTTGCAATATGTTCTCTTTTCAAATGATGGGCTTTGCAGCCTTTTCTGCTCAACAGCAGGAATTATTTTTGACAGACCCACATGTGACCTCAGAGTCCAGGCTGGAAACAGCTGGCCTTGAGCCCTTAGTGACGATGAGACATGTAGATTGGGGACAATGAGATGTCCCAGATTGGGTGATGCCTTGTGTTCACAGATGGAAACATTTTGTCTAGGTTCTGTCTATCCCACACAGAAAACAAAACCAAAATCAAACAAACAAATCCCCACCAATTTCTCGATTGAAGTATAAATAACATTTGTGTGACAGAGTAAGTCGCTCTATTTTAAAATTCAAAATAAGTATGAAATATTTCAAGTACCCAGAAGATAATATAACAGGTATTCATGTATGTAGCGTATAGTTTTAAACATTGCTAATGTTTTGTTACATGTTATTTGTTACAGACCTCTTCCTGTTCTTCTTAAAAAAATATTACAGAGACAACGAAAGCTCCAGTGTTCATTATTAACCATTTCTTCACAATTTTCCATTAGAATTCTTTTTTGACCTGTGAATTATTTTGGAAATTTCAAATTTTTCAAATGCCTGGGATTTGGGGAGCTGTCTTTTTGTTGCTGTGTAGTTGGAGAAAATAGCCCACGTGAGATCAATGTTTGATATTCCTTGAGATTGCTTTGTTCCCTAATAAATTTTTATATTTGTTCTCCAAAATAATGTTTAGAACCTAATTATAGGAGTAGGGTTTTATCTATTTCCATTAGCTCGATCGTATTCACTGTGTTGTTCAAATCATCCCTATACTCATTAAGTTTTTTGTTCTTTGATCTATCCATTCCTGAGAAAGAGGCATTAACATATTTTCTTATGGTTGTGTATTCATCAATTTCTCTTTGTATTTTAATTTTTGTTTTACATGTTTCGAGCTAAAGTGGTTTATATGTTCTGGAGCTAAAATATTGGGCAAAAATTGCGCAAAATTATGTTATTTGTTCTTAGAGAATCTTTATTATTATTATTATTATTATTATTATTTAATGACCTTCTTTATTCCCCTAAATACTTAAAGTCTACAGTGTATATCAAGATACTAGCTTTCTCTTGTTTAGAATTTGTCTGATATAGTATATTGTTCTAACCCTTTGTTTTCTTTTTTAAATTTTCTGACTTTTACTGTCATTGACATCTAGTATGTTTCTTGGAAGAAGCATTCACCTGGCTTATGATTTTGTCTATTTTAATCCAATCATAGAGGCTCAGAAAAGTCCCACAGAAAAACACTTAGGATATATTACACATTTGATTTAAAAATTGATTTTATGGGTTTTTTAAAAAATTTCCTTCCCTCTACTTCCTTTGACTGAATTTATTAAATTTTCTTCTTTTTCCTTTTTCTCCTATACTGATTTAGAAGTTTTACATTCTTTGGCACTTATTTCTATTCTTTTTTTCTGTTTTATTTGTTACCAGCACATTTTTAATGCACATACTTACTTGAGTTAAATCCTAAAGTTAATCCTCTTAACCAGTAAAAAGACCTTAGTACCTTTTGACTGTAAATAATCATATTTTCCACATCTGGTATTTACCTCTACCTTATTTTTAAACTCTCCAAACAAAATCTTGTCATTTTTTTTCACATTCAATATTTATTTAGATTTATATACAAAGCAACTTCATTGCTTAACAGTCCTTCTTGTTCCTATTCTCTCCTCATTTTAATTTCCTTTTATTCAGTGAGGGCTTGTGTTTGGTATTTCTCATATTTTGTTGGTGTGAACATTTATTTTACCTTCATTCTTGAATGATAGTTTGACTTGGTAAAATACTATAGCTTGAAAGTTATTTTCCCTTATTACTTTGAAGATATTCCATTTTCTTCAGGCTTCTGTTGTTGTTGTCAGTCCAATTATTTTTTTTCAGTAAATATATCTTTTAAAAAAAATTGGTTTTAAGATTTTTATCTTTTTGTGTTCTACAGTTTTGCTCCAATGCATCTAAGTACAGATTTATTTCTATTTTTCCCCCTTCTGGACTCTCTGTGGAACTTCAATGTAATTTTATCATTTTTCAATTCCAGACATTACCTCTTTGAATCTTCCTCATTTTCGCTATGAACCTTTCTAAAAATCCTATTAAATGTATGCATTTTGGACCTGTCAGCCTATCTTTCATCTTTCTTGTTTCCATCCGACATTCAAAGATTCCCCCCCCCCACCGCCTTCCAGTTAGCTAATTTTCTGCTCATCAGAATCCAATTTGTTATTTAACCAATCCATGAAATTTTCAGATTTTATCTTTGATTTACAGATTTCTATTTGTTTTTTCTTAAAATTGTGCATGTTCTTTTGTCATAATGTCTTATTCTTTCATCGTGGACTTTTTTCCTTCTTTAATCTCTCTTGGCATTTAAACTGCTTATACTATAAACTCTTTCAGATAGCATAAAAGTATTTAGAAGTGATATCTGCTTTTCTGTGAGAATCTTCTGAGGGATCTTTGGACCCTCACACATATTAGATCTTTATGTATTATATGTCTTTTTTGTTGAAACCTTAACTTTAGCAGATTTCTTTCCCCCTCCATGGGCATCTCTTGTAATAGTTCCAATGGAGTTTCCTTCAAGGGAAATTTCACATTTGTTTCTTTAAGGAACATGCACAACCAGCCCAGGAGCAATGCCTATGTCACTCTCAAACTGGGGAATCCCATATCTCAAGGAAAGTGTAAGTTAAGTGTCCAAGCCTGAGTGTGGCATGGGCTTGGGGCTTCCAGTTCTCGTGGGAAGCTGTCTTTTTCCCACCCCAGCTCCTAGGGTCGAGACAAGCCTCATGGCTGCTTCCCTGGGATGAGAGGCGGAGTTTGTCCAATTCCTTTACACTGAGGTTGTAGAGGTCCAACTTCATGCAAAATCTCGGCGGCAATTGCCCCCCTTGCACAGTCTCAACGCCTCTTGTCCTGTGTTGATGTAGCAGGGCTGATTTCTCGGACTGATGTAGGCCCCTCTGCACCTCCTGTCCTAGGGCCAGTGCAGCATGGATTTGTACACGCTTGGCCTTTCTGTCCCCTTTTCATTTCTATACCCCTGGATTTCTTCTTTATTTCTTATGAGCTCAGCTGGGCACTTAAAAAACAATTGTCTTTTTTTTTTCATCCTTTTTTTAATCCGACACGTCTAGATATTTGTGGTTGAAGTCATTCTACTTTACCTCAGTTGCCCATATCGGCAGAACTAATTTATTTTCTATGGAAAAATACAACATATTCTGTGTATTGTAGGTTTCTAATGAAAAGCCTACATAAATTCATATAGAACATTGAGATATATTTACACGTCACTTGAAACTACCAGTAACATATGGAAAATATCTGTTTAATGGAATGTTTTGTCACCAAAGACCAAAAATCTTTTTTTTATTAACCCTTTTCTTTTTTAAGTTTTGAAAAACTTATTTAAAAAAAATTCTTAATTCTGCAGACACATTTAAATTATCTGACTAGTTTAATGTGACTATGTAAGAGAACAAACCAGTTGAAGTTAATTTGTTTTATTTGTTCATATTTTGTGATCAGAAGACATGATTTAGGTTATGTGTAGAAGAGTAAGTAAATTGCTTAGTGTGTAAAATGCATCACAAAAACCCCAACTAACAGTGGGTGATTGACAGGTGAAAAAGGACAAAGACAAAGCTCTCGGCCCAGTGGAAGTTCTGTATTAAATTGATGTAGTGAGTCAGGACTACACACGTGTGTCCTTAGGGGTTAGCGTGACCATTCTAGTCTTCTGGCCACCAGCAGCCACTCTACCCTCTTTGATAACAGGGCTAATGTTCTTTAAGGAAATCATTTTCCATCAATCTGTGTAGCCTCCATGATACTGTAATTGAAGGTGCCAGGCTTTCTTTGGGTAACTGTCCCAAATTGGTTCAATCAGACTTTCTATCTTGGGACTTTGAATCTTGAGCTGAATGAAAGATATGAAGGATGATTATCAGTGGCATTCTCTATCAATTCCTACTATCTGGATTCCAGGAGTTGTCTTTTTTTTTGTTTTTAAATCACTGTTTTTTGAGCTCTGTGTCCAGCTTTCTCTTTGGTGACTTGAACAATATTTTTACAAGAATTCCCTTTTCAGTTTAAGCTAGCCAGAATCATTCTCTGTTACTCGCCACCAAACAATGCTTGGGGTGCTTTGCTCTATGCACAAAATATAGTCCAGTATGAAAATAGCTTTTGGTAAATTCAATTCCATTTTAGAACTCACATGAATGTAAATGAATTATGAAATGAATGTAAAACAGTTACCTTTTAATATATTAATTTTGGAAATGAGTAATTTTTGTATTTTAGTTTTTTTCAAATGAGTTTCACCTGCAGTGTGCTTTTAACAAATGTAATTGATTGTGTCTTGGCAGGTATAAGTTGACGTGGGGTCCATCTAAATCTATGAAATAAGTTATGGTGCACAATGAAGCCCTACTGTATTTATAAAGCAGAGATGTGCTTATCTTACTATTAAGCTTGCTCAGAAAAGGGTGGATGGGTGCCATGTGCAGGGTGGTCAAGAGCCTCTTGTGGTCACATACTTGCTGAGTAGAAAGAGTCGATTTGCTTCAAGTTCCCCTTTTTTTGAACTTTTATAATCAAAAAAAGGGTTCACAGAGTTTTATCATTTTGAAATTGCTATGTGTAATAGGAACTAATGAATCACTTTGTCATTATGAAAACCAAAGTAAAATTAGAATGTTGTTTTGCAAAAGCACATTGGCAGTTGTTCTATTCAGAGTTGTGTAAGTTGCTCTATGTGTGGCTGTTCCTTGAGCCTTTAAATATATATACACCCTGACTTCAGGACTCTGTGGCTTGGATCAGGGTATCCTTCCTGTCTGCAGTGCCCCTTTCACTGTTTCTTTGCCTAGTGAAGTCCTATTCATCTCCCAAGGCCAACTCAAACATTACCTTCTCCTGGAACCTTCCTCAATTCCACCCAGTAGAATTAGTCACCCTGTCATTTGGGTTCCCTGATCTTTTCTTCAGCCCACGGAGAGTCTATCTTCTCAACTAATAGACTGTGAGCAACATGGGAAGTGGGGAGGCACTGACCCAAAGTTCTCTGCAGAGTCACTGCTCAATATCTATAATCAAATCAGTTTATCTCCTTAGGAATTGAATCCTCTGCTTTTTCATTTATATAGAAAATCCCTTTAATATATCTCTCAGAACATCTAATATATGCAGTATTGCCAAGGGGACACAATTATCTACAGAAGGATTTTAATATACATTGTGGAAGACCTTGTGGTTTTCTTCAGACTGTCCTGGAATACGTCTCCATGAGATCTGAGCCACCATATAAGAAGCCTGACTATCTTGTAACTGCCATTTGGGGGGCGGGGGGTCATATTTGAGCACTTTGGTTGACAGTCACTGTTGAGCCCAGCCTTCCTATTGTCTGCACTGAAAAAGCAATATGTAAGTGAGCCTGTCTATATCTTCCAGACCATCCCATCTGCCATCTAAATATTACTGAGTGACCTCCACTTGAAACAAAATACAACTTCAAACAAAAGAACCACCCTATGGGTGCTGCCTAATTCCCGGACCCACAAAATTATGATGTATGGAAAAAATGTTTTGTCACAAATTAATAGAAACTAGAACAGAATTCATCCTCCCTCTCTCCCTCCCTCCCTCCCTCCCTCCCTCCCTCCCTCCCTCCTCCCTCCCTCTCTTTTTTCCTTCCTTCCTTCACATTGTAGGCTGAAAAATGGCCCCAAAGACATTCAATCATAATGCCTGGAGCCTGTGAATATGTTACTTAATATGGTAAAAAGAGATTATGCAGATGTGATTAAATAAACATTTTGAGATGAGGAGATTATCCTGGATTATCAGATGAGCCTAATGTAACCACAGGATTTTTATAAGAGGCAGGCAAGAGGTAGAAGATGTAAGGATGGAAGCAGAGATCAGAGAGGAGAAAAGATGTTCCACTGTTGGCTTTGAAGATGGAGGAAGGGGCTATGAGCCAAGGAATCTGGGCAACCCCTAGAAGCTGGAAAAGGCCAGGAAGTACGTTCTCCCCTAGAGTTTTCAAAAGGGGTGCAGCCATGCAGAGCCATTTTAGACTTCTGACCTCTATATCTGCAAGATAATAAGTTTGTGCTGTAAGTCACTAAGTTTGTATAATTTGCTACGGCAGCAAGAGGAAACTAATACACTTCCTTGCTCGCTTAAAAACATGTGTTTTTTTCCAAGAGGTAACATACTATAGTGACTACTGTGTTTCCCCGAAAAATAAGACCTAACCAGAAAATAAGCCGTAGCATGATTTTTCAGGACAACATCCCCTGAACATAAGCCATAATGTGTCTTTTGGAGCAAACATTAATATAAGACCTGGTCTTATTTTGGGGGAAACATGGTAAGATCATAATAAACTCTTGAGTCCAAATCCTAGTTTCACTTACTGCCTTATCTTGGGCTGGCTACTGAACTTCTCTATGCTTCTGTTAAATCAGATGTAAATGAGAATCATAATAGTATTCAACTTAAAATGTTGTAAGTTAATACATGTTAAGTGCTTAGAACAATGCCTGCGCTACATACAAATTAGCTATTATTATTTTGTATCTTCATGCATGCCAAACTTAATTATTAAAAAATAATTTATAATTAGAGAGTAACACTTTCTATTTTATTAATTAGTGGCACCTTGATGCAGATTGGCGTACAGTCCATAATTTATTTTCTTTTGAAATTATTTACATTTTTTTTTCTGTTTATTAAAATAACGTGCTAATTTTACAAAATTTCAGAAAGCTTTTCAAAAGTAAAGAGAAAAGAGAACGTGTTAATAATTCTACCACTCTTCTAGCATCCATTACTGGTAATATTGTAACATATTTCTTTCTAGATTATTCTATGTTTGAAGAAGCAGCTGAGGTAATATTGTATATGTAGTTTCATATCCTTTTTTTTTCCACTTAAGTTATCATAAGCATTTCCTAAGAAGCACCATAATATAGCAATAAATCCTAATGTTGGACATTCAGCCATTTTAAATTCTCATTATCGTAAGTAATAATAAAAAAATACTTTTGTGCCTAAATATTTTTTTTTACTGTGGTAAAATATACATAATATAAATTTACCATTGTAACCATTTTAAAATGTGCAATTTAGTGACATTAGTATTCACAATATTGTAAAACTGTCACCCACTGTCTAGTATCAGAACTGTGCATCAATCTTTGGCTGAATTTCAGAGTGTCTCTGCATATGGATTCATAGAGTATAAAGCACTGCATTAAAGGAAAAAATATTTTAAAATATATCCAGAAAGGCTGTACTTATTAGCTTGCCAGTATACAAGAATAGTAGTTTTACCATATCTTCATTTGCACCTAGTATCATTAGTAAAACATCTTTACTAATTTGACAAGTAAAAAAATAACGCCTTATGTTATTTGTTTTTGTTTGATTATTATGATTCTGAACATTTTCTAATACGCTAATTAGCTATTTTATTTTATCTTGTGAAATAGCTATACGTTTTTTATCCACTTAACTATTAGGGTATTTGTACTTTTATTTTGTATTGAAATGACTCAGATTCAATTCCATTCAACACGGTTATATTCAGCTTTCATACTTTGCCAGGTAACATGGCGGATTCCATAAATGATTTCTCAATCTGAAAACAAATAAGTTACAGGCAATTTTTGGGTGTGGGGGGAAGTAGAGGTCAGGGAAGGAAGAGATGGAGAAAACACGTTTCCACATCCTGTTCTGCAGAAACCTGGGAGCTCTATGGAGATGCTCCAGGGGCAGCGATGGTCCAGAAAGAGGTGAAGCTGCAATTCTGGCTCTCTACCCCACTGTCCTGCTTCAACTACTAGAGGGCCCTATTCTTAGCTGCTTTATATCTTAGTCCATGTAGGATTTTATTGGAAGAAAGGACCCCTTGGCTAATGAATGTTGAAAATAACAAATCTGGACAAATATTTGTGTGTATAGGTATCACCCGGGGAAGCTTGTTAAAAATGCAGATTTCTACAACCTATCCCAGAAGACTTGGTGGGTGGGGCCAGGGAATTTCCATTTTAATCTGTTGTACAGTTATCTCCCGTACATTCTTTGGGAAACACTGCTGTATCCTGTTTCCCAAAGTGCAGGATTTACAAGATGATTCCAAGTGGTACCCAAGCTGACGTGTATGGGAATAAATAAAATTGACATAGCATTCAGTAAAATAGAATTACACAAAATGAGAGATTTTCCTTTGAAATTCTCTTTCCATCCTTCTGAGTGTATTAAGGGGAAGTCTCAGTTTGGTGCTAATGTGCATTCAACACCTTTCTAACACATTAAGCTCCCTTTTTAAAAAAAAGGCAGAATAGGCCTCAGGCTCAGAGCTTGCAGTAGGTAATAGTAAATAGCTAAATTTTAAGGACATTATTTTGATCTTATTAGGTTTATTTGTACGGTGACCTTCTAATGATGCAAAATTATATTGGAATTTCAAATACGGTACGATGATAAAATATTAGGAAATGATAGTAAAAGTGTTAGGGGAAAAAATAGTGAAGGCTGAAGCCAAATGAATCAAATCTATGAATCACTGCTTTGGAACATGATCATCTGTCCAGAAAAAGCAGATATGAATCCCGAGCTGGGGGTAGTGGTGGTTAAGAACAGGGGTGCAGATGTCTGAGACATGGATGCTCTCCACGGAGGGATAAAGGGAGAAACTTCTCCTTCACAATTTATTTGGCGGTTTGCACTGCCAGCCGACTTAACAAGGTTTATACACTTTGCTGTTCATTCCCGCAGATGATTCAGGTTCGAACAGAACAACTTGTGTCTATCTTCAGCGACACGTACGTGGTTCTTCATAGGACTAAAGGACTAGGACTTGCCAGCTGGCAACCCTGTTTGGCAGAAGGACACAGACGCTGCCTTGAGCAGTTCCAGACAGTTCCCCCAGCTTCTTCTCTAATGCTTTGGAATTTAAAGAGAGAAAAAAAAAAAACACATTGCTGGCTCACCGTGCCATGTAAGGCATAAGGAGGACCCTACGAAGGGTTTGGAATGGGTTCCCTTTTAAAGCACGATAGAGACTGGATGATGATTGACTAAAAAAAAGTTTCCGTTAAGAAAAACAAACCCATTCAAACATTATGAATTTGAAAAAGTTGATTCTGAACCAACTACCGTGGCAGTTTTCTGATTGGGTGTTTAGCAACCCCACAGGAAGTGTCATTTACAATGCTGGCAGTCCCCTTGTGCAACAATCATTTATTTTACTAGCTGCAGGCTTCCTGATTATCTGATTTACTGAACAGATCTTGGTTCTAGACATGTTAAATCATTTTCTTTAGTAAAAACATTCTAAGTGGAGGGTATTTGCCACCACATCTTCATAATGGAATAATTCTTCTATTCTTATTTTTGTATATGAGAATTATACATAAGAGGTAAGAATTATAAGGAAAATAACTATTACAGTCCTGTAATAATTTTATCCCTTATAACCAGGGCTGGAAATAAAGCAACAGAAATATGTCTTCGGTGCAAACTCAATCTTGTAGATCCCCCTCTTGGAAGTGGAACACCTCACAGAGCTCTGTATGGTTCACTCTGGAACCCCAGGGATATTGGAGATCTTGGGTTAAACATTGTTTTCAAAGAAAAGTATTCACTATGTGAGTTTTCCTAAGCTCCTTTCTCTCTTTCAGTCTGTGAGAATAATGTATCCTGAACAGAAAGAAGACAGCTTCCTCACCTCTCCCCAACCTTCCTCTCCACCGCACTCTGGGTGCTGTGCCAACAACAGGTCAGCAGTGCTGAGTCTCCATCCTACTTTATTAGAGCTTGGTGCCCAAGGGCATGTAAAGGCACAGCCTCAATCTCCAGAGACTTTAACTTCAGGATTTGGGGTGGAGGAAGAAGAGAGAGAAGACCTTTCACCTCCTCAGTGTTATCATCAAAAGCAATCATCGTGTACCTTTTTGAGTCTGGCATTGTGCTGGGATGTGCACCACCAGTATCGCGTGGTCTTTTTGGTGGACATGTGTTCACGCCATGTTAACACTGGTGTACATGTGGCTGAAAACTCGTATTTATAGTATGGCAGAAATGTAGACATTTCCTCTTTCACCAAATTTGTGGGTGTAAAAGGTAGCCCTAAACTTTATTGGCCTTTGTGGGCTTTCAGCTGATGGGCTTGGAAGCTTTCAGAAAGAGAGATCCTGTGACATTTGATAATGCTAACTGGAAGCAAGAGTAGATGTGGTAGCATCTATGGGTGTGGTACCAGAACTGTTACACCATCTTTCCAGCTGCAGTTTCAGAGGAATCACCCCTGAGACTCTCAGTGCGGTTCTCCTATTTCACTTTCTTTCCTAACTACGACTCAGGGTAGATAAACTGAAGCTGATGGATTCGTTAGAAATTTTCCACGGAACTTGTCAGCTATGATTTCTCTTTTCCCCATGGTGTGGATGCAGCTTTGCTTCTTCTTTCTTTACTTACTCCTCTGCTGTCCCTTCTCCTCCCATCAGGATGGAGAAGATTATTCAGCAGGTGAAGGCACCGCACACTGTTTGATTTTGAACAGGAGAAAGCCTCCTGTCAGAGATCAATCCTGCTTCAAGTGGAGGTGATTATAAGTCTGAAGTGAAATGTCAGTATGGCATTTCAGCACTTTCAGTAGGAGCTCCCAAGGGCCAGATAAATCATGCAATAAGGCTATCAGACACTGAGTTTGGCTTGAAATATAATCCGAGCAGATGATTCTATTTCACCACACCAGAGGCCAAGTTCGTTCTGAGGCAGCCATTGTCAAGATGAGGAGTAAGGTTAGAAGTCATTAAGAGAAAAGAGTCTGTTCCCTAACCCATTCCTGCCCAGAAGCAAGGTCTCTGGTGGTTGATGCAAGATAGAACTGAGCATGGTCTCTTTTGTCTTGATAACCTAGACCAACCCCAAACAACCAGGTCCATGAGGAAACCAGGTTATGCAAAAATGGCCACGTGCCCATCTGGCATACACCAGAACATGTGCTATCTCCATGGTGCATGAATCCCCACTCCCCATGCAACTGTGATGTGCATAAGTCAATGCCAGTCTTCCTTAGGTAGTGTCATAGAGTGTGTAGTCTTTGTGGCCCTAGAGAATAGGGCACATCATGTGAAGGGACAACCGGCTAAGACTGTGACTTTAAGGAAGAGATATTGGTGCAAAAGAAGTGTTAAAAACAGCTGACCATGATCAATTGGTTGGGCTTGCTTGCAGAGCCTAGAGCATGAGTGCCTCACCACTCTTTCACTTGCCCTCCAGGTTTGATCAGGCTTTTCCTGTGATTGTGCAGCCAGGAAAAAGCAATTCTCTTGCTTTACCTTTTGTTTGGCATTTGGGAAATGGCTGCCCTTTAGAACCTGACTTTGTTCTTCTCTTTGGTATTTGCCTGATCTTTACTCTTGAGCCACTCTTCATTCTTCTGAGCTCCTGGTGTCTTAGATTTTCTCTGGAGCTGGGAACACCCTCAGTCCCCTAGACTTGCTCCTTACACTACAGCTGATAATAGGTTACATTCAAAGGAAAATCTTAGGCAACGCTTTAGGGTCCTCATATGAAACTGCATTTTGATCAGTTTACCACATTTAATTTTTAAAAGCTGTAAAAACTCCACTGGGTTTTACAGCGGGTTAAAGTGCTTTGCATCATGTGTCTAGGGCTTCTTAGCACTGGAGTTCTTCTCAGCCAAGAACTCCAGCTGATTTCAGCTGCTGCTTTCAGGTGTGTGCAAAAAAGAAAAAAAAAATTATTTTTTTCCAAAGAACTTTGTTATCAGTAATGTTATGCAGCCTGGCATAACACGCTTGACAATATCAAAAGAGATGGTATCGCATAAACGTAACAGGGAGCAGAATGCAGTTCTGTTTCATGATTTGGCCAGAGAAAACAAATTACATTGAGTGACCTGAGGCAACCTGACTTCGTGAGACCCCTGGTCCTTATATGCATTACAATTTTGCCCCAGTAAAGAGATTATAAAAGAAAGGTTACCAGGGCTTTCAGAAAGGAGACCCTATCCTTTTCAATTACATCTGATTTATGAACTGTTTAAACTATTTCCCAAAGTCTGCCTTCACAGCCTCTAGCCTGTCTTATAAACAGTGCACAAAAATTCTGCTGGTTTGCAAAATCTGACTCTTTCGTGTCTGAAGTCCCATTTTGGACCCTGGGAGGAAAAAAACATCGAAGTCTCCAAAGAGCTGCTGGTGACAAATGTCTACTGCATTTCCTGATAGCAGGGAACAAAAGCGAGACTTGAAAGAGAAAACACAAAACGCTGTGGAATCCTCTCTCCTTCAGCTCCTCTGGAGCCAAATGCTGACCTATCAGATTTTTATACCCCCACACCCTCAGTCATTCTCCCTCTCATGTTGTGGTCTGTCCTCCAGAAATGTATTCTTTTTGGTTTCAAACTAGATGGAATTATAAAAAACAAACTGTGTAAATTCCCAGGCCCACATTTTCTCACAGCCAGGAAGGGAGTGGATGAGAAGGTCTGGATCCCCCTTCACCCCTCCTGCCCCAACCCCCACAACCTTGTTTTCAAAAGCAAAGGCTTTAAAAAATATATAGAAAGCATAACTCAGCGGTCGTCTGGCAACAGGCGAGCATGATTATCTATCAAAATAATAATGACGCCAAACTTTGTAGAAAGAGGAAACCGCTCTCTTTGTTCCAAAGACCCTATGATGTAGATAAATATCTCTCAAGACATAAATACAATGACTTTTTTTAGAACTGGTCCATCTGCTTGTCTAGACTATAGGAAGGCATCATAAAACTGTTATTTGCAACAGGCCAAATCCCCTTCCAGTGCAACCCTATCTGCCCCAGAACTGAAATGAGGCTCCATTTTAAAATAAATTTGGCAACCCTACGCTGGTTCTTTTCCCATTTGTCTGATATAGATCTTGATTAACATCATATTAACAAGGGCTTTAAAGATTTCTTGTTTTGTGTTTTGCAGAGGAAGGGTCTTTCCCTCGAAGCAGTCAAGGAGACATTATTTCTCAGGCTCTGCTGAGAAAGGACTTGGGTGTGAGATGGTTTGAGTATCTGGTTGGAAGGGCCTATTTGCTCCCCTCGGACCTAGAGGGGATTCTGTAAAGGCCCCCTTGCCCCCGTGCAAGGCATCGGTCAGTACCATTGGCAGTTTTAGGGTGTTGACTCCAAAGAGACATAGCTTCTTGTTATTTCACAGAGAGTATGAGTGCATCTGGGAATTACGAGGGTGTTGATGAGTAACGTGCCTGGTAGACACATGAGATCAGCCTTCTTCCCGGTCCTCACCACCACGGAGGAGCTGGGGGTGGCTGGACAGAGGTGAGGTCGTGTGGATGGCAGCTGGAACACAAAGTGGGAATCGTCAGCGTGGCCATAGTTAAACCCTCTTTGCCATCTATGTGTGACATTATTCCAGTTTTAGGTATCCCAGGGTGCTTAGCCCAGACCAGACATACTTTCCTGTTTATGAGAGGAAAATGCTTCGGAAACTTATTTAAGAACGACTCAAAAGTTTCCTTGGGTGTCAAGTCAATATTAAATAAACAACATATTGATGAACTTTTAAAATATATGAATTAGAACTCTCTGGGATTAATTTTGCTACAATGATCCGTGGACTTTAATTATTTAGGAGCAAAATCTTGGACATTTTGATATTTGTTTTATGATGATATCTTCCAATTCAGAAAAGGACAGGTTTTTATATGTTTCCCTGGATTAGCAGTGAGAATGTCAAATTTTATTATTTTCTGAGAAAACGGGGAGATAAATGACTTCTTTTGCCTGTTTAAGGTAGTGCATCTTATATAAGAAGAAGCAAGCCCAGCGCTGGCAGCCTTACATCTGACTATGGCCTCGTCAGTGATTTAGAGTGGAAATATCGAACTCCCCGCCTGTCTGAGCCTTAGCCTTTCTTTCTATAAGGAGGGACTAATGAGGTTTGACACTTACTCCCCTCACTGAAGTCTTATAAAAGCGGTAACACTGTGGGCATGGAGTTGGCTTTAACAACAGTGCTATAATTTTCCCACTCTCTGAATGTCATGTACAAAGTGTGAGCAGAAGGAGGGGGTGGTGGAGTGTGTGTCTGTGTGTGTGTGCACACGGGCATGCATGGGCGTAAGCACCTTTAGGAGTTAAAAGTGGTCAGGAACAGGTGACCTGTTGCATTTCATTTCTTTCTGTTGGTAGAAACCTCCTGTTGTTAAATCTGAGACGGAGATAGCCAACACTTTTACTAAGACACAGCGTTTCTTCAGCTACCATGGTAGGAAAGTCATTTCCTCAGATGCATCTGACCATTATCCTGTGATGATGTATCTGCATTAGGAGGTGAGAAGTGGTACTGCTGTTGAAGTGAGCTGGTCAAGGAGTGGCTGAAAATAGGAATAACAAACCACATAACAACCTAACAGCCACTCCCATCAACCGCAGTGGCTGCTGGGGAGCTCTGGAGAAGGATTCTGTGGTGAACACAGACTAGTTCCATAGAGAAGCATCATAATCAACTTCTAATGCCTGTCATGGAGGGAGACAGCAAATGGTGGCCTGTGCCATTCTGCTTTTGTTGCCACAGTGGCACTTGACAGAGATAACGTAATCAGATGGATTTAGCTGCAAATCAGATTCACCCTGGGAAAGTTATGTGACTTTGAGCAAATGACTTAACCTATCTGGATTCAGTGTCCTCTAGAAATGAAGATACCTTATTGCAGAGTTTTTGTGAGGTTTAAGCAAGATAATGCACGTTTTCTCTTATTTTTGTTAATTATAACCAGTAAAAGGTAACTAGTGTCGAGGAAGAAATTTTTAGATTAGAGAGATGTGGTTTGAACTTGCATCATTCAGTTTTCATTAATGTGAGATTTTATTAGGAAACCCAAGTCATGGAGGGGTTCAATGTATAATAAGGTGAAAATGATTATTTCCCTCAAACAAGGTCAAAGCCATGTTAGGAGGAGGAATATGGATTTCACAGATGGAGTTAAAGGCATAGTCTTCAGTGGGAAATGACACATCAAGTCATATTTCCATATCCCTTGATGCTTTGGGGACAATTTTCTGAATGTTTGAAACTTCACTAGAGTACATTACATTGTCTATTCAGGGAAGGTCGGGAGGTGCTCGTCAGAAATGGTGGTGGAGAAACCTGCTTCCTGGCCATCCAATGGCCTTTGGAAAACACCATCATTGTGAGCCATTAGGGGGCATGGAGCCCCAGTTTGTGTGTATCTACCCAGCTGGAGAAACTGTATACAATAATACGGCTGATCCCCTCTGAGGTCAGGTAGAACAGATTACAGGGGATAGAAAGGATTTGTTTAGATTAGGTCACCATTATCATCATCATCACCATCATCATCATCATCTGTAGCCTAAGGTGACCTCTCCTGTGGCCACACTGAGTTGGGATCGTTTCCCTGGAGTTCCCTTGATATATAAATTATGCTCATTAGTCTTGTGAACATTTGAATTTCCCATTATCCTTTCTGTTATTACTCCAAGCCTTGGGCTCTCCCTTAGGGACAGAGTAAGGGCAAGGGTTCTATTGGTTTTCCAACAGAGGAGGGAGTCGTCATGATAATCTGTAATTAAAAAGTTCTCTACATACTCAGGGCAATGACTATGTGACTTCAAAGTTTATGTCAACTACATAACTTCCCATATTTGTTATTCCCAGCCTGTTTCTCTGTAGTCATCAGTAAAATCCTAAAAAGGAAAAAGGTTTGAGGAAGGGTGAGGGATATGGAAGGAACAAAAGGAAGGGGGAAATCTGCAGGCCTGGCCCATTTCAAGGCTGTCTAGGATAATGGAGAAATCATGAAGCAAAGTCTGTAAGGCAGAAGAATGCAAGGTCCATAGGTCCCAAGGAAAGACAGTAAGGGGTGCCACACTGGGGCAGAAAAGCCGGCCAGGAGCTTCCTAGATAGGGGCCCACAATGATGCCCCCCAGAGGTTGACATCCCTTTCCCGTATCTGTATGGGACATCTTTCATCAAATGTTCTGAGCCCAGACTCACTCTAGCAATCATAGGCAGAGATTAGCCAACCTCCTAAGTTTCCACTTTTTATTCCTGTCCTAACTGACCAATCTCTCTCATTGCTGTTTCCAAAATGACTTTCAGTTTCACAACTTGTTGCACCCTGCTGTAATTTAAACATAGACATGAAAATCTTTGGAATGTTTTACTTTAAAATGTGTGTGGTTGACAAACATCCTTTCAACTAACATTTTTTTTCCCACTTAAAATGTAAACTAGTTGTTTAACATAAACCTGGAGTAAGAAGGGGCTTTTCCTCTGCCTTCTGGTCATCCCTACCTTCTCTCCTGCTCTCCCTCCTCCTCCGTGCCTGACTTTCTCCTTTGCTCTGTGAGATGGCTGGTTCAATTATCATGGCAGTGTGGCATTTAACTTTTCTTCTCTTTGCAAATGCGTTGTGAGCAAATCCTATGAGAGCAATTGAGAAATCACATTTAGAAAAGCTTCCTAAAGTCTTAAACCCTTCAGTTAATAATTCTCACAAACACTATAATTTATAGATGGAATTGAAACATTCCGGCCTCTGTTTGAGCTCTGCTTTCCCAATTCTCAGGGGTAATGAGATGATGAATGAGTTAATATTTGTTCAAGGATTTGAAGAAAAACAATGTCTTAAAAGCTTATGTGTTTTGACCTCAAATTTTACTACTGCAGAATCCTTTTTAAGTGAGATGAAAGAAGGAAACAGTGGAGGAAATGATAGAAAGCAATACTCTCCACGTCTCCCCAAACCTGCAGATATCCGTGGAGGAGGATAGGAAGTGCCCATGGATGACACTGCTGTTCAAGAGTGACTCTTCCTGGACTTAAGTGAAAGATGCAGTCTACAGATCTCTCCTCGGTGGCCACCAGGTCTCTCTGAGTGAGTGCACTTCGTCCCAACACTCAGGGCCTTCCTAATATCTAGTGGTGTGATTCTTCACCAGTGCTTATCCCGCTCAAGTTTACACCACAGTGTCAAAAATTCTCTGTCTTTGTCCCACATGGCCCGATAGATGACTAAGCAGCTACTCTGCTAAAGTAATTTGATCCAGGGGGTTAATCACTGCTAATATCTCAGGGAAGCTTTTTCAACAGTCATTGTGGTAGGAAGGCCAAATGCAAAACCCAGAATAATAAGAACAGTAATAATAGTGTTAGTGATCAAGTCCTGACGACGAGTGAAGGTCTGTGCAAAGTAGTGATGTTATTTAATTAATCCTCACAGCAGCGCTGTGAGTGGGGATTATTCTTCTTCTTATTTTACAGAGAGGTTCCCTGACTCGACTGAAGTCACACAGCTAGTCAGCAGCTGAGCTGGGACACCCAGCATCCACCCTCAGGTTTTTAGATGCACAAGTGGCACTCTTATCCCCAAAACCATTTATGTGCCTTGAAAATGGAAGGGGATAAATAAATGTTTATTAACTAAATTGAATGGAATTGCTTGCTAATGTGATTTAGGGAAGTTTCAATTTTCCAAGGCAAACATTTTACATTTAACAAATAAGAAAGAAGGGAATTATTTGTATTATAAGTCCTACGGCTGGAATCTAGGGGAAGGGTTCATCAGGGGCTGAGGAGTTTTTCACTCATTTAACTGAGAGTTATTGAATGATCCCTTGTTGTCCTGTCCCCCCACCGCATGGCCTTTGAAATCATATCACATAAACAAGTCCCTGACTCCATTGACAAATAACTTAGAGAATCTTAGCAGCACCAACCAAACGATCCAGCATTTACTTAGCACACAGACTTAGAGGGCTTGGCAGGAACATGGATAATGTCTTCAAGGAATGTAAAATCTGATAGAAAAAAGAGGGACCTCAGTGAACTTCCTGTGCTGGTTTCATTTTCCAGCACACCCTTGGCTACTACACAAGGAAACCCTGGAAGTGAATTCTAAGGGGATTCAGGACTCCTTCGTGATAGTTTCAGGAGATGTGAGTTTCTGCTTCACTAGGTGAATTTCCCATTTCCCCCATGTCAAGAAATTGAAGCAATTCCAAAGGAATGTACACTGTAATACATCCCACAGGAAACCCACATAGATGGTTCCTTTCCCTCCTGGAGTGAGAAGATGAAATGGAAAACTGAAATGGTCACACCGCAAGGCCCAAAGCTGCGCTTTCATAAGCAAAGGCTGATTCATGATATTGGCATGGTACGGTCTCCTGGTATGAGGACACTTCTTGAGGGTCTGTGTAACACAAGCACCAATGCCACCCATTCCTCCTCCACACTACTCTTCTTCTCCTCGTGGGCCTCCTGAAAGTCAATGCAACTCAAAGAGCACTCATAGGGTAAGACCCCAAGACCCATGATGTGCACAGGTGCAGAGAATGTGAAGATAAAAAAGATAAGATTTCTCAGCTGCTGTGGTCCTCTGTCCCCAGCCCTTTCCAGGGAAATTGCCCAGAGAATGAAGCCCAGAAGGCCTTTTGGTTCATGGTTCTTTCTGTGCGACATGTGGATCCACTTAGAAATTTGGAATGGGATGCTCAGTGGGTGGTACCTCAGCCCAAATTTTCAAGAGCCCTATCGGTTGGTCAGGAACTGGCTACTGTCCACTTCTTGCATCTTTCCTCACAATGGACAGAAAGCGACTCATGATCTGAGCAGTTATTTAACTGAACAGTTGAGTAGACACCACAAGCCATGGAGGCCAGAGCTGGGAATTGTGATCTCATCTGGTTAACTCATCCCCTTACACAGAGGAGTAGAGCCTCACAGGGGTTAGAGCATATCCTGTTTCTCCCTCTTCCCTCTTCCCAGCCTTCCTCTTGTGGTTTTGTGTCTCCCCTCCCTCCTTTCCCCAGCTAGAAAGAAATTCTTTATTTCTTTTATAAAAGTCAAGACTTCACATTTGAGTCAAAAACTAGTTGGCTCTACCTCAGCTTTGCTGACTCCAATGGGTTGGTGGATGAGCTGAGATTTCTTGGAGGGTGAGAGAGGGAGACAGACAGTTCAATTATTTCATCCAGGTGGAAAAATCAGAATTCATTTAATTTCCTAATGAATTACATAAGAAGAAGCACACCTCACCACAGTGAGTATTTGTTTTCTTCTGGGGATAATGCACGTTCGTTGCAAGTGAGGAAAGCATTTCCTTGCTCTTAAGATATCTTCAGCCTTATTCCTTACGAAAAATCATTGCTGGCATTGTTCTTCTAACTCTCATCTGGCTCCTTTCTGCTCACATTACAAGAATGAGGACAGTGTCTGGAATAGTCTTCATGGCTGTTCGGAACTAGTGGCATCTGTGTCATATGAGTATAGACACTTCACGAGCCTTAAATCTTGCCTCATCCAAAGTGTGTGTGTGGAGAGAATGTCTATACATCCTGCCATTGTTCAGTAGAATGTGTTCAGCGCTACATGAGATAGAGCTATGGGTGGGTGGAGTGAAGAGAGATTCTGATTAGGCGATTAGGAAGGGTTGTTTAGCCTTTGAGGACAATATTGGAACTGAACTTTTTTGACGAAGTAGAATTTTATCAGAAAAGAGATTGTCATATGGCAAAGCATTGGCCGGAGTGGGAGTACTTAGGAAACCAGGAAGGAAAGCACCTCGAAACATTAATAATAATGACAATAACAACCACTTACGTTTATTTTGAACTTACTATGTACTAGGGGCTGTGGTAAGCAATTTCTATGTTTAAAATTATTCAACTTCCATGACAGTTAAAGGCAATAAGGGAAGACACTAATTGGATTGGATGTGGCAGGAGAAGCAGAGGGAGGAATTAAGAGGTGAGGCTAAGAAGATGGGCTGAAGCCGTATCCCCGAAAACCTTGTGCTGTTAAGCAATCTGTACTTTGTTTTCTCTGTAAGAATCCCCAGGCTTTTTGTGTTTGGGTTTTCGGTAGTGACAAGATTGCTGTTGTGCTTGAGGACAATAATTCTTGTTGCGCCGATGAAAGGATGGCGTGGAGGGGAGAGAAGCAGCCCAAAGACCAAAAGGCCAAAACGGTGAGCCTAGGGGAAAGGAATCATAACCCATTCTTTTAGGCATATAGTTATTTAACTGAATTATTTATTTATTTAACAAAATAATTAACAGTATAATCAACAGTATAATTAACAGAATAATTAACAGTATTAGCAGAATACTCTGTGCTAGGTTTGAGACACTGTGCAAAGTGCCTGAAAATCAGATTGTGAGGGCCTGGCTGGGGAGTCGAAGTTATAATGAGGAGTTGAAGATGATTTTGTTTTGGGTCCCAACGTATCACAGAAGGTGACACCATTATCCAAGAGTGGAAACATAAGAAAGAATATGAAAAATATGATTTATGTATCTTCCTTCCACTATAGTTTCTTTGTACAGCCCTAAAATGCTATTAGCTTGGTGCAAAAGTAATTGCGGCTTTTGCAATGATCTTTTAACCTTTTGAACCGCAATTACTTTTGCACAGGTCTAATATTTTCATCATGCTTCTTCCCCAACCTAAAGGAGAAGAAGAAGGGGAGGAGGAGAGGGGATTCTCTGTTGTTTGCTTTCAAATTGGCCGTGAGGCCCCCATGCTCTGGCTCCAACCTACTTCTCCTATCCTACCTATTTCTGTCTGCTGCACTAGAAGCACCCTTCATTCCAGCCAGATGAGTTCATTTAAACTTTTCCTGACACAAATGTTAGGCTTTTCTATATAGCGACTCTTCTCTCCATTTAAAAATTATCTATCGTGAAATCCCAGATTAGAGTCCCAGTTCATCCTTTAACACCTTGGGACCCAAACCCAAAGCCTCCACTGTCCATTCTGATCCTCCAGGGATGGCTTTCTCCGTATAAGGTGCCTCATTTCCTCCAATAGCTCTGAGAGTATCTTGCGGAAAGATGATGCCTGCCTAAAACATCTTCGGGTCTAAGGATCCCCAGCACATTACTTGCACACTTCCTTAAGTGTACCTTGCCTTATTAGCAGGGGTAAGTTTGTAAGATTCCTGAAAGCCACTGTGGTGCAGTAGAGATAGCCAAGGTGAAGTTCCCTTTTCCTTTGGGCTTGGTTCCTCAGATTCCGTTGCATGCAATGATTCTTTATGGAGGCCCGTAGCTGTCTTTGAATATCACCTTCAGAAACAGCACTGTGTATATCAGCAATCATACAGTGTAAGCACCTTAGATAAGGACATTGCTTATTTCCTGCTTCAGTGTTTCAAGACATATTTCATTGGTCAGTAGTATCATCTTGTAAAAGAAAGAGACTTAAGTATTCTTCCCCAAACACACTGGAAAGTCTTAACAATAAATGAATTTTGTGTTTCTATCCTTCAGCCCAATATTCTAAGTAAGATATCTGCTCATAAAAGTGTTCAGTATTCACAAAGGAAAAGAGTGTCTTAGATAACTTCAAACATTGGATAATAGTGTTTACACAGTTAGTTGATATCTGAGAGATTTGAGAAAAAACATCCTTGTAAACATGAGTTTCAAAATTAATTGCAACTGAGCAGGAAACCCAAAGCAATTTAAACTTTTAATTTTAAATGCTGTAATTGGGAGCGTAGTGCCAAAAAGAAAATTGGTTTAGTGGCTAACAGGGAAATCATAGAGTATATTATGTATTTAAGTTTTTTTAAGTCCCCAAAAAACTGTTTTCATGAACATATTGATTTGTAATGTGTATTTATTTGTTAAAATGAAATAGAGTTGAATAAACCTGAAATCACTGGGTAACAAATATTCAGGATACTTATACACATTATATTTATAAGTAAATGTATTTTATGTATAAATGGTGTGTGTGTGTGTGTGTGTGTGTGTGTGTGTGTTGCTATGTATGTACTGAGTATCTGATTTGCACCTATTATATACCAGTCTGCTCATCACTGGGGATACACAAAGGGATTATATGTACATTTATAACCTACATATCAGAATTGCTTTTCCCCTGTAGATGTAGACAAAATTGAACTAAACCCCGTTTTGCTATTTGTCCAATTCCAATTCATTTGGGGATGGTAAACATCAAACTGAAGGAGGAGGTTATGTCTAGAGTGGAGTGGGAGGGAGAGCTTGTTGGAGAAGATACACAGAGCTTCAAATATATTGATAATGTGTTTCATAGGCTGGCTGGCATGCACACGGAGTCATTTTTATACTTTTATTTTTGTATGACTTAAATGTTTCATAATAAAACTTTTCAAATGTGAAATTCCTTCTGCAGAATCTTTGTGAGTTCTTAGATGTCTTATGCTTTCATGCTTACCTCTGATTCCAATATCTGGTTCATACTGCATGCGTTCTATTTAGGAAATCCTTCCACCTGCTGACGAGGCTGCCCCCTTCCTTACCGGCTCACTGCAGACGTGAAATTCAGCCCCTTCCTTGATTTACACACGGGCATTTACCTCTCAAGAATACAATCAATGTATCTTCTTAAAGAGCTTCATTCTACCACCAGGAATTTTGTCACTAGCGCTGCCAGACCATGCAGCATCCTAACCTTTCCTACCCCGTGTTGGCTCGTTTTTCTCTCTTCCTCATTCTTCCCTTCCAGGTTGCCTGTAAGAACTCCAGATTCTTCTTGCTAGATTAGGAACAACAATTTTGGTTTTTGGCCAGTTTTGATTCCCAACATCACATTAGAGGCATTGAATAAATATTTGTTGAAAGATTAATACAACTTGATTTTTGGCTCACCTGTGCATGTTGAAAACCCACCAGCATGCTCAGTATTTCTATTCCATAAACAACAAAGGCCTGGAAGAAGCCCTGACATGTTTTGTTTGTTTTTCGTTTTTGTTTTTCAAATAGGTGCTAATCTCCTCAGAAGGAATTATGGTTTCAAGTAATAGTTTTTCATTTTCTCCATTATATGTAGTAAATTGTGAAACCCCTAAGGGATTTCAAATCTACTTAGGTTGAGAGGACATGTACGAGTATGTCGTACCATATAGAAGTTTAAGGCAGGTGGTAGTAGAAGTAAAGATTACAGGAATTTGGAGGAGGGAATCATTTTTGATATTTCTGGTATTTAAGGGAGTTGGAAAAAGATGGTTTAAGAGGTAAAATTTCATTAGTACTTGAAATAAGGGTTAGACTTAAATTACTGAAGAGAAGAGGGAATTCTAGGCTAGAGGAAATATATAAACAAAGGAAAGGAACTAGAGAGAGTTTTTCTTTAGGATCAACCCATTAGTAAACTGATAAGAAACTAGTAAAAATTAGAGGGATTGGTGTGTGTGTGTGTGTGTGTGTGTGTGTGTGTGTGTGTGTGTGTTTGCACATGGTTATGTTTTACCAAGAAGCATGATTATCCATGACATTTCAAGGTTTTGTGGACTGAATTTTTTCCCCGAAATTCACGCGTAAAGCTCTAACACCCAGTACCTCAGAATGTGACTGCATTTTGGAGATCAACCCTTTAAAGAGGTGATTAAGTAAAAAACGAGATCTTTTGTGTGGGTCCTAATCCAATTATACTGGTGTCCTTATAAGAGATTAGGATATACAGAGAAACCCTAGGGACACTTAGAGAAAAGAACCATGGCCACAGGGCAGGTGAGGACACAGCAAGAGGGGGGCCATCAGCCAGGTCTTGGACTTCCAGCTTCCAAAATTGTGAGAAAATAAATATCTGTTGTTTAAACTACTCAGTTTGTGGCATTTGTTATGCAGCCCTAGCAAACGAATACATCAAGTGTTAGAACAGGAAGAAGAGATGGAATTACAAATAGAACAGAAGCTTTTAGTAAAAGGCACATCATTCTCTGAGAAAGTTCAGTTTTAAAGTTAAAATAAGAGGAGGGAGTTAATACCACATGACTTAAATCTACTTAGACTATTGATGGGTTGGGGTGCAGCAAGATTTATAACTAGAGTATGTGCAAGTTTCAATAGAAAAACAACAACAACAGACTTCAATAAAGAAAAAAAACCCTTCAGTTATTTGGTGTGTTTTTGCACATAACAAATTTTATACTTTTCTCCAATAATGCTTGGCTGCTTTGAATAAGATACTGTAAGACTGGAGTTAGGGAAATTTTCATGGATGTGAAGGGGAACAGAGTTTGGCACCCCAAAATATGCCTCTTTGGGATATTGATTATATAAAGCTGGTTATTTATTTTTTATTTTATTAGTTTCAGGTGTACACAGTGGTGTAATAGTTAGACATTTACACCCCTCACAAAGTGATACCCCCTGTCTACTACCCCTCTGACGTCGTCTATAACTGTTACAATACCATTGACTGTATTCACTATGCTGTACTTTACATCCGTGACTATACATACATATATATATATATATATATATATATATATATATATATATATATATATATTTAATTGTAGTTGACATTCAATATATTCTACTTCAGCTTCAGGTGTACAGTGCAGTGGTCAGGCACTTACACAGTCTATGAAGTGATCTCTCTAATAAGTCCAGTGCCCATCTGGTTATTTTTAAGTAACAAAAGACTCAGGAAGAAACTTTGACTTCCCCTCTAACTGCCTAAAGATAAAGGACCAGATCCAGGAAGGGAGCCATTAGCATCGATAACTATAGTTCTATATGAACTTGAGTGTGACGGTCAGGGAGGAACCTAGCAAGGCCCTTTTGATCACAGTCCTCTGTGTGTCTCTTTGTTAAAGATGGTACAGTAAACACATGTTTACCAGACATTTGCTTTTCTATTTCCATGGGAATTGCCTTCCTGCCCTTTGAAGCCCCAAACCACTACCCCTGCCCCTTCTCCTTAGTTCAAGAAGGCATATAAGCCTCAACTGTCTGATTTGTCCTTGGGCCCCATATTCTTATGGAACCCTCCATATATACATGCATAACAAACTTGGTTGTTTTCTCCTGTTAATATGTCTCATGTCAATTTAATTTTTAGGTCATCCAGAAGAACTAAGAGGGTAAAGAGGGGAAATTTTCCCTCCCTCACAGATGGGAAATTGAGGCATATAAGGAGTTCTTGAATGTAAGACATCCCCACTGGGAAGACTGACTCTGGTTTCCATCTGGTAGGAGGCATTTGGAGCAAAAAGGAGGCCAATTATCTGAGAGAGAGAGAGAGAGAGAGAGAGAGAGAGAGAGAGAGAGAGAGAGAGACAGACAGAGAAAGAAAGAGAGAGAGAGAGAGAGAGAGAGAGAGAGAGAGAGAGAGAATCAGAATTGAGGTACTGAAGGTCGTAATGAGACCAAAGAGGAATTTTTGTCAATGAGAAAAGAGAGACAATAAGGAGGCTATGATTAGAGAAGGAATATTTTGGATTTAAAGTCCTGCTGGGATTTTTCAATATAACCTTAGTTGTACTTTTGTTTGTCCAGCTAAATGAGATAACTTGGAAAGGGATAAACTTAATCAAACTTAGTGGTAGTTATAATTTAATAATTAACAATAAAAATGACAGGTAATTTGACATAATAGCTATGAGGTCTGACAATTAAATTCATGAAATAACTCATCCTAGAAAAAGTGCTACATACCTCATTGCTGAACATCACTATGGTCAACCTTCGAAATACTCCCCTTGGGAAGCTATGCACCAATGCCAGTGCCTAGTCTACCCTTCAAAGCAATTTTAGAACTCTTTCTGGAATGGCCATCAGAGCTGTGGTTGTATTACCCTTGATGTCCTGAATGTCATAAAAATGTCTTCCTTTCGATATTTCCTTTATCTTTGGGTAAAGAAAAAAGTCACTGGGGGCCAGATCAGGTGAGTAGGGAGGGTGTTCCAATATAAGTATTTGTTTACTGGCTAAAAACTCCCTCATAGACAGTGCCATGTCAGCTGGTGCATTGTCATGATGCAAGAGCCACGAATTGTTGGTGAAAAGTTCAGGTTGTCTAACTTTTTCATGCAGTCTTTTCAGCACTTCCAAATAGTAAACTTGGTTAACTGTTTGTCCAGTTGGTATAAATTCATAATGAATAATCCCTCTGATATTAAAAAAGGTTAGCAACATCATTGCAACAAGCTCGTGAACTTGTCAGACCTCGTATTTTCCTTATATGCTTTGATTAGATTCAGAATCTGACACCACTCCTTTATTTTAAAAACTGAGCTTCAATGGTTATAATTAAATGCATTAATAAAACAAAGTTTAAAACAAGATTTAAATAGAAAAAGAGCTATTAGGTAATCTTAACTAAAATGGAAATGCTGGAGTATTATCCAGAGCATTTAAGTTTTAAGTGGTCCAAAGAAAATGTCACTGGCAAAATTCATTCTTTGATTCCAAAAAAACTGATAGCAGGCCATGTGCAAGGCACTGTGCTAGGCCCTACAGGAGATAAAATATAAAAAGCCCTTCCCTCTAAGCTTTCACATGCAGAAAGATGAGGAGCAGATATGCCTGAGACAGACTGCCCCACTTCTTTCCTTCTTTTGTAGTAATAGGAGAAGAAATGTTCTAACAAGCCCCTGGTTACCAACCAATGAAAAGAAATTGACTGGTCCAGGAATGGTTATGTGTTCCAAACTAGACCAATGATTTCTTTCTTTGGGAACTTTGGCCTTAGTTGCTGAAGCTATATGATGTAAAATGTGGGATCCAGTGTATACCTTGTGGACAAACCTGTTCTGCACGGAGAAAATGAAGTCAACAGGTAGAGAGAACAGGAGATCAGGGAGAAAGGATATGTGATGGTGTACATAGTCCTGATTTCCAGGAATTGGAGAGCCATCTGCTCCTTACCATTTTAATGGTTTTGTCAACTCTTCTTTAGATAGTAACTCAGACTCCTTCCTATAAGTTCTCTTTTAAAACTTAAGCCAATTTGAGTTGGGTTCTATCACTTACAAATAAGAGACTCCTAAAAATTATAGAGAAATAAGACTCAAGCAATCATGGTCAAATCTTTAAAAGAAACCTACAATTCTGTGGAGCTCACAGGAGGGGCAGACAGTTCCTGGGTTATCAAGTCTTCCCGAGAAAACCTTCTCTGCAGAAGCCAATTACAGATGTTCCCCCTTCTAGTCAACCCCAGAGCCCTCTGGCAGCCCCATCCAGTGCCTCGTCTCTCCTTTTTCGTCTTTGGTCAAGGTGCCAAAGATTCAATCTGTTCTCCGTTTCTCTTTAGAGCTGATATCATCCTGTTGGTTCCTTAGAGGTGTCCTACATGGATTCAGACTAAAATACAGTCTTATTCCTCTCTCTCCTCCTTGCTGTCCCCAAAGGGGAATGCACAATAGCCTTTGGTTCTCTGAGTTTTCTTCTGTGAGTTTATGCTAAACTAGAAGAGGAATGAAACAGAATAATAAACTGACAACATGGGAAAGTTGCTGTGCCATATGTTTCCTGTTCGCCTCTTGGGATGCACTCTCTATCTACCCTTTTCCACCAGCTCCCTGTCTTAGGAGGACTATCTATATGGACCACATTCACAGGCTCACTTACTCTTTGGCTCCTCGTTGGAATTTTTTAATGAGGAACCCTGGCAGGAATGCAGGGTGGGGAGAAGAGAGTGAGGTCAGGATATGTATTCCTGTAGCTTCTCCTTTACAGTGTCACTGAGGCTGGCTGCTTCCCTCGGCTAACGGTCACAGCACCTCTCCATACAAGGGATCAACCAACCATGGCCCATGGGCCAAATCCAACCTGCCACCTGTTTTTGTAGGGCCTGTGAGCTGCACGCATTTTTAAATGGCTGGCAAAAGATTTTTTTAAAAGAATACTATCTCGTGGTACATAAAGGTACATCAAATTTCAGTATTCACAAATAAAGTTTTATTGGAAGACTGCCACATTCACTCATTCAGGTCTTGTATCTGACTGCTTTTGTGCTACACTGGCAGAGTTGAGTTGTTGAGAAACGAAACCTGAAAAAAGGAAATATTTTCTACGTGGTCCTTTATAGAAAGGTTTGCTCTACATGACTCTCTCCTTCCAGGTTCTAGTAACTGAATTCTCCCTTCCTCCTGTTTCTCTTCAAGTGCGTGTGTGTGTAGAACTATATTCTGTTGTGTCCTGACATCGTGTCCACACATTTTAAAAAGTCCCTTTATTAAACTTTTCTGAGATTTTCCTAATTTGAGCATGTCATCTGTTTGATGGTGAGACCCTGACTGATAACCCTTAGGGACAGGACCTTAAAAGACAGAAGTCATGGTATCATAAGCATTCATGCTTCTTGAGTGAATAGGTAGCTGCGAGCTTAGTTGGATTTCAATTCTCTATTTTTCCTTCAAATGTTAGAAATTATAGGACCTCTGTACTCCTTTAAAGTCACCCTCTTCCAGAAAGGCCAAGTGAGAGAAAAATACTCCTCTTCTTCACTGAATGTGGGTTTTTTGTCTTTGTTTGGTTTTTTTGTTTGTTTGTTTGCATGTGACTCCTGAAATTATGGAGTCATCTTGAAACAACCAAATAAGATCTTGTAGGCCTGCAGAAGATGGCAGAGCAAGAAAGAGAGAAAGCACCTGTGTCCTTGACAATGGCAATTGGTCACTGATTCATCTTTGGCCTTCTTGTTGTATCAAACAATCAATTGCCAATTCTTTAGCCGTTTCTAATTCACTCTTGTGTTGCCTCCTGCAGAAAGTATCCTGATCGCTTCCAAGTCATTTATTTGCCCTTTCTTTCCTTCTGGGGTGCACAGAATTTTATATACACTATTATGACATAGCTGAATGGTGGGTTGATGGGTCACTTTCCCTTTTCACCAAGAATGACTTTGTTTTCTGTCATGCAGGAACCACAGGATTCCTTCCACTTTCAGTCTCTAAAATTTAGTTCATGAAAATTGAGAGCTGGAAACGGCCTTCAAGGGGGCTTTTTTTCTGGGCTTTTCAAACTAAGATCTCAAGAGTCATCTCAGGATCCGCAGGTCTCCTCAGCCAGTGAAATGTGTGTGTATGTGTGCGTGTGTGCACGCGCGTGCGTGTTTAAATTATGTTTTATTTGTTTAAGCTTCTGAGTAAGATTTTATTTGCATGAAAGATTTTCCTTGCCAAAACCAAATCAAAACAACAAGCAAAATGAGACTTTGGAAACCACTACTGGAATAGCTCATGACTTCCAGCCCAGTCTGTTCCCGTTGCCCTGTGGTTAAATCTTGTTTTTTCCTGTGCATCAAGTATTTCTTAGCTATTAAGAAGTTATGTGATTTGTCTGTTTGCTCCAATCACTAATTCAGTTCAGCAAACTTTTACTGAATACATCCTATTTGTGTATAGTCTTATGGTGGGCACTAGAAGTACAGAGATAGCAGTCTAGTTGGGGCGATCAGGCAGGTCTGAAGCCAATTTCAGTGCAGGATAATAAGCATTCTATACCACCACCAACCACAACAATAATAGCACCTCATAATGAATGAGTGCTTACAATGTGCCAGACCCTCCCAGGCCCTTTATTCGTGTTACCTCATTTAATTTTCACAACAACCCTGGGAAGTAGATAGCTTTTTATCTCCATATTATAGCAGAAGACATTGACAAGAGTTGGAGAACTATGTTCCCTCTCCTAAACATAGAAATTCATAGAGCTCCAAATACGTTGGAGCCATACACTAAATTATGCATTCAGAAAACATCTATTAAGGACTTTAGTAATTCAGAAGCCATAATGGGTATATTATCATTTCCAATAATATGATAATTATGATATTTTGAAAAAATACTTCATGTGGAAAATGCCCAATAATGCTGGTTAACATTATTCAAATTCTTTTTCTAAATTTTGATTTTTAAATTAGCATAGAGTAACATGAACTCTTTGGGGGTGTACAGGTCTATGAATTTTAACACATGTTTACATTTGTTAACCACCACCACAGTCAAAGTATAGGACAACAGTTCCATAACCCCCCAAGGCTCGCTGTGCTATCCCTTTGGGGCCAAACCTACCACCACCCTATCCTCTGGCAACCCCTGATCTGTTTTCTGTCTCTATGGCTTTGTCTTTTTGAGAATGTCATTTAAATAGAATCATACAGTATCTAACCTTTTGAGACTGGCTTCTTTCAGCATAAATGCCTTTGAGATTTATCCCAGTCTGCGTTCATCAGTAATTCACTCCTTTTTTATTGCTGACTAGTTTACCATTATATGGACATTTGAATTGTTTCCAGTTCTTGTCAATTAGAAATAAAGTTGCTATAAACTTTTTATACAGATTTTTGCATGAACGTAAGTTTTATTTCTACAGAGTAAATACTCAGGAGTGTGGTTTCTGGGTTATATGGCAAGAGTATGTTTAACTTGTTAAAAAACTGCCAAATTGTTTTCCAAAGGGGCTATACCATGTTGCTCTCCCACCAGCAATATGAGAATTCCAGCTGTTCTACATCCTTGCCTGTACTTTGTAATGTCAGATTAAAAAAAAAAAAATCTTAACCATTCAATTAGGTGTGTAATGTTATCTTATTGTGGTTTTAATTAAAATTCCCTAATGGCTAATGATGTTTTCTTTTCATTTACTTAATTGCCTTCCCTTTTTCTTATTTGGTGATAGACTCGTAAGTGTCTGCTTAAGTCTTGCCTATTTTTTAATTGAGTTGTTTATTTTCTTACTGTTGATTTTTGAGTGTCTTTGTATATTCTGGATACAAATTCTTTGTCAGATATGTGATTTGCAAATGTTTTCTCTGAGTCTTTAGCTTGTCTTTTTATTCACTTAATAGTGTCTTTCATAGAGAAAACGTTCTTCATCATGATGAAGTCCAATTTATCATTTTTATTTAAATATAAATTCTGTTTTTGGTCTCATGTCCAACAACTCTTTGCCTAATTCCATTTCATGAAGATTTACCCCCATATTTTCTTTTAAAAGCTTTAGTTTTATGTTTACATCCATGATTTATTTAGAGCTAATTTTTCATTGGGGGTGAAGTTTAAGTCCAGGCTTGTTTTTACACAAGAATGTCCAATTGTTCCACCACTATTTGTTGAGAAGACTATCATATCCCCACTTAATTGCATTTGCACTGTTGTAAAAAATCAGTTGACTTTTTTGTATAAGTCTATATCTGGACTCTACATTCTGTTCCACTGATCTTTGTATCCATTGCTTTGCGAATATTACCATCTATTGATTACTGTAGATTTATGGTAAGTCAAACTCAGACAGTACAATTCCTCCAAATTCTTTATTGTTCTTTTACAAAATTGTTTTGACTTAGTTTTTTTGCTTTTCCGTGTACATTTTAAAATCAGCTTTTCAATATTCACAAAATATCCTACTGATAGTTTGACTGGAATTGCATTAATTCTGTAGATCCACTTTTTAATGTTTACTGTGATGGATTTCCCAATCAATGAACATGCTACATAACTTCATTTCCTTAAGTGCTCTATTTCTTGCATTGGTGTTTTGCAGTTTTCAGCATACAGATCCTATACATAGTTAAACTTATTCTTCAGTATTTCAATTTTATGGAGCTATTATGTCCTTTAAAAGAAAAATTTCTATTTCCGGTAGTTTATTGCTAACACTTAGAAATGTGATTAGTTTTAGTGTGTTGGCCTCTGACTCTTAAAATTACTCATACTTACTAGTTCTAGAAGTTTTTGTTATAGATTCTGTGGGACTTTCCATGTAGACAATTATCTCATCTGTGAAGAGAAACATTTTTATTCTTCCTTTCTAATCTGTATACCTTTTATTTCTTTTTCTTGACTTATTGCCCTGGTTAGGACAGTCAGCATGCTCTCAAACAGGAATTGTAAGAGTGGACACCCTGATCCTAAGGGGGAAACATTTAGTCTTTAACCATTAAATATATTTTGACCATTTATTATTATTAATTATTATTATTAATTTTTTTGGTATTCTCTTCAATTCTTAGTTTTCTGAGAATGTCTTTATTTTACCTTAATTACTGAAGGATACTTTTGTTAGTTATAGAATTCTGGGCTGAGAATTCTTACCTTTTAGTACTTTAAAAATGTTGTCCTACTTATTTCTGGCATGCATAGATTGTCATACATAATCTGCAGTATTTTGAATAGTTATTCTCTATAAGCAGTGTATCATTTTTCTATGGCTGATTTCAGGATTTTTATTCTGTGTTAAAATTTTAAAAATTTGATTATTACATATGTATGTTTTGGAAGTTTATTCTGTTTGGGGTTCTCTGAGCTTATTGAATCAGTATGTTTATGCTTTTTGCCAAGTTTTTCAAGTTTCTAGTCACTATTTTCGTGTGTGTGTGTACCACAGTCTTTCTATTGTCCTTTTGGGACTGTGGTAAATAGATCTTTAGTATTGTCTTATAGAGCACTGAAGCTCTGCCCATTTTTTCCCCCATGTTTTTTTCCAATCTGTTGCTCAGATTGGATACTTTCTATTTATATTTATATTCTATTTCTATCTATATTCAAATTCATTCGGTCTCCCATCCTACTTGGGCCCATCCTATGAGTTTTATTTTTATTTTTATTACAGTTGTTGTATTTTTCAGTTTTGAAATTTCCAGTTGGTTCATTTTTGACTCTTCTCTTTGTTTGCTGACACGTTTATCTTTCCATTTGTTTCATGCGTATTTGCCCTTCCTTATTGGAGCATTTTATAATAGCTGCTTAAAGTCTTTTTCAGATAATTCTAACATCTATGTCATCTTGGAACTAATATCTGTTGATTATCTTTGCCAAAGTGAATTGAGACTTTCATGGTTCTTCATAGAACATGTAATTTTGAATTGTGTCCTGGGCATTTTGAATATTGTGTTGTTATGTGCTGAGTCTCATATGAATCCTATGGAGAATGTCAATATTTTTTGGTTTATGAGGCATTCAACCTGGTTAGATTCAGGATGCAAATTTCTGCCAGCCTTTTATGGGTTATGGCTTCAATGTTAGCTCTATTGTCAAAGCATTTTGAAACCTCCCTGGTTAACATAGTTTTACAAACTCTTTTAAGCACATAGCTAAGCTGACAAAACAGTAAGGAAATCCTCAGAAGTAAACAAGAAGCTGTGAGTCTGGAGAGACAAACAATGACAATCTCTGGTATTCTATAGGTTTTAGTGGACTCTTTTGGGGGGTGGGTGTGGGTAGGAGGCAATCAAAATTAATGCATGTTCTTGGGGAGAAGTCAGATTGGAAAGTGCCCTCTCCTCACATAATCCTATTACTCACCTCAAAGAGCACCTTTATTTAAAAGATGAGATAAAACAAAAGAGAGTCGAACAAAAGCAAAAACAAAACAAAGGTGATACCAAAAATGGAAACAGGAAATCTCTCTGAGAATTAATCATTAATAGCCAACTCTTACATTGATTTCTGTGCTGACTTCACACCATATGCATGGTTTCTAAATCCCCAAGTGTAAAGTGGTTTTAGATTGGTAGTGTCCTAAAGAAACAAATACAATTTTTTTTCTAGAAAAGTTCACTTTAAACCCAGTCTTTAAGGAAGTCCCACAGATAAAGTTCGAATGAACATAAAATAGCAAATATATTTGATTTATGTAGAATTTGAAATTAAATATGTATGTTTTATACATGCAGGTTTATAGAGCATCTAGTAAGAGAATACAAATAGAAAGCATAACTTCGAAAAGAGTAGAGAGGAAAATTTGGAATGCAGGGAATAATCATTTCAAAAGATGGCAAGAAAGGAGAGGAAAAAGGAAATACAGAAAATGTGAAGCAAATAGAAAATACAAGATAAAATGGTGAAAATAAATCCTAATTTATTTGTAATCAGCAAGTAATATAAATGGACCAAATTATCTAGTTAAAAGATAAGGATTATAAAATTGGAATAAAATTCCAGCTATAAGGAGCATACCTAAAACAAGGACACAACAAAATGTAAAGAGAATAATAAGAGATATCCCAGTTATGGTGATTTTAAATATATCTGCACATTATTCGACACTCTCCTTTTCAAAATGTGGAGTCTAATTCCTCTCCTCTTGGATCTAGTCTGGTCTAATGATTGGAGTGTGGTTGAACTGGTTCTATGTAGCATCTAAATTTAGATCATAATCGTATCATCTACTTAGCCCTTTACCATGAATCATTTTCTCTGGGGGGAATTCAACCAGCATGGCACAACAACACTCAAGAGGCTTATGGAGAAAGCCCCCTGTGGGTGGAACAGAAACCGTCTGACAACAATTAGCACCAACTAGCCAGACATATGAGTGAGTCATGTTGGAAGCAGATCCTTTCATAGCTGAGAGGATAATAAATGTGAGTTGTTATTTTAAGTTATTACATTGGGTAATTTTTATGTGGCAATAAATAATGTAATAGGCAATCACTATAAATGTCGCTGGGGTAGCTATATTATTATCAGACAAAACAGCATTACTGCAAATAAAGAGGAAAACTACATAATGATAAGAGATTTTGGTTCACATGAAAGAAACAGAAGTTATAGATTTGTATGCACTTAATATAACTTCAAAATATAAAGCAAAAATTGAAAGAAATATAAGGAAAATTTAAAAATCTAGTATGGTAGGAGATTTTACCATACTTCAATCCATAATTTATGTGGCACAGAGCAGAGACAATTGGATATAGAAGTTTTGAAAACACAATGAACATACTCCATTTAATAAGCATTGCATCCAACAATTGGTGGAATACTCATTCTTTTAAAGAATGCCTGATAAAAAGGAAGAAAAAGACAAATTTACCTCTTTTAATTTTACCTGGTAAAACCCAAACCATCCCATGGCAGCTTGTGGCCAAGTCTCACCTTAACATACCGATGAAATAATATTGTTGAGTGAGCAAAAAGAAACAAAAAATACTTTCAGAGAATTTGCATTTCTTTAAGATCACTAAGAATTCAGTTCACATCCCACAACTACCCTTTCTTTACTTCTTTACAGGAGCTCATTTCCCTACATCACCGAATCTTACTGAATCATCTCCCAAATATTCCTTGAATTTGTTCCCACCTCTACAGCTATAATTCACATTCTTGTCTTCTTTCACCTAAACCATCACAGTAGCCCTTAACTGATCTCATTAATTCCAATCTTGCCTCCCCTCACCTCACATCCTCTACACTCTTATCAAAAGGATCTGTTAACAACTTTTTAATTTCCTGTGCTTACAATCTTTCAGTGACTTCCTCTCTCTCTAGGATAAAATGCAAGCTTCATCGTGCAACATAAAAGTCACCTATAGTCTGACTCTTATCCATACATCCAAACTCATCTATTTTCTGTCCCCAAGTCCAATAATATGGCATACCTTGTGATTATCTGAATTTATGGTGTTATCTCAAACATTGAAATATTTGTTCATGTTGTTCCCTGCTCTGGGCCACACTTCTACCTCTTTACCCATTGAACTGCTACTTATCCTACAAGATTTGTATCCAGCATGAACTCACCAGGAAACCATCTCTGCCTCTTGATTTCACTAGGCACCATGTGTGTACCGTGTTCCAGGAGGTAGAAGTGCCTAGTGGTGGATGCTCAGCCTGCCTCGATGCTTAGCCCAGAATCACAGCTCTTCAACTTTGGTTACGTTACTTAACTAATCTCTCTCTGCCTTAGGAATTGCTCAATAAAATGTTAGCTGCTACTGTCATTATCACTGGTAGCCCTCCTCTCCAGTGTAAATGCACTCCCCACCTCATGTACCCCAGAATCTCTGGGAAGATTTCAGAAAGACTTCATTGTGTTCTGGATTGATTATTATCTTCAAAAGCCTATAAAGAAATGTCTGAAGCAATGTGAATTACTCTTTTATCATTCCTGCAATCACCTTCTTAGCTAAATTTTCTGAGGGCTGTGGAGTACATGGGTGCAGCAACTTATTCTTCCCATGTTTTCTTTTGTTTGTTTGTTTTTGTTTTTTCTACCTTTAGTAGTATGTTTCTTCAGGGAGGATCTCCTTCTCCTCTCCATAGGAGAGAGCTGGTGACTTCATCTATTTATAAGACCTGAAATGTCATTCATCCTGTATAACATCATTATTTGAACTTTTAATTTAAATTGACCAGAAGAACAAGTTAAAAGATAAAAATTTATTTTTGTTGAGAGCAAAGACTTAAAAAGAAAATCTATGTAACAGCTATATAAATTTGATTTGTTTCAGCAGTTGAAACCAAAGTGTGTTTTTTCACTGAAGTGTCTTTCATCTTCCATGTTTCAAATCCTGCCCCCAATAAATTCTTAATTAGATAAAACTTAAACAAATCTAAGTTGTTATGTATAATCCATAAGAAAGCCAGAGTCATTGGAGATTGGACCAAAGACTAAAACACCCATTATGTCATTGCATCCCACCCTTGCCAGTGTAAAATTAGTGTTCAAAGAGTTTTTCCACCCCTCACTCCAGACAGTTTCTCTATTTTTCAGATCCATCTTTAACGACCCAAATTATGGGATTTGGTTAACTTCCTCTGGCAGCACTTTTCAGAATATAGTTGACTTCACCATTCGGCGACATCTCCTGATATTTAAACTAATTGAATTGTTTTGTCAGCTTCATCTCACTTTTCTGGGTCACATTATACCAATCTAATTCTAGCTAGATATTTGAGCTCTGAAGTCTGAAAACTCCTCAATCACTTTATATGCCCATGCATAAACTCTCTTGTTTTGAATTTGATGGTACCATGTTAAATTTAAATGAGCAATTTACAATGTTTGGGAACAAGTAGTTTTAGACAGCTGGCCCTTCTAGCAGCAATCCTTTTTTATTTGTATATTTGCATCACAAATTTTATATAAGACATTCTAAAATATGAGAGTTTCCTGCTACCCCAACTTAATTTCTAGATTGAGGTAAAATTAACATAACATAGAATTAACCATTTGTAAGTGTTCCGTTCAATGGTTTTTACTACATTCACAGTGTTGTGCAACCATTACCATCTATGTAGTTCCAAAACATTTTCATCACCTTGAAAGGAAATCCCATAGCAATTAACCAGTCACTCCCCATTGTCTTCCTGCCCCCACTCCCTTGCTCCCAACCTCTGGCAATCTCTAATCTGCTTTCTGTCTATATAGATATACCTTTCCTGGATATTTAATATTGCTCTAACATTAATTATAACCTCACACTTAGTAATTCCTTATTTTTGGTTAGTGCTCTATAGATTTTTGGGGTTTTCATATGAATCACCTCATTTTTTTGAATATTTGGGATATTGCTATAGTTAGATAATTGTACTAAACCCACAACACAAATTCATACTTCAAGTTCTCATTAACTTGAAGACCCATGTGGGATAAAACATCCTCAAGTTTGACGGCCAATTTCTTGTTTCCACCATCTCTCTCTAAGAAGACAAGAGGATCAATGCTCAGTGTTTATTTGGACAGTTTATTTCATAGGGAAAGTTCCCACATGAGGGAAGGCAAGTTCATTACTTTGGCTTAGTATCTAAGAAGATGGATCCTCAAGAGCTCAACATAAGGACAACAGTCTTCATTCAGTAGTGAAGCAGAATGATACAAGACCCTGCTTTCAGAAAGACTCCTTTGACTGCTGTGATGTCCCTGAGCTGAGTCCATGATTTTCCTGTGTGGTTATTGTTGGAATAAAAGAAATGACACCCAAGGAGATGGAGGGTTGGAAGGGTGGGTGAGTGATGGAGGAATGGGATGGGATGTGAATACCACAAAAACAAATCTGGTCAGAATTACTTCCTATGAATTCTGTAAAGCAGCTCCAGGTATCTCCAATACAGAGCTCTGGACAACATTTGACACCAGTCTGTTTCCTTTGAAAAAGTCAACTCATATTGCTCTATTTCTCCTTGATTCATTTCTGCTGAAAAAGACCCAGAATTTGATCTAAATCAAAGACACGTTTTTCCTGAAACAGCACTTTGAAACTTGAACAAATGGCAAATACAGCCGATTCACTGTTCCTTAGTCACTTAAAAAAAAAAAAAATAAACAAAATAATAAAACAAAATAAAGCAAAAAACAAAACAAAACCCAACTGCCACTTCAAAATCAACTCATGTGCTTTCCCACACAAATATTTCATATTCAATCCTTAAACTAAAAAGTAAAAAATACAGTTCGAAGTCCACCGGATTTCTAAATCACACCTATCTCCAGCCTGGATATAAAAAAACAAATAAAAGCCCACAACCAAGAAGCTATTTAATTTCATTGTAACTTCACAGCAAAGTCAGGTCATACACATCGCTATCCATTTTTGGTCCCCTGCCCTGTCCTCTGCACCTCTAGGTTCTCTTAGGAATAGCAGAAAAGACAAACCCATGATGACAAGAAAGAGGGTGAATACAATCACCTCTATGAGAGCTGATTATCGTTGGATTAACTTCAGAAAGGATTACAATGGATTTCATTTAGCCCAGTTCTCTCGCTCTCCCTTCCTTCTCTTTTCTTTTGAACTAATTTGAACACATTCATGTTTCTAGGCATGTTAAAAAATTGCCGAGAATTCAGCAAGTCATCATTCCAGAGCACTAAACTCCACGAACATAGAGGATAGGGAGTGGTAAATAAAAAACTTGGAAGACAAAAAAAAAAAAAAAGAAAGAAAGAAAGAAAAAAAGCACCAACATATCTGGTGTTCATTAATTTAAGGAGCCATTGAGCTGCAACATTCTCCTCTCATTCCTTCTGTATGTTTCATAGGCTACTGTGTGGGCGAGTTTCTCTAATCATATACAAAAGCAAATCGAACCATGTTTGTGTTTTATCCATTAACATTGTTTTCAAGATTTATACATGCCCTAGCTCATTTAAAAAAAAAAAAAGTTTAACTCAGCCCAAGAATAAACTTTTTTCTTGTGCTTAAGATTTTCTTAACGATATATACGATGTTGAATAATATTGAGTGGTGGGAACAGTGTTGTCATTGTGCTGAGAAAGAGACGAATGGAGTGGAAGGAAAGGGCAGTCTTCTGATTTTTAAATATATAGGGCTTTTAAAATATAGACATATGGGTTAAGATTTGCAAATGAATTTAGAATGTGTTTATCAGGGACCCCTTTGAATATAAGGTGAAGTTTTGTCAGTTAAGCCAGAACCGGGAAACCCTTTCCAGTGACGACCACTCCAGGGACCAGGTTTGACTGGATTCTGCGTGTCCTCTGCTCTCCACCTGACAGGCCACAGATCCAGCTCAGAGCTGGGCCTACCTGATCAGGTCTGAGACTGTCACAGGTTCCCTGGAGATGGCCAGGGGGTTTCACACAAAACTGAACCCTGTCTTCTATCCGCTAGTGACCAAATGACCAACTGCAAAAAAAAAGAAGACAAAGAAAAGGTGCAGGGAACTAAGGCACCTCACAGAGGCAGTGACTTCATGTGCCTTATTCATTACTACATCCTCAGTAGCAAGGACAATGCCTAGAACACAAGAGGCATGTCATAAATATTTATCAAATAAAATATATTTAATCCTCACAATAATACTGAGAGGAATGAATTAACCCCAGCTTCCTGGGGAAGCTCAGAAAGGTTAGTGGAGAAGCTGGGATTTGAACCTAGGTCTACATCTTTCCAGCATATTACATAACTTATTAGAAAGCCCTTTCCCCTACCCCCCAAATTCAAGTCATTTCAAGATATCTCTTTGTGGGGACAGAGCCCCAGAAAGCAGTTTCCAGGCTCTCAGCCTCACATAGAAAGGTGTTGGCTCAGGTAGTAAATGGCCATCAACTGTGATTGGATGGCCATCAGCTGTGGCTAGTTGGCCGTCAGCTGTAACCAGTGAGCCATTGGCCACTAATATAACTGCTGTGGCTACGCTAGCAGAAAAATGGGGGCTAACAAGAAGATGGTGGCTGAGCTAACAAGAGCGGATTACAGAGAGGCGGATGCCGCCAGAGAGAATATAGTGATATGACTCCCCTACTTATGGCTCCGTGGGTGTTCCTTTTTGGCCTCACCATATCCTGCGTTCTCTTGTGGGGAGCGGGAGCAGAGACCCCGCCTGGCACCCTGCACGACACGTGGCGTAGTCGGCAGGATATTGTGCCGGCCAAGGCTCTCAGAAGAGTGGCGGAGCAGTTTGTGTGTATGAACACTCAGTCTCTGGAAGACCAGGAGGAGCAGCTGCCGGAAAGCTGGACCCCCGTGGAGGGGTGGGAGGACGTGGACGGTTCTCCCACCAGCACAGGAAAAGCCATGCAGCTGCTGGAGAGATGGAGCCCCGTGGAGAGGTGGAAAGATGTGGACGGTTCCCCAACCATCACAGGCCGGAGAAAGCAAAGGTCGTTGTGGCCCTGTGGGCCGGTAAGTTTCTGCTCAGGCAGCCCGGATGCGGGACTTGTCCCAGGAGGAAAGGCTTGCTGAGTCCTCCATGGGAGATGAGGGTGAGGTCAAGGTCGTCCCTCACCCCCAGGACAGCCCTGGCAAATGACTATGGACTATGGGGAATTGCCTTCCATCCCTAATTTAATGGACAGCTTGACTATTTGGGAACATACCACCATGTAGTGGAACTGGGGGATATTTGTTTTTGTGTCTTGACTGGCCACCATTGAGAATATGTAAGCATCTTGATTGTGAGTCGCTGTTGTTCCAGCACGGTACCCTGAGAGGCCCAGAGAGGGTGGCAGTGCCCTGAGAGCCCTGGCTGTGTCCAGGAAGTGTGGCTGTGCCCACAGAGAGTGGCAGTGCCCTGAGAGCCCTGGCTGAGTCCAGGAAGTCTGGCTGAGCCCTGAGATGCCCTGGCTGTTCCCAGGAAGTCAGGCTGTTCCCAGAGAGACTGGCAGTGCCCTGAGAACCCTGGCTGAGTCCAGGAAGTTTGGCTGTGCCCAGAGAGAGAGTGGCAGTGCCCTGAGAAACCCTGGCTGTGCCCGGGGAAACTAGTGGTACCCTAAGAAGTCTAGGAAGTCTGGTCGTGCCCAGAAGTACTGGTGGTACCCTGAGAGACCCTGGCTGTGTCCAGGAAAACTAGTGGTACCCTAAGAAGCCTAGTAAGTCAGGCTGTGCCCAGAAGCACTGGTGGTGCTCTGAGAAACCCTGGCTGTGCCCAGAGAGCCTGGCTTTGTCCAGGATATTGCATTCACCTCCAGGCTCCTCACACAGGGCCCCTCTCGGAAGACGCTTGTCGCGTAGATTGTGAGGCGAGAGCCTGTAGGAGTGGAATGTGGAGACAGAGCCCCAGAAAGTTTCCAGGCTCTCGGCCTCACATAGACAGGTGCTGGCTCAGGTAGTAAATGGCCATCAACTGTGATTGGATGGCCATCAGCTGTGGCTAGTTGGCCGTCAGCTGTAACCAGTGAGCCATTGGCCACTAATATAACTGCTGTGGCTAGGCTAGCAGAAAAATGGGGGCTAGCAAGAAGATGGTGGCTGAGCCTGCAAGCGGCACAGTGAGGGTTGAGAATTGTGTGGCTCCTGTTTCTTGTTTCTCCAACCCAGCCACCAGCGAGAATATAGTGATATGACTCCCCTATCTATGGCTCCGTGGGTGTTCCTTTTTGGCCTCACCATGTCCTGCATTCTTATGTGGGGAGCGGGAGCAGAGACCCCGCAGGCCTCCCTGCACGACAAATGGCGCAGCGAGCAGGGTCTCCTGCACGACACTCTTGAATATAGATATCTTTCTTTGCCACAGCTTACTCTAGGCAAAAGTAGGCAGAAAGTCTAACATAAGCTAAAGTGGCTAACCAAATGAATGATCTAGATTTTAACAGGTGCTTTAGAAAGAATCCAGCTCAACTTCACACCCAATGAGGAAGCAAAGGTATAGCACTTTTCCATGTGCCTGGCACACGTTAAGTGCTTAATAAGCATTATCTCCTCACAATGCAACAAGCTCCTACGTTGTGGTCCCAACTTCGGCGGGAACATTTTCATGCACTGTATTCTAACTTTATGAGATGTTCTTCTATTTTAATGTTTAACAGTTCCCTCTTGAAATGCAAACACCATGAAATCAGTGACAGTTTTGTTCAATGCTGCAATCTTAGTACCAGCATAGGGCCTTACACATACAAGTACTTAAAAACAAACAAACAAAAAACAAGTTTTGAATGAAAGTATGCATATTTGTTGAAAAGGTGCAAGAACCAATAGTTGTTAAAGAAATGGATTAGGAATTCAGAGGAGGAACTGGTAACCCAGCACAGCAGATGGCCCCTGGTGGAGTCATTTGAAGTCATGTGACACTGTGGTAGATGAATGGTTTTTAAACTGTGGTCTGGGCCCTCATGAGAGTGGCCGTGGTCTGGTCTAAATGACAAGTATAGGATCACCTTGGACCTGGATGAAATTTACATGCAGCATAAGGAAAGGTTGGGGAATTTACCAACCCCACGATGGGTTGTGGTCTCCCTCTCTCTCGTCTTATTCCTCTTCTTCTGTCTCTCATCCCCACTCCACAGACAGCCCTGATTTGTAACCAACCATCCTTATCTTTGCAGCTTAATGTGATATGAAATCAGGTCATCATGGAATCCAGAAGATGAAAACTGAGAAGAAGAATCTATTTCAACTGGCCATATGCCCAGGTAGGATTCCATGCTTTTGACAGCTGATTCTTAAATGAGGGGGAAAAAAAGAAAAATAGGGGAAATCTAAAAAATGTAATACCTTTGGTTTTTAAACAGAGGTCAGATAGCTTTGTGTTATCTACTATAATTTTTATAAATCCTTCACTGAGGGCAAGTTTTCTTCAGAATCTTGGGGGAAACCATTGTATCACATAATACTACCACCCGGCTTCAAAATTAAAGAATAAGTGTCTTTCTAGGGGTAATTCACTCCAAGCCCCCACCGCACCCCCAGTAATATTTCTTGTATTTGTTCACAAAAGATTGCTTGTGTCCCTTGGATGTTTGTTGACCAAAGTTCCAGTCATACTGCTGAGAGGGTGTTCTGCTCTGTTTTCAAAGTGATTATTAAGCTACTTTAAAAACACTTTAACTTGTGGGTTTGCCTCACTCTATTTGAGTCCAAATTTCACAATGATGATAATGAAGCAAGCCCTGCGGCACTGTCTGTGTCATCTTAAATGATCAGGAAACCACAACCTTGCACATCTTTTCCAAGTGCCTTCCCCCACCCCCACCCCCACTGTAGCCATGTCCAGTGATGGCTGACTTTCCTGGTGTGGTGCTTAGCCTGGGTTCCAGGATTCAAGCTTCACTGCCTCTGCCCTACAAGGCTTCAAATCTCCCTTGACCCTTTTCAAACGAGTGTGCCCCCTATTCCTGCTGTTAAGTTTCAAGCATGTCTGTGCTCTTTGAGTAATCAAAGTGTTATTGTAAAAACCTATTTGAATCCCCAAAGAGCTCTGAACTATTTGTAACATTATTCTGTCTACTTCAATGGATATTTTATGTGAATTGCGAACTCGGGAAACATAAAAAGAAAAAATTTCAAAGAAATGTATTGACTGTAAGAATCAGTAAGGAGATGCTGAACAATGTTTCGGTGAGTAAACCATGACTAAAGAACATGTTTAACCAATCCGATGTTTTCTTTATGATGTGCTCCTGTTGGAATGACTATTTACTTGGACTTTAGATATGATCTTCACATTGTTTAAACACTTGACTGTTTTACTTTAGTATGATTTAACCAATTTTTTTAAAAAGTACTAAATCATGTTGAAAATGTATTTAAAAAGATATCACCAGTCATTTCTTTCAGATACATTTATTTCCAAAATTTTTCTATTTAATGGTCCATAAAATGCAAAGGGCCTTAATTTCCACTTATGATTTTGTAATAGCTATCTCTTTTTTAATATTTCCAAATGACATAATTCTAGATATTTAATGTTCCCGATATACTTTATAAAAATAAATTCAGAAATTTACAGATTATTGTTCTTGGCTAACGTCTCTTCGTGATAAAAGAATCCAATTGCCTGTATTGTGATAACCGAGGACAGAAATAATATCTACAATTGTTAAGCGTGTAAGGCAACAGAAAGAAAACCACTCTGAGTTGTTGAAGATTGGAAAGTTTTGTGAGATCCTGGGAAAGTCACCTGACCTCTCTGGGCTCTGTCAGACCAGAAAGGGTAGACTTAAAACTAGGGTCATTCCTATCCTTTTACTTTTTGCCATACCTGCATTAAAAAAAGGTTTACTTAATAAATTTGTTTTTCAAATCAACTTTGGGAAAAATAGAGCCAGATGGACTTTAATGTTTATTAATTCCTATGTCTTTGATTTTCCTCTTTTTAAAGTCCATTTCTATGGACCTGTGGGGCATATAAAATGAAACAGCGATTCTTCGCCCTAGCTTTGACCTGAAAAGGTAAACAACCTACTCTTGCATAATCAAAACTATTTTTCCTAGCATTTATCTTATATTCAGAGAAAATAGATGTTAAGTGCCAGAGCAAAACAAGTTGTATACCAAAGTGAAAATCTTTCATCCTTTTGTCTAGTTAGAAAAAAAAAAAATAGCTGATTGATTTCTTTCTAAGAATTCAGATTAGATATATATTTGTCTTCGTGTTGGGTTTAATGTTAGCTTCTAAGTGTAGTTCCTTATCTGTACCTTTTCTTGATGTTATTTGTGGCTCATAGTCCTTCGAGTTTCTTTTTTATAATGTTTCAAATCCTTACAATTTCTGTACACTTTTTAAATGTTTTAATTTGCATGTTGACTTGTTTATGTGAAGAGAAAAAGCAGTCACTGCAAGTCATCAGATATATTTAAAAAAGAAATCTGGAAGTGACAAAGGAAATTATGAGAATGCCGAAAAGCCAGAGAGATATACTACAGGAAATCAATATTTAAAAAAGAAGGGATAAAAAAACATCAGACATTCCATAAATTTTGCCTGACACCTAAGAGCTATATATATTTTTTATTTTGGTTAACCCATCTGTTATTTTGACTTATTGATTTTTTTTTTCTTTTTGGCAATGTTATTGACATGCTGTCTTTCATATAAACTTACAACTTTTGCCCTTTCTGGAAATAGAGTCCTTTTCCAATTTCCCTTAAAACATGAATCACTGGATGGAAGTAAAACAGGATAGAACCAGGGAGAGAGAGGAGATGGGAGTGATAAGGATGTTAAAAGGTAAACCATGGTGATGGGCTCTTGGAAGTACTGACAATCTATTTCACCAGCAATTAGGTTCTACTATTTGGGGTTGTCTGATGAAAACAAATAAAGGTTTGTGTCTTTCTAGTGGTGGATTTGTCTTAAGTAACACACATTCTCTTGTCTTGGCCCTACTGGGTAAAAAGGATACATATTAAAAATGTCTTCTGTTTAATTATTAGTAAAATAATTTTTTTACAATTGAGTTTTATGGCAATTTTAGGAGTGGTTAAAGAAAGAAGTGGTACTGGCATGACACTGTATAAATAGAAGTTATTATGCAACGAGAGAGAGAGAGAGAGAGAGAGAGAGAGAGAGAGTCTTAAAGTCGGGAAGAAGACAAGAATGCCTGTGGTTGATTCTTGACAATGTTTAGAGATCATAGTCATCAGAGTAAGGGAAGAAGAACAAGTTATAAGTAATGGAAAGAAAGAAATAAAACTGCCAGTATTCATAGATGATATACACAAAAAACCCATGAGGAACTACTGACAAATTATTAGAATTAATTACACAGTATAACAAGGTTGCAGGATATGATATCAAGATACAAAAAAAATCCATTGCCTACTTTGATGTTAGTGACAAATAGGAAAATTTTAATTTTTAAAAATTGACATATATATAGCTGCAGGAAACACAAAAAACTATAAACAAATCTAACAAAATGTGGACTAGAAATTTATTTTTAAAAACTTATAAATCTTTATTTAAAGAGAGAAAAAACATTTATAGGAACACAACATATAAAGATATTGTTTCTTCTGAAATAAATCTATACATTTAACGCACTCTCAATTAAAATTCTGTAAAGAGTATGTGCTAACTCAATTCTAAAATATATATAAAATGAAAAAGGTACAATGAAAGTCAAGCCAATTTTGAAGAAGAGCATATTAGCGGGACTTTTCTCACTATAAATGAAAATTTATTTTAAAGGTTTAGTGATTAAAATGATGTAGTACTGTCCAAGAGACACAAATATACTAACAGAGCAGAATAGAAATATATGATAGAGGTAGCATTGCTAATTCGTGTTAAAAGATATACTATTCAACGCAGGATACTAGGACAACTGATTGTCTATATGGAACAAAATAACATTGAATCTTACTATCCATAGAAATTGCATATAGAGTAAATATTAAAAACAAAACTTCCAGAAGAAAACATGCAAGTATATCTTTATGACCATAGGGAAAAGGATGAATTTTTAAACAAGAAATGGAAAGCTCAAACAGTAAAGGAAAAGGTTGATAAATTGATTATATAAAGTTTTTTTTTAAATTTCTATATTTTGAAAGACTGATAAAGGATAAAGACAAGCCACATACTTATAAAGTATATTTGCAAGGCATATAATGAACAAAAAATTAGTATCAGAATATATAAAGAACTTTGCACTCAATAAGATAAAAAGATTAGAAAAAGGACATGAACAGTTAATTCACAGGAGAGGAAAACTAAATGGACAATAAACGTACAGAAATATTCTCAACTTAATACAGATCAGGGAAATACAGATGAGATTCTACTTCACATTCATCAGCTTGGCAAAAATTAAGTTTGACAATACAAAATGTGGCAGGTAGTAAGAAAAGAGAAAGAAAATATATACAGCAGTTAAAATGAATAAATTACAGCAGTAGTTTTCAACTCTGGAGGTGATGATTTTGTGTCCACAAAAGACAATTGGCAATGTCTAGAGACATTTTAGGTGTCAGAGCTGGGCAGGGTTTGGGTGTGCACATTATATTGGCAGCCAGGTCTGCTGTTAAATATCCTGCAGTACACAGGACAACCACTCACAAAAAAGAATTCTCTTGCACAAAAAGTCAATAATGCTAAGGTTGGGAAACCCTGAATGAGCCCTGCAATCAACATGGATTATTATAATAAAAGTAAAGATAATTTATCAATTTTTTGTGTGATGTGTTTTTGGGGTTGTATGGCTAACACAAAGTCTCTTATATTTTTTTCTGAACATTTCAGTTTTACGTTTTTCCATTTCAAGCAGCTCAAAATATTTACTAATTTTCCTTGAGACTTTTTCTGATTTTTTTAAAATTAAAGTTTATTGGGGTGACACACGCAATGTGATATATAGATGATGTATTGCAGAATTGTACAACTGAAACTTATGTAACTTTACTAACAAGTCCTTGAGACTTTTGTTTTGACCCATGGATTACTTGGTCCCATGGATTTACTTTTCAAAATTTCCTAGTATGCAGAGATTTTACAGATATCTTTCCGTTTTATTTCTAGTTTACTTTGCTTATGGTTAGAAAACATGCTTTAAATGATTTAAATTCTTTTAAATTTGTTAGGGTTTGTTTTAAAGCCCACGAAATGGTATATCTTAACATATCGTCTATATGTGAAAACATGTGTTTTGCTGTTCTTGGGTAGAGTGCTTGGTAATTGGGATTTAGGTCAAGTTGATAGATGGTGTTGGGTCTTCTGTACACTTGCTGATTTTAAGGATACCTGGTACCTGTTCTGTACATTACTGAGAAAAGAGTGTTGAAGTTTCCAAGCATAATTAGTTATATCTATTTCTCTTTGCACTTGTATCCATTTTTGCTTTATGTATTGTGAAGCTCTGTTGTTAGGTGCATACACATTTACGACTCGTGTCTTCTTGGTGAATTGGCCATTTTGTGATTATTTAATGTTCCTTTTTGTCCCTGAAAATATTCCTTACTCTATAGTCTACTTTGATATTAATATAATCCCTCCAACTTTTTCTTTTTGATTAGTATTCACATTGTATATCCTATTCCATTCTTTTATTTTTTTAACTTATTTGGATCATTCTATTTAAAATGTATCTGATAGGATAATGTTTTACTATTTTTATCTAATCTGACAAGCTATGTCTTTTAATTAGTGTTTGAAACATTTACACTTAATGAATTTATTAATATAGTTGAATTTAAGTCTACCCTATGATTGCTTTCTGTTTATCCCCTCTGTTTTCTCTTCCTCTCTTCCTGTCTTTGTGATTTCTTTGGGCTTACATGAATATTTTTTAGTATTTCATTTCAAATTATCAATTGGCCTTTTGACTATAACATTTTGTATTATTTTTTGGTGTTTTTGAGGAATTTAAATATACATATGTAACTTTCCAAAGTCTACTTAGAATTAATAATTTTACTACTTTGGGTAAAATGTAGAAGCCCTGCAACCATATAGATCCTTTTAATCCCTTTCCTTTGTTATAGTTTTTATATATGTTATAGATTCATACATTGAAAAACTCACTAAATAATGTTATAATCTTTGCTTTCAATTCTTATACATGTTTAAATCCTTAAGAGGAGAAAAATAGTCTATTTTCTAAGGCATTTACCATTTAAAATGCTTTTATTTCATTCCTGAAGTTCCAAGCTTCCTTCTGTTATCACTTCTCTGCAGCCTTTTCAGGCTTCCTTTAAGCATTTTTTAAAAACTTGTCTGCTGGTGATGAATTCTTAGCTTTCTTTCATCTAAGAAGGACTAATTTGCTTTCATTCCTGAGGATATTTTCAGGGTTGACAATTTTTTCTTTCAACGCTATAAAGATGTTGTTGTACTTACTCTCTTCTTGCCTCCAAAATGTCTAGATAAGAAATAAGTCATCTTTCAAATAGTTTTCGCTATATGTAATATGCCATTTTCCCTCCCTCTGGCTGCTTTTATATTTTATTTTCTTTATCTTTGGTTTTCAAAAGTTTGAATTTGATGCGTGTGGGAATGATTTTCTATGAATTTATCCCATGATTTTCTATGAATTCATCCTGTTTGGGGTTTGTTGGACTTCTTGAATCTGTAAACATATGTCTTTCACCATATTTGGGAAGTTTTTAGTTATTATTTATTCATTATTTATTCCTGTACCTCTTTCTTTTCTAATTGGGACTCTAGTCACACAAATGTTAGATCTTTTCCCAATGACTCCTGAGGCTGTGTTTATTTTTTAAAGCTTCCCCCCCCCCCGTTCTTGGGTAATTAGGATAAATTGGGTAATTTGTGTTGATTCATCTGTAAGTTCACTGACTCTTCTATCATCTCCAATATGCTATTGAACCTGTCCAGTGAATTGCTTCGTTCAGATATTATGCTTTTCAGCTTTAAAATTTTCATTTGCTTCTTTTTAAAATTTCTATTTTCCTGCTGTGAGCATCTGTTTTTCCATATATCTCACTAGTTTACTTTACCTTATGGGGAATGGTTATAATCGTTGCTTAAAGCTTTGTCTAAAAATTTTTTTTAAAGCTTCTATTTCTAGTTATGGATATTATTTTGAAAGTTTTTAGGAATCTTTTTTTAGTTTTTCTAGTCCATTTCTTTTTTAGGAAGCTAGCGGCTGGAAAAAAAGTTTATTGTGACATTCTTGAACATTCTAGAATCACAACAGTCCAGTAAAAAAACCAAAACCAACAACCAAAGAAACATAGAAGAAAAACTAGAACAATGAGCAGGACCTCTATGTAGTTCCCAAATTATATACTCAGATCCATATGCTAATCTGTATTTCAGTGCTGGGAAAACCACAGCAGAATATCAGATGTTTGTTCTATCATCACCCTGAACTCGTATAGTAGGACATTTTATTTCTTATTTTTGTTCAGTGCTTGTCTCCAAATACTTACTACTCAATTGTAATTATATCCCAGTTCTCTCAGTTCCTCTCAAACTTCATATTGCTCTCCTCAATAGTATCGTCAATAGTTTCATGTGTAATAAAGGACTCCTATGTACATCGGTGCTACTCGAAGTGACCAGGAACATTCAGCATCACTGGGAGCTTATTAGAAATTCAAATTCTCAGGCCTCCTACCCAGACCTAGTAAATCAGAAACTCTGAGGGAAGAACCCAGGAATCTGTATGAATAAGAACTCCCTACCATTCTTTTGTGTGCTAAAGTTTGAGAAGCACTGGTCTAGCTGACTAATTTCTTAAGCTCAATTGAGTGGTTGTGGAAGTAATGAGGAAAAGGTAAAAATTAACAAGTAGAAGAAGGAGGCTGAGTTGGTGTCAACTGAGAGAGAACACAGTAGTCAGACAAGGCAACTATCAGCCAAGAATGGTGTGGCAGAAGCTAAAGTGTCAATGGGGAATGAGCCTAACAGTGGCTGTCAGATCTTTTGATGGTGTCAGGTGGCGCAGACATCCAGGCAAAGGAACACGTTTGTGTATAGATTATTTCAAGTAGTTATATGAATAGATGCATTATCAACTCCACATTGTGCTTATAGAGTAAGAAAGTGGGGAGAATTCTTTTCTGCATTTATTGGTGAATAGGCAAAATCTCTGAAGTGATTTGACCAATATGTCATATCAATAGTAGAAGTTGAACTTTTAGTTGAGGTCAGAGCCCATTACACCATTTTGTGATTTTTGGCATTGATAGGCAAGCCTAGACAACTCCTACTTTGAGCAGTTCATCACCAACACTAAACTCTCAAAAAATTGGGTAATAGAGCCTTACTGTCTTCATCTGATAATACTCTCCTTGTCATCAAATTCTCAGAAATGGTGAACTGAGAAATTGGTAGTTTCAGAGGCTGATTACTTGTTCGGAGGATGTGAGTCCTGGGGGAGGTGAGTCTTCAAAATTCTCCTAATGCATTCAGCGCTTTTAAAAGTGCCTATTTTCTAGAAACAAAAGTTTCACTGTTTTCAAAAACTGGTTTGCAGTAAAATTGAAAATGCAGTTGTTTATCAATCCCAAATCCCTATAGCCACCTTAGAAGGAATTTAGAGTGATTTGTCATGCCTTTGCAATGCCAACAGGCAGAATGGACTTTGAACTTAGGGTGCTTGGGTGTAGCTATGTTTATATAATAATTAAGGCTAGGATGTGAGCGTCAGTGTTGATAGGTAGTGTTCTGGTGGAGATAACAGAGTCTCTAAAGCCAAATTTTGCAGTTGAATGTTGCCTCATTTATCTTATTTTAATGGTTCCATTCATTTTGCTCTGGAAAGCATTTCCATTTGGTTTTCCCATCATGGTTTTCTGTGATATGGAAGCTTAGAAGGTCTAAAAGAAAAAAGACTAAAAGAGAAGGATTTTGGAAGTCTTGAAGCAGGGACTCCCTAAAGCTGTGTACATGGTAGCAAGGTTACCATTGAAGTTGTCAGGAATGAAAAGAACCACTTGCAGCAGAAGAGGGTAAGGACGCCTTTTGCATATGGGCCTGGAGAGGAAAGTTGGGGGAGATAACCAGTTCCTTTGATGGGCCCTGGACTGAAGTGGGGTGGATCAGAGAGTCTTCTAAATCTAGAATGGAGAAGTAATAGAGTATCCCATCAGCCCCATGAAGCCTGGTTATGGGAAGCCAGACACATGAGATGGTTATTCTGGAAGATGCTCTTTGTATCCCAGACACAGCCAATGCACTGATTAGTAGAGAAGGGCAAGGTCCAAGCCTGGAGAAAGAGCTGGCCCCACTAAGGGAACATATAGGCTTCTGGTTTCAAATTCCCAGATAGGATAGATGGTTAGATAGATCTGAGGAGGGAAACTTTGGGTAGAAGCTCAACGCTGGTGGCAGGACAGTGGGACTTCTGTGTTTTAGTGATAACTAGGGTTTGGCGGTGAAGTGCCATCCCAGGTAAGCCAACCTGGGGCCATCAGATCTTGACTCTCAGGTAGGCAACCTGAATTCATAGCCTTTTTTGGTGTGTCAAACAACCTATTTCATTTTCTTTCTTGGAGTCTCTCTCTTTTTTAAATGCCAGATTTACTACTGGCCGGGAAAATAGAACAAGGCTAAGGGTTATTTCTTCAGACTCATGGTTTGTAAGGTCTCGCCATGTTCCCATCCCTGTCTGCTTATTGGGCTCTCTTCTCAGGTACTGCAGCTGTGTATGGCAGCTGTGCACGGCACCCTGGTATCTATGCATAGCTTGGATGGCTACTTTCTCTGCATTCTGCCCCCACCACCTTCTCCTGACCCCCAGAAAGGAGGAAGAGCAGGCAGGTGAACTGGGAAAGTCTCAGCCAGGACTAGGAATTCTCCATGCTGTCTATTGATGCCCTTGAATTTACCTTGTGTACATTTGTATCCTAGAAAAGTGAAGTCTATCATTTATACTTTATATTTACCAGCTGGTGGGAAAAAAGAATTCTTCCAAATTTTTCATTCCCTTTGTCTTCACAGCCAAACTCTATTTATTCTGTTGTGGCTGACCTGTGCAGGGTTCAGGAGCAATAAATAATTTGTTTCAGGCCCTCTTATATTTTCTGACAAATTCTGTGTCAGATCTTGCTGCCCCTGTTAAAGCATTAATCAGAAGTGTTTCCTGCTTATGTTAGCAACTCTTGGTGTAACCTGTCACTGCTTAGAGAAAAATCCACAAGAAAAGACATGATATTCAGTACCTTTTTCCCCCCTTCGACTTCTGCTTTTTGTATAGCCAGAGCTAAAACAGTTTATAGCATAATGTGTCTGCAGGAGGAAGTTGCATGGAGACCAAATTTCATTATCGTTAAAAGGAATGATCTGAGAAATCGGAGAGATCTTGGTGTCCTCAGTGTGGAGTCGCTGACTCTTCTCTCCAGCCTTTTCTTCCAAAGCCAGGCCTCCCTGGGGTTGTTATCACATGTGAAACAGTTCGGTTTCCTTTTAGAAGAATGCTGTGTGTGCCAAGCACAGAGAGAGCCCAGAGGCATGGATTTACTGAGCTGTCTCACTGTGGCTGTGCATTGGGATCGATTTCATTCACTGGAGTGTGACAATGACAGAGGTAGACTTCTTGACCCATACCACATATCTCCTTGAATTCTCCATCATCATCAAAAGGCCTTCATTCACACCTGTGCATCCGATGCTTTGGAGCAATTGTGCAAAGGGAAAACACCAGGGGAAAACCACTTTTGCGGTGTGAAAACAAGAGAATTTCCTTGATTTGCATCCTTTTAAAGCTGCAACATGGAAGGTCACATACCAGAGAGAGGTTTAGATAGCCCCACCGATTAAGTTACCAGATATGATTTTCAAGTATAATGTAGCAATAACCTGCCGGATGTCAGTATTATATCCCTGATGGGAATGCTGCAGGGAGGAGAACACTACATTAGAAACACTCTCTTTAAATGTATTTCTCTGCACTGAATCACTGAAATTGATGGTGATTTCCTGCGCAATGTAGGATTTCTCAGTTTCACCTTTGATTTCTAAAATAAAGTCCCTTGTGAGTGAATATGGGCCTCTGATATAGAATTAAATGCCCCACTCTTTCTTTCCAGGGACCACACAATACAATCACCTGTGAGCACCAGACCAAATCTCTCTGAACTGTTGAGATTTATTAGAAGGACAGCTCCCTGTGCTGCCAGGAAATTTTGAATCTGGCCAACAAACAATGTGCAGGCTGAGGAAAATCACCACCATGAGTTCACACATTCACAGAAGCTTTTGTCTGATTATCACTTAAGTCTTTGGGGATGAGCATTTTCCTCCAAAGCCAGTAGGTCACATGGCCCTTGTGAGCTGTGATACTATGAAATGAGAGTCCTAGAAAATTAGCCTTTACAAATGCTCCCCTTCCTATCACTGTCCTCAATTAACTTGTTTTGTTTCCCTCTGTCCTGACTACTCAAGTTGAAATACACAGTTGCTTTTTGTGGAAATTACCATGTCTTCTAAATCAATTGCAATAATGGGTTTTCCTCTGCACTCCCACTACTTAAAAATCAGAGATCTGGGTTCCCAACATTATTGTTTTCTTCTGGAAGCTTAAGTTATTGAGTTAGGAATGAATTTAGAACTAATCGATGGTAGGAGGGACTTTCTGCTGAGAGAAAATAAAATGTTAAGGTGAGGAAGAAAACTTGATGGGGGAGAAAATAGCAAATATCTCCAATTGTATCCAGCAATGTACCCAGTTCACTGAGTGGCTTTTTGTACCTTAGTTAAGTAAAAGAAAAGTAGCAGGTTTAGCAATTTCATCAATCCCCAGATTTCTCTATTTATCAGTCTTAGAAGTCCTCAGAAACTCTCAAGAACATTTACACTGCTGGATGCCCTTCTTTATCTTCAAAAATACGATGTGGAAAATGTTGAAGGCAACAAGAACTTTTGTTGGAATGCAACTATATCATCTATGAGAAGTAACTTTCTAAATCAGTGATAGTTTATCAGATTGCCTTAAGTAGTTCACAGAATTCCAGGAATGGGATGAAGGCAAGGTCAACTTTGAAGGATGTTCAGGGTTCAATTTATAACTGTCGTGCGGGAGACCCTGCTCGCTGCGCCATTTGTCGTGCAGGGCGGCCTGCGGGGTCTCTGGTCCCGCTCCCCACATAAGAACGCAGGATACGGTGAGGCCAACAAGGAGCACCCATGGAGCCATAGGTAGGGGAGCCATACCACCACGGTCTCACTGGAGGCTGGGCCCACCCGACGCCGACCTGCCGTCCACTTTTCCGCCAACCGACCGACCGACGACTCTTCTCCACTCTCCCCTCTGTTCCTCTCTCTCGGCTCTCTTCCGCTCTCTTCGGCTCTGCTCGGCTCCTCGGCAATCCTCGGCAGTCCTCCGTAGTCGCAGCAGTTATACCAGCGACCAATCAGCCACAGCCGACGGCCATTTACCACCCGAGCCAGTACCCCTTCACGTGAGGCCGAGAGCCTGTAAACTACTCTCTGGGGCTCTGTCCCCACAATAACAGGGTCACTTTGTGGGTTGTTATTTTGGAAAGATGAAAAAGAGTCAGGGTGATGCTTGGGAGGAGAAGAGAAAAAGGAGAATATACAAGAGATAATTATTTACTTACAATTTGCTGAGGGCCTACTCTTGTCTTAGTTTTTCATGTGTAGGTGAACACACGGATGGAAGTCTTAAAAAATTCAGCATATGTGGAGTTAGAATATAGGTAACTAAAAAAAAAAAAAATCACTTTTATTTTGCTAAATGTTTGTGCTTTTTTTCTAAACTACAAATAGGCAGAACAGGCCATCCTTGCCTCCTGACCCTGTAAGCAGTGTGTCAACCAATCTGCAGACACTGGGGATAACTTCTCCCACTGCATTTGCTTATAGACAGAAAGATCAAAATCTGCTTTCTTGTTCACAACTGAAGGAGGATATTATAGAGAATTATTGTGATTGGAGGAAATTATTTAGCTCATGAGCATCTATCTGAAGCAACAGTAACCTTCATTCTTATTTTAATAGAATAAGGAAAGCAAGCATGATGATGTCAGTGGTTGTTTGCTTGTCTGATGGAAAAGATTACATACGTTTGCTTTTTCACTGTTTGTCTGCAGTGACTCTTCAAAAAAAAAAATGAAAGAAGATAAAAAATAACACTTTCACGTGTTATCATCAGGTGTGGTTTAAAATCTCAAGTATAATTTGGAATGATCAGTAGTTTGAATTCATCCATGCTCTTTCCCTGATAGCCAAGACAATCAAAAGTTGGCTGTTTGACATGCTGGAAATATATTCCGTGGATCGACAGCAGTCATTATTACTGTGTAGTGAGGTGTTCAGTGCTGAGCAGGTAGAAAAGGACGTGAACTGTCTTTTCATGGAACGATGAACACAACTCAATCAGCAATAGAAATTGGCAAGTTAAGAACAATTTTCTTACCAAAATCAATAAAAAAGAAACAGTCTGGTATTTTATTATATACTTTGTCTAGATCATCTGGTTACGCCTGGAGTTATGGAAGCATATCTAGAAGGTAAACTTTTTTGGGTTAGTACAGGCAGAGATATTATGAGTGAGATAGTGTTAACCATGGGAGTTTTGTAGAAGGCAAAAAAGGATAGAATACTATTAGTTCCATGAATCATAGACCTTTAAACAAGGCATGCAATCTTTCTCTACAAAAAATTTTCCATGAAATCCATGAGACGTGTCAAATCAAATGGTTTCATTACCAGCTTGGTTTCAGATAGTGTACTTAACTGTAAATTGAAAGAGAACCTTGTTAATTGTACTCTATTTGACCAGACAGATAAATGCAAAGTTATTTCAAAATAAAAATGAGGCCTCATTTCTTTTATCCAGAAACTTGTAGTTTCCATTTTTTAAATATCAAAATCAAAATGACTATCTTCATCTCATTTTGTGTGCATTATAGTAGTACTTTGCAATCCCCACTTTTAAACTGAGGCACTTCCAAATTTCATTGCAATATTTAGGCAAATGGGTGAGTGACATTTTCTGGGACTCAAGTATTTCTTAGTAGTTTGCCACAAGTCATCAGTGTCTCCTTCCAATAATAAACATAAATATAATTTCCTGTTCTCTCCTGAGTGTTAAATATTAGTCACTCACTTAGCTGTTCCCCAGCCTCATTTAAATGAGTCATTTTGTGAGGTTCTGAAACAAAGTGCTAGTGAAAAAAAGTGTTCTAAGAGGGATTTTGTTGGTATGGTTTGCATAAGCTGATCAATGATGGCAAACCTTAGTGCCTGAAGGACACAGACACAGTAAAGGACAATGGAATTTTCACATCCACTGTTTTTATATAGTTTTCCAATGTGTTTGCTATAATAACTAATTTTTTAAAAAGACATCACTAAGGTTCTATATAGAAACAACATGCTTTCTGACTTTGTAAGGTACACTTGACCTTCTGATATAATCTGAAGCATTCAGAATATTATAGTAAGTTTAATTTAAGTAGGTCCTACTGGACAGGTTAGATAGGCAGACCAATATCTATCCATGAATGTTTTATGGAAAATTTTGCTATAGAATTTAGATGCTTAAAAGAATTGTAAGAATAAAAATATGAAACCTAAAGAACAAAATAAATGATTAAACATAACAGAAAAATAATCAGAGATACAGAGAACAAACTGATCATTGTCAGATGGGAGGAGGGTATAGGGACTGGTTGTACAGGGTGAAAGGATTTAGAAGTGCAAATTGGTAGTTACAAATAGTCATGAGGATGTAAAGCACAGCAGAGTGAAAATAGTAGTTAATAATATGGTAATAACTATGTACGGTGCCAGGTGGGTACTAGACTACTTGGGGGTTCACTCTGTAAATTATGTAAATGTCTCACCACCATGTTGTATACCTGAAACCAATATAAATTAATATTGAATGTTGACTGTAATTGAAAAAAAAATCAAGGAAATAGAAGAATGAAAATATGTGGGCAAAAGATCCTTTTTTTCAGTGGAAAATGGTGATCACAGAATTCACGTTGAGGAAAAGAGACGGGTTGCTTCTACGAATCATCATCATCATCATCATCATCATCAACAACAGCAACAACAACAACACACACACACACACACACACTAGATTAAACAGGGCTAGAGTAGGAGAATTTACTTTATTGAACATGGTAAAATTCCTTCTAATATCTCCAACTCCTCTTTCTTTCTTCCATAATTCTCTTTGACTTGGCCTCTCTGGGACTCACCCAGGTAAAATAAATAGGTAGACAAGGTTTGCCTTTGTATTTTCCAGTTTGGCATCATCCTCGTACTTCCAGGCTTTCTTGCTGTCTCCACCAATGAGCTCTCCCCTTGTTTGGTGCTTTTTCTTGAGGCTGACGTCTTCATCTCAGGCAACATTCTACTCTTCTAACTTCTATCAGAGACTATTCTGTGTGTTTTCTCAGAGTCTTGGTGGCTGACTGAATAATACAAGTATAAATGATGAATGTTTGGTGCTAAGCTTTCAGAGGACAATTATGCCCGGGGGTGTATCCAAGCCCCTATTTTAAAAGGCCAATTTGAGCCAATATTTATTAATTCCAAGGATTGATTCTACTGGTGAAACTTGGAGGTCTGATAGGTCATTGTCTCCTTAAGATATGCTTGTTACATAACTACCTACTCCACTTTGTCTCAGGAAGGCTACCTTTGCTCCCACTTAATGTGTAACTCACACAGAACCCTTCTAGAAGATGGAATACATCTTCAGGGTTGGTGAGTGGACTGCCTGCTGGTTCTCTATGGCAGAAGCTCTGTGCAGGGTCTTCTCAAGATGTGTTACTCAATCTTAACTCTAGTTAGAGGCCATGGATGACTCTGTAAAATTTTACACTTAAGGCATCTGCTATTTTCTTCATTTCTCAACTGCTTTGCCCGTCCCTTTGCATCAATTCGTGGAGAAGGCATCATCAGAAGCAGCTAGTGACAAACATTGGGTTAACCAGACAATTTCATGTTAAACCTCTTCTGTTTCTTCTTTACAGTAGACTTTCTTTCCAAGTGTGAAGTTGCCACACACAGGACAAATGATCTTTTAAAATCTTGGACAGAAACATCTCTCAGTTGCTTTTGACGGGAATAAACAGGACACAGAAAAAGAAACTCTTCTTTCTAATGCACTTGGCTGTCTGGCTGGCTGACTTCCAAAACAGTTTGAGCTATAAATGTTAAATTTGGCTTAAAGAAGTCCTCAGTGAGAAATATTATCCAAAATTTTGAAAAGGAAAAAAAAATTAAAACTTTTATTAAAAGTTAATAGTGGTTAAATTTACAAGTCTGAGTGTGTGTAAATTCAACACTTCAATCCGCTAATTTGCCAAGGCATAATTTGCTCACAGTTCATAAACACACTTAGAAGCTCAGAGAGAAACGTGGTCTTCTTGAAATTTATAGACGATGGAAATAATCAATTCCCGCCTTCAGGGAGTTTGCAATCTCGGAGGAGAAAAGGTCATGGTGTATAATTTGTAAGTGGATATTAGTTAGGGTAAGAGAACTGGCAAATATTGAGGGGCCTAATTAGGAATTACACCTTACATGTTGGGGCTTCTTGTATTCAGAGGTGAGCATCTGAATTGTCACTTTAATTATGAAAAGGATTTGACACATTTAGTGGAAGAGCTGACAGGTATTTCTATGATTTGAGCTTGTTAGAAACTTTAGGTGCTTGGAGCCTGTGGATTAATATGGAAGAATGAATCTGAAGCAGATTTGATGGGGGTTGGAGGGAGGATATGCAGAGAATGTAGATGTCCAGGGTATAGCAGTTGGTACCTTATAATCCCGAGACAAAAGATCTGAGTTCGTTCAAGGAAGATTTGAGAGATGTTTAAAGAGAATGGGGATTTTATTTCTCCTGTTACTAAAGCAATGCATTTTTTTGGGTAGAAAGTTTAGAAACTCTAGAAGGCAAAAATTAGAATAAAAATTGCTTCTAATCCCACTGCTCAAAGACAACCACTACTAATGTGTTGATAGTTATCCTGTCATTTTTATATAAAATTGTCTTATTTTTCTTTGATAATGATAGTATCATTCTTATTAAGTGTGCTTTTTGAACTTGCTTTTGTTCATTTAACAATATATCCTGAACATCTGAAAAGACATTTCTAGGGGAAAGGGATTTAAGACCAGCTGATTAGGGAAGGGACTGGATCAAGGGAAGCCAGTCACAAAGAAACAGCCAACCCAAAACTTCTTAGAGCCCAAAGGGAACATGAATGCCAGTGGTAGACTGTTTTTGTGGGATTTATTTTTGGTGTTTTTTTTTTTTTTTAAAGCACTTAATGGATCAAGTCCTAGATGCCAGTAAAAGAACTAGGAAGCAAAGATCTGATTCCCAGCTCTTTCTCTTACAAGATAAGTACCCTTGACAAATTCCTAGATATCTCTGAGCCTTTAGATTCAAGAAAATTAACTGAGCATCCTATTATGACTCAGAGTCCAGGTCCTGTCACATACACATTCTTATTATCCTAACAATAATCTGTTGGGAAAGAATTCTTAACTGCTTTTTCTAGGTAAATATCTAGAAGCTTAGAAGGCTATTTTTCCCAACACACCCCAGACTCGGGTCCACTTCTCTTTCCACGGCATCCTGGTGCTTCTCTCCTCCCTCATGTATCCAAAGGAGCTGAATTACACATGCTCCTTGCCTCTTGTCTGTTGTGAGGATGTATGACCTAGTGCACATGCAACATTTTGAAAACGGTTAAGCACAGCAGATACATTTTGTTTCTTATGATCTAAACTACACCCAATTTCAAACCCTCCACTTGAATGTGTGCTCTGATCTTTGGTAATCCACCCTTCAGACACACGACTTGTGGATTTCCAGAGATGTGTATTCAGGTCCCCTGAACATGAGCTTTACCGGGAGCCATAGTGTACAGTGGCTCTTTCCTTTCTCCTAGTTTCCTCAACCGCTGTACATTGTGACTTGGTAAAAGTTGGTGTCAGCTGGTATATTGATGGCAGACCCAAAATTTCAGCAAGTTACAACAGAGAGTCTGCTGCAATGTGGACAAAACAAACCACATTCCACACCATGTCCAGACACTTTGAAGAAATCTAAAATGATTTTTAAAAGATCGCTGTAGATAAATAAAACTTGAGCTAGCAAAAAAAAAAAGGCCCTTTCCAGATGTCCAGCCAGGAAACCCAGGTGCCGGTGAATCAGCAGACGTGTTGTCTCATCTGAGATGGTAGGAGATCCACGTGTCCACACACAGCCGGGTCGTGGCTAAGCTCGTGGCCGTGCCTACCTTCAGATGTGGCTGGGCTTGGGCTGATTCAGGGAGAAACACTGCTTCTCATTCAATCACGAGCCCATCCTTGAGCTTTGCTGGGCTTTGCTTGGGGAACTTGCCCAGGATTCATGGTCCAGACCTGCAGCTGAGTTCAATGTAGCAGAGCAGGTGGTCTCCAGGAGGTGGTGAGAGAGATGGAGGAGGAGAAGGGGGTGGGTAAATTACTTTTCAAGAGGTTCAGTCAATGCAGGAAGGTTTGGAGAAGAATTTAAAGTTCGGCAGAGTGGCCTAAGAAGAGATACAAATATGAGGGTGATTTATTAAAGGTCTTTCATCTCTGTTTCCACCTGATCCCCCTCATCAGATAGAGGAGTGACTTACAAGATGATTGGCCAGACTCATGGAAGCTGGCTGATTTATATTTTATCCTCATGAAATTTCTCTTTATAGTTTGATGTGCACTTGGCAACTCACAATTGATTAAACCTGTCCATTCACTCAGGTCAGTCTGTCCTTTGGTAAATACTTAGTAGGCTTTCCAGTGTTAGATGCTGTGCTATGCACTGAACACATGGTGAAGAGACACTGACCCTGAGATATTGTCTTGGTTTCCTGTTGCTGCATAACAAATGACCATAAGCTTAGAGACCAAACCAGCAGCCATTTATTATCTCACAGTTCTGGAGATTAGGAGTCTGGGCTGGGGTTAGCTGGGTCTTCTGCTCCGGGTCTCACGAGGCTGCAGTCAAGGCACTGGCCAGGATTGTGATCTCCTTGGAGGCTTGAGACCTCCTCCAAGCTCCCTGGTGGTTGGCAGAAATGAGTGGCTTGCAGCTGTGACAGTCAGCTTACTTTTTTAAGCCAGCAGGGAAGTGTCTCCGACTTCAGGGACCCCATAGACCCTCGGCTAAAAGGCTGACCTGATTAAGTCCAGCCCTCCCAGGATAATATCCCTTCGATTAACTTAAAGTCGACTGATTAGGGACTTTAATTACATCTGCAAGATATCCTCACCTTTGCCATGTAATGGTGCATGATTCAGGAGGGCCAATCCATCCTATTCATAGGTCCTGCCCGCACTCCAGAGGAGGGGATCATCCGGGACTTAGACACCAGGGTGTGGGAGTCTTGGGGGGCCATCTCAGAATCCTGTTTATAACTGATATTAAATAAGTAATTGCAGAAAAAAGATTAAACAATTAGAACCATGCATAACGGTGTGAAGGAGAATCACCGGCTCTCACCAGAATGCGTAAGAGAGATGCTCAGCCTCCTCTGAGAGGCTGGGGAGACTTCTTAAGACCTGCCAGAGTGGCTGGCATCCACAAAGCTAGGAAAGAAATGGGTGGGGGAGAAAGGGGAGCAGAGCTGGAGTGAGAGAACATGACGTTGGTTAACTAATATCGCCTTGAAATGAAGCAAAATGAAATCACCCTCTGGTCCACCATATTATTCCCAGAAAGTGAAGCTGGGCGTTTTTCACATGAAAGGAAGCAGGCGACAGATCCAAAGGTCTCCCCTTTCCCCTGCCTTTACTGGAGAACTCAGGGGTGCCTGACTCAGAACTCAGGCACCCCTGAAACACAAAAAAGCAATCAAGTTCAATTCTAGGAGTAGGTAGCATTGGGTGGGTCTTATACATGTCTTGCAAGCTGACAAAAATATAAGACTGACATTTTGGATCGTTCCATTACTTACCATGCCAAATTAGAAAACTAAAGCATCATTTTTTTGTCTGTCTCTGAACACTAAGACAGCCCTCTGGTCAATGGATAAAAGAAATTAAAAAGAAAAAAAATTATATATATATATATATATTTTTTTTTTTTTCAAGCTGGAAATCAGAATGTTCTTGTCAGCACGCTGAAGAAACTAACAGATGGGAAGCTTCATGCCCACCCCTTAATAAATATGTGCTGATTTCAGCAAAGAATTGTGAAATCCCACAGGGTTTCTAATGTACCCCTTCCCCTCTCAACCTATCAGCCAAATTCAACTTGGTTGCCAAAATAGGGGAGGGGGGAAAGTCGAAATAACTAAAAATAACCCAAAACATATGAGTACCTAAAATGTGTGCCAAATTTAAAACTGGAGAGGGTTTTCATTTGAGTAAATTATAGGTTTCTTCCCACTAAATCCTCTTTCCATAAGTTTTAATGAAATGTCTTCTATTGGAAAGATGGCTTGGAATACAAACGTTTGAAAGCCGAAGTACAAAAATTACACCCACTAACCAACTTGACCAGCAACTTCAACAGAATACAAACACACCAGAGGGGTAGTAAATTTCTCTTCCCCTTGGGTAGGGATGATAGTTTAAAGGCCCTTTAGAACCTTGATAGCTACGTCACAGTCTAGTAGAATACATTAAATGTATACCAGGTGACCTCAACATAGAGAAAGGCTTCTCTGTTGTGAGAATGATAAACTAGTCCTGGGCCATGTTTCTTCACAAACCCACATGGCCCCATCTTTTCTCCTTGTGATTCACAATGCTACTTTCCCCTTTTGCTGAGTGGCCCAGATTTTTATTAATTGATCACTCTGTCTTTTTCATGGATCTGTGACATGGGAGTAAGCAGACGGGGACTGATTCTAAGGAACACCTGGAAACGGGCCTGCCACAGTCAGCAGGCAGCCTTGCTTCTTCCAGTTAGTCTCTCTATGACTAATTCATAAACACAGGGATATGAGTCACCCCCAAATTCCCTGAGCCCCTGATGACCATGTTAGGTAGGCACAGAGGAGAGACTCTGAGACTCATTTTGCATAGGGGAGGCGGTTCTGCCATCCACCAGCTGTTCTGTTATTATTTTACAGTTTCTAGCAGGCCCTGTCTCCTCCTGTTGACATTTTATGTGCTGTGTTGTACTTTACCCTGTCAATGGACCCCACTTACTAAGGTTTTGCTTCCCTAACTCATCTGTTTATAAAAATTCTTAGGAGTTGTTCTCATAATTCTCCCCTGGAGATTATGATTTAGAGATTAAGTCTAAGAATCTATGTTTTTAACAGTCTCCACTGAGAAATTCTTATCATCAGGTAAATATGAGAAACCCTCTATTAGGGTATGTTCAGCTGAGCGAATTTCCATCCTTCACTTCCCCAATAAGAATTCATACATACACTTTTAAGAGGAAAAGATTTCCAACAAGGACAATTTATGGCCCAGGGTTACATTTAGAAGTAGGAAGTACCAGTTAGTTGCTTTGTCTGATGGGCATGTCAGCATCACAGACGTGTTAACAAACTTACCTCCCCACGTAATTAACTTCCAAGTAGTGGAGTAAGCTTCTCAATAAATTTTGGTTCATTCATTCATTTGAAAAGAATTTATTGAGCATCTGCTATGTGCCAGGCACAAATCTTGGAATAAAGGACACAATGGTGAAAAGACAGACCTGGTCCCTGCCCATAGGGAGCTCATATTTGAGTAAAGGACTGAATTTCAGTCCTTTCTCAAACCCTAGTCTCCACATAACACCAATCAAAATATCCTATGTCCTTTTCAGACAACAGCCTGCAAAGTGTAATGTGCAATCACACATGCACACAATTCACCTCTCCTTGATATTGCCTGTGGGCCTAGCATGAATCATATTGGGTTTAGGATGCATCAGTGAACACAGCAGGCAAAGATCCCTGCCCTCACAGGGCTGACGTTCTAGGAGGAGGCTGAGACACTAGATAACAAATCTAAAAAATTACACAATGCATTATAAAGGTATTGGTACTATGAAAGAAAAAAAATCAAGCAAGAAAACAGATTGGGTAAGCAAGGAGGTAGTCACGGTCAGATTCGTTGTTAGGGAGAAGTTTTAACAAAGGCTTGAAGAAGGTGAAGGATTTTGCCAAGTAGAGTCTGGAAAAAGAGTGTGTCAGGCAGAGCAAACAGCTGAAACAAAGACCCTATGAGGGAGGGACCTGGTGTGTTTGAGGAGCAGATGAGCGAGATAACAGAGAGCCACAGAGATAATAAGGACAGGGGTGGGAGAAAATCAGTTAGGGCCTTGTAGGCCATTTGGAGTAAAATGAGACATCACAGGATTTTGCCCAAAAGGTGGTATGATGTGACATTTTAATTTAACACAGCAGGGTCACTCTGCTGTATTGCTGTGTTGAGAGTAGATTATAGGAAGACATATATGGAAAACACTAGATAACCATTTTGGAGAACATTTGGCAGTATCTTGATACAGCAAAGCTGAAGGTGTGCATACCCTAGAACTCAGTAATTCTGGGCTCTAAGAGAGAAACCCTCTCAACACGCATAAAGAGATAGATACTCACATGTGCAGAAATGTTCATGGCGGTATTGTCAGCAGTAACAAAACCCCAAAAAGCCTCAGTGTCCATCAGCAGGAGAATGAATCGATAAATTATGGTGTACTCATACAATGGAACTCTATCCAGCTATTAAAGGGGATGAATTAGAATTATATTAGCATGGTGGGTACATTCCTCAAACATAAAATAGAACAATAAAAATCTAGTTGCAGAAAGATAATTACAATATGATGTCAAGTTTAAAACACCACAATACTATTTATTTTATGGCTGTGTACCTACTTAGTAAAAAAGTTAGACTATCAAATGAAGAGCAGACATTTCATGAAAATAATTACATGGTGGGGGAAGGGAGGGCAAAGGATTTGGGAAGAGTATAGAAGTAATTTCAAATATACCAATTGTGTTAGTGTTTCTTTCTCTCTCTCTCTCTCTCATTAGAATGACTCAAACGATGCAAAATATTAAAGCTTATATATATTTTGATTAAAATGAAATCAGTAAAATAAATAACAAACAGAAACAGTTCATTAAAATACATAACAGAGAGTAGAGCATTCATTCACTTGGCAATTGATTTCTATCTCTACCTCCCAAACAGCATGAGCAATATTTATTCTATGTAGTTTTGTTTAGCCAGTATTTCCAATCAAAATTGTAAATTCCCCATAAGCATTCTTTATAAAAATCTTTCTGCCTCAAAAATATATATTATATTTCTCAATATTTAACAACTTTTATAATGTTGGAGGCTCCCTGGGTGTATGAACCTGTGGTCCCTGGTGGGAATGGGCACTTAGTGACTTCAGTCCCATAGGTTCAAGTGGCTTTTTTCCTCGACTATTTGCAAAAGCAGGTTGGGCAGTTTAGGAACCTTACTTATGATTTGGGTAGCAGTAATGACATTAACAGAGGAGCAACTTGAGCAAAGCGTACTTTAGCAAGTGACAAGTACATTTGCTATAATGTATTGATAATAATTTTTCTTCCTCTGTCTCTCTTTTTCTCCTGCCTTTGCATCAGAGGCTTCTTTTAAAACAAGTGTTTTCAGATTGGAGTGTGTTATGGCAAAGAGCCCAGAAAAGGTGGATTTAGTGCACTGAAGTCCTGTTTTCAATTATCTAGAATCCACGAAAATACAGGCTTAGGTTTTAGATGGGCCAATTTAAACGTTTGCCTTTCCAATGTAAATGTATAAAATGTAAGCTGCTCAGCAGCACCGGGATCTTTCTCGGTGACATGGGTCTCATCACTCTCGCAGAGTGTCTGCTGCACAGGCTTATCACAAAAACAGGTTTATAAGGTCTTCATTAACATGTCTGCAAACGGACTAGATACAGTTCATTTTTCTCTAAGCTGTTACCCACCCTACATATTCAATTTAATGTATTTCATTATGTTAATTTTTAAAAGAAGATGGGTTTTCGTCTTACACGTTGCATCACATTTTCCAAAGACAAAGAAAACCTGTTGCTGTTACCAATGCTTTCTTAGATTGTTACATAAGAATTACCATGTTAATATGAAAGTTTTTTACTTGAAATCACAAGACACAAGAGAAAAAGAGTGGCACAAGCAATGGAAAAGAGAGAGAGAGATGGTTTGCCGAGCACTGACAGAAGCAATGATGCCTGGTTTTTATGTTGGGCCCCACCCATGTCAGAAAGTCATTAAGCTGGACTTTGGCAGCAATGTGACATGCTTGCACAATATTGGACCTAGCTCTTTACTTGCAACAATGTCCAATGTTGGCTGTTTGGCTATGTGGTTTTATATTCTTCCTATCTATCTATCTATCTATCTATCTATCTATCTATCTATCTATCTATCTATCTATCTATCTATCATCTATCTCTATCTCTCTTTCTTTCTACCTCTTTCTCCTCCCCACCCCAAGTTTATCAAACTTTGTTTCAGATAAGCCTACTTGTCCACTCCATGGCTGTCGCCATATTCTTTCACGGTTTCTCTTGCAGTTTGGTGGAAAGAACAAGTAGTTTGAGCCCCAAGACACTTAAATCACTTAATATGTCTGAAAGCATTAGTTTCCTCACAGGTAACGAGAATGGTAATAGTACTTGTCCCGTTGACCTCTGAGTGTTGCTTGGAGAAGTCAATGGAAATGGTGAAATCATCAGTAAATGCTGCTATGATGTTTGCATTTGTAGTCATATTACTACCATTAATAATAAAATAATTAAACCAAGTTTATTTCACTTCACATACAATGTATGGTCCCAAGTTGCTCTATCCAATATGGTACCCGCTAGCTAATATAGCTGTTAAAATTAGAATAAATTAAAACTAAATAATATAAAAAAACTCAGTTCCTTGGTCACACTGGCTACATTTCAAGTGTTAATACAGGCACATCTCATTTTATTTGTACTTCCCTTTGTAGTGCTTTGCAGGTATTATGTTTTTCACAAACTGAAAGTAAGAGCCTCCACCAGCATAAAGATTACACCTCACTGAAGGCTCAGATGATGGTGAGCACTTTTTAGCAATAAAGTATTTTTTAATTAGTCTACGTATGTTGTTTGTTAGACATAATGCTACTACACACGTAATAGAGTATTGTAGTGTAAACATAACTTTTACACATACTGAGAAACTAAAGAAGTTGTGTGATTCACTTTGTTGTGATACTCGCTTTATTGTGGTGGTCTGGAACTGAACCCACAATATCTCTGAGTTATGCCTGTAACTGCCAAATTGGACAGCATAGATATTGGGGCATTTCTATCCTTGAAGAAAGTTCTGTGAACAGCACTGGTTTAAAGTTTTAAGGAACGGACTTTCAATTTGCTTGAACATAGCATTATACACAAATACCTTTTCTTACTAGCAGCCTGTGTCTATCTATGCATTACGGGAGATTCAAATTGTTTTTACGAAATTTGAAAGTCAGCTGTGGTTCCTCTAGGAGTAATTTAAAGCTCCAGCAATTATTATTTTTGTAAAAAGGTGAGTTTTCTGTACCTCATTGCAACGCAGTCTGAAGTAATAAAATCTTCTACACACCATAAAAAAAAAAATCCTTCTCTTGCCTTTGTTCAATGGTAACTCATTTAGATCTGATTCACTGTGACCTGGAATTTAAGACTTAGGATCAGATTACCAGGCTGCTTTTGGTTACATCATCTTCACGGATTGTCAAATGGAGACTACACTGAAGTCACTCAGGACAGGTCAGTTCTACTCCCTTGTTAAAATCATGAAACGCTTGCTGTTTCCAAGGAACCTACGAGATAACATAACAGGTCGATCACACGAGGCATGGATTTGGCATTTCTCCCCCAATGCCTAGGACAGCTTAGATGACGGCTCAGATGGAGCGTCTTACGTAGCAGAGAGGGCCTGTAGGAGCATTTCAGGAGACCCGACATGAACCACGGTCAGGTCATGCATATCAGCCCGGTATGCCGAGACGCTTTCCTTGTCTCGTACTTATGTGCTGTTTAATACTTCCTTATTACCTTTTTATATTATACACATATGAGATGTCAGCCAGTTGTGAAGATCATTTCGGGTTACAGATTAGTATCTTTGCTAACAATACACGCCTTCCATGTTTCCTACTTATATATAAGGAAAATATCCATAAATGCCCATTAACTTTTCTGTCTAGGTATAGATTCAGTATCACTCACCTTGCTTGGTATATATATGACATGGACTTTGAACCTGAGGACTCATAATTAAATTTTGGTGCATTCCATTCTCATCTCTTCCAATAGGGCTGTCAGCTATTTCCTGTGCTCTCTTCCTGTAGCCACTTAATTTAAACTCTATGCCTTTATCTCCTCTTCCATAGTTCTAATCTGTTTGTGCCTTTATCCTTCATTCCAGCTGAATTCTGAGGACAACCTTCCAATTCACAAACTTGTCCCCTGTGGATAAAACTATTTGTCTTATTTATCAAATTGTTTTAAATCATAATGACTATGCTTTTTGTTTTCAAGATTTGTAATTGGTACTTTTTCTCATCCACCTATTATTGTCTTATTTCTGCCTGTTTTATTTTAGTATTTCTTACTATTTTTCATTCCCTCCCCCGCCCCCATAACTTACTACTTGAAGAATCTAAGCACACTCATTTTCAGATATTTTTTTCTGTTCTTTACTATTTTAATCTTACCTGGATTGAATTAATCTCCTAATAGTTGATTTTGCTGGCTGTGTTTCTTGGCATTTTAGTTCTTTTTGTATCTGAGCACTTTGGTTTGTAAGCTTTTCTCATATTATAAGTTGTCTCACCTCATTCCATCCCCATTATTCTTTTCCTGTTTAGTTTTGTGCCTGTATTCCCGTGGCCTTCTAGGAGCACTTAATCCAGAATCAGTTTAAGAATATTGAAGATTCATTCACCTGCTCACTCGGCGGTTTGCCTGTTTGCTAGGCTGTATTTGTGTGCATGCAAAAGGGAATATCAAAGCATAATCTTAAAATGCTATGTTGACTGAAACTGCATTCTTTTGTGTGAAATAAGTAGCCACTTTGAAGAGAACTCTTTTGGAGAGGGCGTAGTATAATTTTTTTTCCCCAGAATCAAGTCAATATTTGAATTCTAAAATAAATGAGTTCTAGAATTCTGTGGAAGGAATTTTATTTTGCTCATGAACTATCTCCAGAGATTTTCATATTTTTAAATAAAAATATGAACTGTAAGAACAAGATTTTCCACTTTAGTCTTTTTGTTTTAAAAACAGACTAGAGACCTCATTTATTTCAAGGCAACTGAAACTCATGGTACCCAGTGATGTGCCCAGTGAGGGGGCCATTTACAAGGATGTGAAAAGTCCACCAGAAATCTATTTCTTGTGAGGATTTCAACTGGAGAATGGGACAGGGCAGGGAAAAGGGTATGGAATATTTTTTATTTCTCCAGTTATCCTTGAATTAAAACCAATATTTGACAGACATAGCTGCAGAGAACTGAAATGGCAGCTCTATGAGGGAGAACAGATGGAGGAGTTTTGGGGAGTCAGGAGCATGATGGTAGAATCCTTGCTAAGGAGGGGGGCAGGCTTGTTTTAATTCAATTGCTTTCCTCAGAAAAAGCAGATTGCCTGGAATCCAGTACTGTATTTCTGACTGGAGAGTCCAGGGTGTTTCTCATTGATTCTGCAGCTGGAAATCTCCCCAATGTGGGCTTAGGGCCACTGTAATGACAATTGTAAAGTCTGACTGCCCTTGCTCAGTGATAATTCCCTCTGGGGAAGAAAAATCGCATTAACACTGCTTGCTAAATCTCCCCAAGCTAGATCCAAAGAAATACAGAAGTTTGATTTTTGAACACTTTCATCTGAATTTAAGCCTCTTGGGTGATACAATTGGAAAACAACATTTCTTTACAGTGAAAATGTGTTTGGCATCCCCTTTATATACAAAGTTCAACTTTAGGGCAAAGAAAAAGAAACACTCATTATATAATCAGATCAAATTATTGGTTACTGAGAAGAGCTCCTGGTTTAGACCTCATCTGATATGTGAAAGAGATATTAGATCTCTTGTTCTGTCTATTCCATTCGAATCACAGCAGTTTTTTTATTGTAAATATTTTTATCTTGGAAACCTTTCCCCAGAGCTTCTTGTTTATTTTGATATTGTTATGTAAGGCAGAATAACATCAGTGAAGACAGAGTTGATCCCTTCTTACCTTTCACAGGATTAGACAATAAATAAATGAAACTGGTGCTATAAATATAAAGAGATGGTTTTCTAAATTCCTGGATAAAGAGGTACAGGGCTGAGAGGCGAAGACATAGGGCAGACATTCCTTCAAATTGCAGTTTAGGTGATGGAAAAATGGAAGTGGAGATCCTGTTTTTCTCTCTTCTCTTTCTTTCTCCACTTAACTCAGTCTTTGCAAATCTCAAGACACGCACTTTCAGTCTCTCCACCTAAAGCAAAGGGAACAGTCTGATGTCATGTTTGCTGGGTATGATCGCATATGGTTTTGAAAACTTTTGAACCACGTGATGAAAATATCTGAAGTATCACCTAAAAATTCAGATTTTAAAATTCTCATTCAAATTTAGAGAATCTGAATGTCCTATTCCCACAGTCTGTTAAGGCAACAACTAGCACATTTTCTAGGTAGTGTTAAAAGTTCTCCACTTAGCCACAGTTACAATCTTGCTTGTGTCTCTTGTCATATTAACAACCTGGTTCTTTAGGCATTTGAACTTGTCCTCTCTGGTGATAAGCATATCATTTCCTGCACTCTTATTTGTTAATTCAATGAATGTTTATGGATAAGCTCTTTTGTAAGATCTGAGAGTACAGCAGTGAACAACAGAGATGGTTCCTGCCCTTGCAGTGTTTATATTCTACTAAGGAGAGACAGATAAACACAAATAAAATATATGATGTTAGGTGAAAAATGTTTTAAAGAAAAATGTAAAAAAATGATGTGTCCAACATTACTATGTCCTTTCGGTACAGAGGAGGACACTTCTCTGCCCAGTTGTACTTTTGTTGGTTTTGGCACTGAAAGTGACCTGTGTTACTTCTGGGTAGAAGCATTTATTTGCTGGCCTTGACTCTCTACCTCACTTTCACTTTGCTCATGGCAAGTGTATTGGCTCATACCGATGAGGACTTTCAGAGGGGGACTGTCGGAGAGAGCTGCCAGACTGGCAGGATTTTTTTTCATAAGTGACAATTTTTTTTTAAGCCACTGAGTTTTGGAGATTGGTTGTTAGGGCACCATAATGTAGATTATCCTGACTGGAAACACTTCGAGAAGTCAAGGAATAGCAGGAGTGCGTGCTGAATTTGTAGATAGTGTGGTCTGGGAAGTTCTCTCTGAGGCGACATTTGATCAAAGTGAGGGCATGTGCTGTTGAAATATGGAAAGGAAGACCGTCCCAGGTAGAGGGAACAGTACAGAGCTGTGTATGTTCTTGGGATGTAGATGCGAAAACCCACTGATTTTTGGGTTTTATTCCTCTCCTCCAAGGTTTTCCTACAATGAACATACTAGACTAAGGAAAATAAGTCAGACAGAGAAAGACAAATACAGTGTGATTTTACTTATAGGTGGAATCTGAAAAAACAAAACAAATGAACAAACAAAACAAAACAGAAACAACTTCGTAGATACAGAGAACAAACTGATGGTTGCTAGATGGGAGAGGATGGGGGGGATGAGTGAAAAAGGTGAAAGGGAATAGGGAGGGCAACTTACAGTTATACAATAAATAAGTCATGGGGATGTCACGTACAGCTCAGGAAATATAGTCAATAATATTGTAATAACTATGATGGTGACAGACGGTGATTAGACTTATCATGGTGATTAATTCATAAGGTATATAAATGTCTAATCATTATGTTGTACACCAGAAACTGATATAATGTGTATGTCAACTATAATGAAAAGATAAATTAAAAAGTATGTATATGGTAAGTAGGATAGTCAATAATTAGTACTGCTAGCATTTTGTTTCCTGCTTAGAATTTTGCGATCGCTATCACCTTCTTTCCATCTGATTTCAGCCCACGATTAGAAACCAAACACTCCATCAACATATCCATATTGATTCTCAGCAGCAATAGGGCTTTCATCTGTACGTTCAGATCTGAGCTTATTCCCAAAGGAACAAAAGCAGAATAACACTCTCTATTTTATTTGGTTTCCATTGGGTTGTTATAATTCTTTTGAAGAGAAACATATAAAGTAAATCTGCTCAAAGATAAAGACAATTTAATGTGTTTCTCAGCCATGAAAAATTTCTTGGCTATATGCAATTACTTTTTCTCTCAATGTGTCATACTGATGTTTAAATGACACCATGAATAAGCACTCTTTATTTCCTTTCTCATCAGTGCTATTTATTAGTCAGTATATAATAATCTAAATTCTATTTTTTCTTAAACACACAAACATGCATGTTTTCCATGTTCTGTTATGTATACTTTAACTCGCTGTGATAAGCTCAATGTTTTTGCATACTGTAGCCACCAAATTAAATATGAAATGATAATAATAATGATTAAGATAAAATACGTAAATCCTCGTTAGCCTTCTCTAAATTTTTCTTTTATTTACTATTCTCTTCATTCCTGAAAATACCTGAATCTAATCATTGCCTGATTCTACATTTTTTAGTGTCTTGGAGCCCAGGAACTATGTATTCTTTCATACACATATATCTATAATTATTTATTCCTATAGATTTACCTGTATGTATAGTAAACTAAACTAGTTTGGTTTTCTCAAGAACATCATATAAATAGAGTCACACAGTATGCAGACTTCTCAGACTGGCTTATTTCGTTTATCAACATGTATTTAAGATTTATCCATGTTTTTGCGTGACTTAATAGTCCATTTTTAATTGATAAATAGTATTCCATTGTATGAATATGCCACAGTTTATTTATTCACATATTGAAAGATATATTGATTGCTTTCAGTTTTTGACAATTATGAATAAAGCCGCTATAAATATTTGCATGGGGGTTTTGTGTAGACATATATTTATAAATAAATTGAGTAAATATCTAGGAGCCTGATTGTTGAATCATATGATAAGAGTATCTTTGGCTTTGTAAGAAGCTGCTAGGCTGTCTTCTAAAGTAGTTGTACTATTTTGCATTCCCACTAGGGATGAATGAGAGTTCCTGTTGCTCAGTATCCTTTCCAGCAATTATTATTGTCAAGGTTTTTGGATTTTAGCTATTCTAATAGGTGTGTAGTAGCAGCTTGTTGTTTTAATTTGCATTTCTATAATGACACATAATGTTGAGCATCTCTTCATATGCTTATTTCCATCTATATTTCTTTTTTGTGATGTGTCTACTTTTTGCTCGTTTAAAATATTATTTCTTTAAATGTTATTATGGTAAGAACACTTAACATAAGATAAACTCTCAAGAAGTTTTTAAGTGTATTATACAGTAAGACTGACAGTATTGTACAGCAGATTTCTAGAACTTATTTGTTTGACGGACTGAAACTTTATGTCCATTCATTGGTAACTTCCCATGTCCCCTCCCCTAAACCCCTGGAAACTATCATTCTACTCTTTGATTCTATGAATTTGACTATTGTAGATACCTCATATAAGCGGAATCATGCAATATTTGTCTTTCCACGACTGGTTTATCGCACTTAGCATAATGTCTTCAAAGTTCATTCATGTTGTTGCATATTGCAGAATTTTCTTATTAAACTGAATGGTATTCCATTTTATACATGTACCACATTTTCTGTATCCATTCATCTGTCAGTAAACATTTAGGTTGTTTCTGCATCTTGGCTATTGGGAATACTGCTTTAACGACTATGGTAGTGGTAATACATATCTCTTTGAGCTCCTGATTTCAATTCTTCAGAAGTGGGGTTGTTGGGTCATGTGTAGGTCAAGTTGTAATTTTTTAAGGAATCTCCATACTGCTTTTCATAGCACCTATACCATTTTACGTTCCCACCAAGAGTATGCGAAGGTTCCAATTTCCCCACATCCTCACCAATACTTGCTGTCTTTAATAGTGTTGTTTTTCTCCTTATTGTTGAGTTTGTGAGTTCTTTTCATATATTTTGGATATAAGTACTTTATCCAATATGTGATTTGCAAATATTTTATCTTTTACCCTCTTAACAGTGTCTTTTGCAGCATATGCTCCTTTAACCTGCTTTTTCTTCACTCACTAATATGTGGTTAACATCTTTCCATATTATTCTGTCCTAACATCTCTTTTTAATGGTTATAAATCATTCTGGTATATGAATGTACCGTACAAAAATGTATTATTACTGGACAAATACCTAAACGGCTTCCAGTCTTTCATTCCTACAAAAAAAGACAAAACAGTGATGGATATCCTTGTAACTAAATATTCTCCTAATATTTACTTGAATTAATTTCTTTAAGTTAAAATTTTGTATCCGAAGGTATCAACCTTTCAAAGACTTTTTCTGAAACAAATTGTCTTTTTTCCTGATCTTCCTTGCTTATAAAGCATTTCATTCCCTCTTTAGGTCAGGGTCAGAGGTAGAACACAAGTGCATTTTGAAGTATCACATGCTTTGCTAATTAGTGTGTTACACACACATAGATCTGAGACTTCAGAAGTGTTCAGCCTCAAGTGAGAGCTTCATCCTAGCTTTTCCAAGAGTCACATCCTCACATCCTCTCATTTATTTTAGTTTACATTCTAAACATTAATTTAGGCTTCATATTCTCTAGGAAACCTGCCTATTAATCCTCCCATCTTGGTGATGGCTCAAAGTGAAGGCATTTAATGAGGCAATCTGGATGGTATACGTCTAGTTACTTACATGTGGAGTTATTTGAGGTCCCTGGGGGACCAGTAGGGACCCCATTGTCTCAACATTGCTTTCCCTCCTTTCTCAAGCTGGGTTAATGTCCCTCCACTACATTCCCTTGGTATTCCATCTTGGCACACATTTGAATGTTTCTGCCCTCTCTATGAGATTTTGAATGTCTTCAACAGAACTGCTTAAAAATTCTATTTTTGGGTTGTAAAGATACAGTAAGTAGAAACAAATGTTTTTGACAATTCCGTAACATTCTCTGAGAGCTGTTACAAAGAAGCTTGGCTATCGCTCTCTTGAATTGAAAAGAATCACTGAAGTTTCTGCTTTGTTTTTACATATCCAACCTATTCTATAAACTTCTACTTTGCGATAACATGGACCCAGACTTTGAGTAGTGGAGAGAGGAAGCTGGAGCAGGAACTGGGCTCACTGGCCTAGCTCTTATTTTAGCTTTTTAGTTTGCTTTTGTGCTGCCAGACACTGCTGCTAACCTTTGACCTACACAGTAGTTGTGACAAATATGGAGGCTATTAGTCAAAGGAACTCTGTCTTCCTAAAAATGTGTTGCGACACATTTAACTCAGAGAGCCATGTCAGTTGAAACAGATCTTGTGCTTTAGCAAGTACCTTGGATCTTGGGGAGAATAAACTAGTCATGGCTTTACAGGCCTTTTAGGGAAAGCTACTGCTGCGCTGTGTGCTCCTGGTGCTTGAGAATGCATTGTGGCGCAGGGTGCCAAGAATATAATCAGCCAGAACAATATGTTCAGCATTTAGGAAGTACAGCTGGATCTAGCAAATGTATATGACAGGACTGACCCTAGGGCCAAAGAAATTCCCTCTGCACATTTTACTCTCTTAAGTAATGCTGCACTGGAGGTCCGCCACCTCACTTCAGCCCCACATGATTTGGGGTATATGCTAATTGGGGGCATTTAGATGAACTTCACTTGTGTTTCTCGTGTGTCTTTCACTAGCTTATGGACTTCTTACAATAGAAGCTATGCCTAAACTGTTCTGTAAATCCTGCCATTCCACATGTAATGCTATGAACTCAAATAAATTGCTGGTGAGATAGAGCAAATGCTATAACCAGATAAGCAAGCATTGTCAACTCAAGGATTGGAATTGACCTAACCTTTGGATTCAGAGTCTTCTTTTCCCCTCCTCCCCTACCCACTTTTTTCTTTAAGTGTGTGTGGCCACAGAAACAAACATCCAAATCTTGGATTTAGTGCTTTTAGCTAGAACTTGTTTTGGACATCAGTCAAATAGTGATAAGAATACACAAAAGTTGCTTATAATTTTTAAATTCTGATGCAAGGTAACATTCTAGGCCAGGTATTATTGCGATCCTCAAAAGTTGTTGCTTAAGAACATGTTTTCATCTTTTTCCCTCATGCATCCTCGCTCAGATCTCCCGAGCGCCTGTATCGAGAGAATGTAAAAAAGATAAGGTAGAGAGTGAACAGGACTTTCCAGCAAAGGTACTGTTCCCATCTCCCTTGTCACCTTTCAACTTATGTTATTAGGGGGACAGGATGGAACTTACTCAAAAGAAGAATTGATTTTCACTGTTTGTAAAGCACCTGCTTCTTCCCAGACACTTTACATACCTCATCCTACTTCATTCCATGACAATTTAGCAAAGTGGATACTATTCCCATTTTACAGACTGGAAAAAAAACAAACGACTAACAGAGTAAGTAACTTGTACAAAATCTCAGGGTTATGGCCAGGATTTGAGCCCCATGCTGTCTGAGTATATAGAGTCTATCAGGTTGTTCCATACCCACATCATGCTGAATCCTGTTACCTGCATGTAGGGTGAACTGCTGTCAGGTAAGCAGGGAATCTGCAGACCATAAGCACAGGTGAACTTTGAGGAGGAAACAACCTCCTGAGAGCTGAATTTGCAAAAGCCTATAAAGCTATGGCAACATACAACATACTTTCTGCCCTCAAGAAGATCATGTTAATGCAATGTCAGAGGGGTAGTAAATGAGGGGAGGGGGGTTATCACTGTGTGAGCGATATAAATGATAAATGTTTAACTATTACAGTGTTTTGTACACCTGAAACTAATAAAAAAATGCTAAATAAATAAAGAAGCTCATGTTTGCTAGAGAAGAGAGACAACTGAACAAATAATCATGATATAAAAATTCAAAAGGCAAAGGCTATACAAAGTAGGATGAGCATGTCTGGCATGAATAAGTCTCTTCCAGGTGGAGAAAATTTCTTAGATTTTCTATTAGAAAGAAAATTTCCCTTGTTAAGAAAAATAAGTTGGCATTATGAAAATAATTTTTAATCCCAATATATTTAGTCTCTAGTTGTTGGTGCCCTGTGGCTAGAAAGGATTTTGTTCTCCATTACTGCAACCTACTAACACATCGCCAAGACCAATATTATACAATCTTAGGGGGCAATATCACATTGCTCTGGATATGCAATTGAGAAAACTCCATACGTAGAATCTATGGCATTTTCATTGCATAACAATTTGGGAAAATCACATCAGACACAAATTTAGAAGGTATCCCATTGTAACCATGAGAAGTTGCTTTGGTTTCACGTAGCTGAACATAAAAGTTAATCCTGGCTTATCAGATGTCTGTAAGAAGCAGGAAAAGCAAAAGTTATCATATCTCCTTTGTATTATTAAATTAAACACCCCTCTGGGATTACATAAGCTCTTGGGGAGCAAGAAAACTTTTGTCCCACACTCGGTCCCATGGTTGCAGTAGATATTCTTTACCTTTGATATTTTCTTAGTTTTTATGGAATGCATCTTCTTGTGCTTATGGAAACCAGGAGTCAAAAGGCCCTCTCTGTCTTTCAGCTTCACTTTTTCTGCCTTTCTGACTACTTAAAAGGTACTGCAATCTGTGATTCAATTTCTTTACCACTCAAGTGGATTCTCCCTGCCCAGGCTTCCTAGAAATCTGGTGAGGACTCATTGAGTAATGGGACCTTTGAGCTTGCTGAGGAACGGCTCAGTATGGCTTTGTGTGGCCTCCCCACGCCACATCAGTTCATTTGTTTCCATCCACTGGTGTGCTGGAGCCAGGTTCACTTGTAAATGAAGGAGGGAAGAGTTGGTTAGGAGGTAGAGTCTGAGAGGAGAGAGGATGTAGAGGATGGGGAGAAGGGCATAGCATCAGCTTTCTTTCTGGCATCTAATACTGAGTTGGTACCTTGCCAGTTAGGGTATCTGGGCATCAAAAGCCGATGCATCCTTTAGATAGTGGGAAGTGAGGCAGGGTGAGGTCAGAAACACAGGCAGGACTTTGAGAGGTTATGGGCAGTGCGGCCCTGGGGAAGAAGTGAGGAACAGACTTGGGTGGAAGCCACAGTTCTCTCCATGTTGAGCCATCTCTCAAGGAACTTCTCTAGCACCTGAGAACTGGCTGCCTTGAGGTGGCTTTGGCTGTGTTGGTACTTTCCAGATGGGCTCCTTGGAGAGGTAATGATGAAGAGCCTTCATGGTTAGTGAGCAAGTAGGACTGGAACACAGCAGAAACCGGGCCATCACTACCGTAATTAATGGACTGATTTGTGGGCCCACATGAGGCCCTTTTGGGTGGCTTTGAGGAATAACTATGGTCACTTTGAGGAGCTCTTTATTTCTTTTCATTGGAATTTATGTATAGTCTCCCGATGTTAAGTGTTGACTCAACAAAATTTTAAACATTAGTTTGGCTGAATAAAATGTATCTGCAGGTAAAATCTGGTCTGTAAAGCATCATCAGTTCATTACTTCTCCATAACTCATTAGAATTTCCTAAAATGTCCAATTATTTTGCTGTCCTAAGTAGTCAGATGTGTCCTGGATGCACCACAAAACTATTTGTCAGACCATGTGGCAGGGACTGCTAGCTAACACCAAATTACTAGTCTTCCCTTGTATCAAAACCAGTATCATATGTGTGATGGCAATGACCCCAGCTGAAACACTAAGTTTTCCTACCTCTCTTATTGCCAAGGTTAGGCAGATGACAATGTGTATATGAGAAGAATATCCCGAAGGACTACTGAGAAGACATCCTACAAGGTTGCTGACTCAGCCAGGAGGACTTTTGTTCTCTTCTTCCTTCCTAAGCTTTGACTGTAGACAAGATGACAGAAACTTGGGCAACCATTTTGCCTCTTTAAGTAACTTTCAACACATAACCATGTGCCAGAATGGCCAAGCAGAAAGACAGAAGGAGTCTACCTTTACTGACCTGGACTCTCTCCCTACTTCCCAACTTCTATTACTTAAGAGAGAAAATTATCCTGTTAAACTGTTTTCCTAAGATTTTTGCTATTTGCAGGCCCCTAATTCACAAGAACCATTATTTACATGTTTATGCATATAAAAATTAAATAATAAAGATAGCATTTAGAGAATAATCCAAGAAATCAATGTAAAATATTTTACCTGGCAATAGATAATTGTCAAAAAAAAAAAAAAAAAAAAAAGGCAGACCTAAAAGATATGGGAATTCTACCTTTGGCTGAGGTGGCTTAGTGTGGGCCTTTTTTTGGTAAATGGGATTTCAATTTAGCAGCAAGAATAAGGATGTATATGGGAGGTCAATGACACAAGTAAAGGTGTTAATATGGAAACAAGAATGGACATGTTTGTGAAACAGTAAGCAAGCTCTCTTTGTTTGAGGGGAGTTTTTGAGTTGGAAAGTTGTAGAAGATACAGCCAATAGAATTCCCTGGCAATCTCTAACATATGAGGTCTGACAATTAAGTTCACGAACTCATACTAGAAAAAGTGCTACATGCCTCATTGCTGAATATCACTGCAGTCACCTTTGAAGTACTCCCCTTGGAAAGCTATGCACCAATGCCAGCACCTAGTCCACTCTTCAAAGCAATTTTGGAACTCTTTTTCTGGAATGGCCATCAGAGCTGTCGTTGTATTACCCTTGATGTCCTGAATGTCATTAAAATGCCTTCCTTTCAATATTTCCTTTATCTTTGGGTAAAGAAAGAAGTCACTGGGGGCCAGATCACGTGAGTAGGGAGGGTGTTCCAATACAGTTATTTGTTTACTGGCTAAAAACTCCCTCACAGACAGCGCTGTGTGAGCTGGTGCATTGTTGTGATGCAAGAGTCATGAATTGTTAGCGAAAAATTCAGGTTGTCTAACTTTTTCACACAGCATTTTCAGCACTTCCGAATAGTAAACTTGGTTAACTGTTTGTCTAGTTGGTACAAATTCATAATGAATAATCCCTCTGGTATCAAAAAAAGGTTAGCAACATCGTTGCAACAAGTTAGCGAACTTCATTGTCCAACCTTGTACGGAAAGTCACGATCTTCTCTTATTCATGCCTAGATTGTGTTATTTGAGGGACATCCAGCACATCTTTTCTCAGGCTTTGTCTCCTCAGATTGGAAAGTTGTGGTCTTTTCCTGATTTGCACTCACAAGCCATCGTTCGTGCTCAGCCCCATGGGGAAGTGGGTCTTCCCCAGAATGATACCCACAGAGTGGTGCCCAGAACAGCACATGGCATTTTCAGGAAGAGGCCTCTTGGTTTGGTACAAGAAAAAGCTAGCCTCTCTGTTATGTTATCAATAGCCTTCTTGACAACACCCAGCATTTGTTTAGCCTTTGGCTAAACACAAGTTCACACTCGAGACTTATAATGAAGAAGATCACTATGTCCCTGAAGAAATGGAGGTACCCACAGTGGCCCTGTACAAACTGTGGTTCGTGAGCATCTCAGGAACTCTCTGGGCCTCTTTTGACCATGTGCTTTTAGCTCCACTGCACAGCCTGCTCTGCTCCATTACTGTAAATGGGACACAGGCCATGCATTGGTCTGAGGACCTCTCAGGACAAGTCCACTCACATATGACTTAAAGTTCCTAAAGGAAGTTCCTTTGTTGCTGACTGGAAAACTGGTTCTGTTTCACATATTTCTCACTGTCTGGAGTTGTGTTAGCAACAGGCAAAAATTGGGTGGGGCTGCGTTAATGTTCTCAGCAGTTTTACAAACCAAGAATTAGAAAATGTGCCTCAGTGAATTACCTTTTGTTAGCAATGTGGAGATGCAGGCAAACATGAGCAGCATGGTTTGTGCTTGCAACTGGCTTCACCACATCTCTTCCCTTCTCCCCTTACTGGTTCCTCACTCGTCAGATAGTTAGGCTTCAATGTGCCACACTGACAGGGCATTTCAGTCATGCAGCTAATTAAAATCATTCCAAGGCTCAACATGACAGGTCCTTCAGACTCATAAATCAGAAACTTCTAACAAATGTCATTCCTTTTCAGTCCTTCTTCTCTTTTTCTAACATGTTGATTTACTTTCAGTGTGCATAACCTAAAAAAACAACCAATAAAAATACTGATGAAAATGCCCAGTGCTGTCTGTGGCTTGAATGTATTTCAGGCTTCCTAAGCCAGTAAGACAACAGCCAGCAAAAGAAAAAAAAAAAAAAAAAAAAAAAGGAAAGAAAAAAGAAACAAAACAAAAAACAAACCCCTCACCCTTACCTTTCGGGTCATGGATATGTGAGGAAAACTTGGATTACTGAAAAGCAGACGACAGTGGTCTATGGGTCACAGACATATGAGTCACTCCAGGGCTGGACTGAGACAGACACAGAGGTACCTGGAAAACACAAAAAACAGCCTGGCCAAAGTCCAAACACTAGGTTTATCAAACAAAAGTTTTCCCAGGAAAGAGGAGGCAGTAATCAAAGTTGTGACAGCATCCAGCTCTCATGAAAAATGACTGTGGAGAATTCCCATTAAGGATATATGAAACCACAGTTCTTATCTTTCCCCGCCTTTCCTTTTTCTCAGCTGGGGACCTGCAGCCCAGCTCTTCCTTCCAATCTTTTCCTGGGATAGAGGCAACCTATGTCCACTCAGGTCAAATCTGGTCAGTACAGGGATTAGGTTACTGCTCCCAGCTGACGAAAAAACAGCAGATTCAAAGCCACCTGGTTTGCCAGTTCTCCCAAAAAGATCCACACCCAGCAAAAATAATTCTTAAATTCACCCTACTGAGTGGAGCACCTGAAAAAATGGAAAGATTAAAAAAAAGAAAAACTCAATATGAAGTTTGAATAAAAGAGATCATTAACAGCCTGGAGGAATGCCTTATAAGAATTTGAGGGAAGATTGACTTCAAGAAAATAGTTGAGTATTTTTTTTTCATGAATTCATAGCCATAATAGTCTTATCCTCAGAGAGCTTTCTTTTCACAACCATGCAATGCCTGCTTTTTCACACACTAATTTCCTGTTACTCATTCTATTCATTGTGGGATTTATTAAAGGGAAGAAAAGTATATTTTTCTAGTTATTGTGTGGTTGCCAGATAAAGTACCTAAACATCAAAATGAAAAATTTGCTTGGATTTATTACATAGGCACAGACACCTAAATTTTAAAATGTAATCGTTGAAAAAGCAGAAATCTGTCAGTAATATTCATGGGAATGTACATTAAGCATTCATCAAAGAGATTTTAAAAAGTAGGAGTAAAGGAACATATAAGAATACAAAATTAAAAAGTATTTTTCAAAAGGTACTGCTTCAATAAAATGTCTATACTAAAAGGAAGCATACTTTTATATTACATTTTAAATAGGGTAGGTTATCAAAATCTCTGAACCTTTGCTCTGAATCAATAACCCACAGCAACCCTTTCTCACTCAATGGCAAATAGAAACATAGATTTTATAAAATGCCTTCCTGGATGGGTCTTGTAACATTCGATGAGCTAAATTATGCTGCAACAACAAACAACCTCCAAACCCTAGTGACCTAAAACAACAAAGATTTTTTTTTGCTCATGCTACGTGTCCATCAGGGGTCAACAGGGTTACTTTGTTCACTGTGGTCTGTTTCGAACCCAGGCTAACGCCAGTCAGAGTCCAGAAGGAGAGAAGTGGGGGAGTTGCAATGGCTCCTTATCTTCTTAGAAGCCAGAAGTGATGCAGACCAGTTTCATTCACATTTCATTGCCTAGTGCACCTGGCCAGGCCTCACGTCAGGGCGGGCAGGCCGATGTGTGTTCTAGCCGAGAATGAGAAATATTTCATGGAACTGACAATATTGAGATCTGGTTTAATGATGATCACAGATTTGCATTCAATCTTTTCTTACCTGTGTTTTTATTTCCCCCTAAAATATGCTTTTAGGTGTTGGCCTGTTCACTGGATGCTAACTGGAATGTGTCTTTGAAAGTGCCTTTTTTTTTCCTGCTGGAATCCCAGGCATCTTGCTATCTGTGGAGATCTCTGGACTAATAACACAAGGAATTTACTATAGATTTCAAGGCATGATGCCTAAAGGCAGATGCAAATTTTAAATGACCAGGTCACTGTTTGTCCTGGGAATCAAGCCTCTCCAAAAGTTAAATAATCTCACTCTTTCTTCTTTTTCTTTTTTTTCTCTCTCTCTGTGTCTCTCTCTCTTTCTTTCTACATAAAGTAGTTTTTCTGTACTATGAGTATTATGGTGAAAAGGGCTATGTGGAAAATGAAGTGCCTGACCTTTCTTTTCTGTTTCTTTCCTTTAATCATCTTTATCTCCCAGATCTTGTCCCATTGCCCATGTTTTACTGACAAAAACAGGATCTGTCTGAACTTTTGAAATGTGTTCTCCAAAGTTTCCAGCAAATCATTTCTGCCATATTTTCAAGATCAATCATATGCTACCATAATAAGGTCAGATTCTGGTATTAATAGGCAGAAGAGTCTATGAAAATTCCAAACTTGAAAATTATTGGAATGAGTATGTTCTTGTCAAAATAAAACAGAAAATGAAGACTACATTCCTCTTTGTATTCGGAAGGTGAATGATTTTTAGGAGAACATATCAAGGAATAGAATTCACAATACTTACTGGCTTCTAATCTTTCTAACACAAAATGTGAAAAGGAATAAAATATAAAAAGAATAAAAAGGAAAATTTAGGCTTTTTATCAGGCCAATTCAGAAATATATTTGAGGCATGATATAATAGTAAATAACAATATAACATTCACATCAAGGTTTTTAAAAATTTGTATTGTAAAAGTGAAATATGTTTATTATGGAAATTTAGGAAAATAATGAAAGATATAAGGAAAAAAAGGCATCAGCCATAATGCTAGCTACTAGAAATAATAATTGCAAAGAATAATTGCAAAATTGGTGTTATCCTTCCAGCATTTTCCCCGTGTCAGCAGTTTTTACACAATTGAAAATATACGGTAGAGGATGGATGTAACTATTAGTCCACAAATTCAGACATACTTGACATATTAACTTTACTTTTCTAAGGTTTGAATTTCTATATGAAGTCCTCACCCTGCCTGGGAAACAACATTTAATCTTGATCAATTTGGGACAAATCTGGGGGTGTATCGAAGGGGTCAGGGTAATGTTGCATCAAGGCATGGTAGGGGTGGGACACTTGATCCTCATGTAATAATACATCTCTGCCAAGAAGTTTCTTGTCCCTTCGCATTTTCTCTCTCCAGCATCTCTGCTTCTGCCTAGGAAACAAAATCCCAGGACCCAACACATTCTAGCTCTTAATCCCAATTTCTTCTCTCCTAAATCCAGTGATACCTTATTTTCTCAGGTGCAGGAATATGCTGGTTATTTACCTATTGCCTCTCAGTTCCAAATTCATCCTTTTTACACTCTTTCTGCCATGCTGGGAGTGGGATTCTGGAAACTATTTCCCAGGTTTCTTTGCATTTCCATTAGTCCTGCCACTTGACAGCAGCAGAGCGGCACGGAAGGCAGAAGGAAAGAGGACTCGCCTTCCTTCCTATTTATTGCCCAACACTGGTGATTTGTCCTGTCAGCAGCAGCTGGCTCAGACCTCAGCCTCACCGGCTTTCAGCACTCCTAGAATCGGCCGCCTGGACCCCGCAGAAAAGAGCCAGCGGTAGCTGAGCGGTGCCCCATCCCCCGGGGTCTGAGCCCTACCTGTAAGAGGCTCTCCCCTCAAGCAGTCCAGGGGCGGCTCCTGCCTGTTATTACTGCCTCCAGATTATTACCTGAGAGTCCCCTACCGGTGTCTTGGGCCCTCCGGCAGCTGGAGAGCCAATTTCCAAAATTAAACCCAGTCTCTCGAAATACCTAGTGAGATTTAGGTTTTCCTCACTAAGTACACCCTAACTGATACTTGGGGGAGGGATTCTTCTTTCCCTAATCTTGAAGTTTTTCACTCAGAGGGAATCCTATCAGTAATGTTTGTATTCCAGGCATCAACAGAAATTCATTCAAGGATTGAAAACAGTTGAAAACACAAAAGCCAGAGACTCTCTGGCTATTTCTGTGCCCCACCCAGTCGTGCTTTTTCCCTGGCTTTGTGAATGCAGAAGTGGGCTTTGTGCTTGACTAGGGGTGGGGAGACACAGGGATGGAGAAAGCGGGAATTGCTACTGTGGAAAAAATGCGATGTGACCATAGTACTTTTAAATAATGTTCTCCCTCCATGTCCATAAATATCCTGTATTCCCTTTCTCTGCTGAGCGCTGCCCAAGTTACAGATTCATGAGCAACATAAATATAATTATTGTTTTCAGCCATTAAATTTTGGAGTAATTTCTTACATACTGACATTATCCAGGACTGGCCCTGTATTATGTGGTGTGTGTATGTGTGTATTTTTACATATAGATAACTTTCAGTATTCTATTATGTCTTGATTTTCAAAGGTTAAAAATTAAAATCTTTATTAATATGGCTTCAAATTAGACTTTAGAAACTTCTGAAAAACATTTACTATAGTCAATACAAACAGAGCTGAAAAATCTGCAGCTCACTTTTCTGAGGGTATATAGCTTTATTGAATTATTAAAATTCAAGTTACAATTCTTTCTTGTGCAGAATTATCAAGCAGTGGAAATATTTTTTCCCCATTAAAGTTGATTTGAATACGGAGGCTTGTACAGGTTATATGGAATTTAGTTCCATGGTTGCTTGAACCAAAAGAAACTCAAGATGCTGGAATGATATCTTCACTGCACAAGAATGCTGTCTAATTCATTGGAAGTCCCCTTGAAGACGTGGGTTTGAGAACCGGGGGAATTCCATCATTGGGCAGAGGAGAACTTTGATTAATATGGGAGATGGGTTCAGTTTAGGGTGACAAATGATCAGAAAGATTCCTGATTTTTGCTAAGACCTATCTGAAAACAGACTTTGGAAATACAATCTGGTTGGTGCTTATGGGGTTACAACCAGGGTAGAGTGAATTTCATGTGATTGGGAGGCCTGGAAGGGAGCTTATTCCCACAGGATGCTCAGACAAGACGACCCCAGCCCTTAGCTGGTTTGTAATTGCTACAAGCTCTAGAGGTAGAAGGAAAGCAAAGCACTTCATTGACCTAGCCTACTCGTCCTAGGTTTGGGGCTACCTTATCAAATGGTTGCAATCTTAAACAGAATTACAAACTACCTTTAAAACCAGAATTTTTTTTTTTGGCTTGTGGAGGGTAAAATCTATCCCTGGTATTAGAGGGAGATAAAAATAGTTTAAAATTTTTTTCTTTTTTTATTACCTTGTGCAATAAATTATGCAGATCCTAAGTACGCAGCTCATATATATGCAAAAGCCCGTGAAACTAGCACCCAGATCAAGATAGGGGAAATTTTCTGTTCTTCTGGAGGTTCCCTTGTTTCTCTTGCCAGTCAGTATTCCCAAAGGTAACCACTATTCTGACCTTTGTTACTATGCATTAGTTTTTACACGTATCTGAACAAGAAGGGTATTTGAAATATTTAATAACTATTAGTTAGTTCCTCATAAATATTGGTAGGTACTCATCTCCTAGATATATCACAGATACTATATTTCTTTTTTCCTCCATTAATTAATACATTTGTTCCAAACACTGTCTTGTACCAACTTTGTCCACCAGGCATTGAGCATGCAATATTGAACAAGAAAGAATCATTGTCTGTCCTCGGGAAAAAAATGTAGTATACGGAGGACTGCACACACATAAGCAGGCAGTTGTGGTACAGTGCGATGAGGGCTACAAAATGAGGAAGTGTCAGACGCGAAGAAGGGAGGGTGCTGAATGTGCATTTGGCCATCAGAGGTGACTTGTAGAACAAGTGACATCTATACTGAGACGGGAAGGATGAGTAAGGGAGAACCAGACAGAGATGAGGAAATACAGAAGCAGAGGGAGCAGCAGCAACAAATGCTCAGAGGCAAAAGAGAGCTTTGACGATTTGGGGAACTGAAAGGAAAAAAAAAACACATTCCTTATGACTAGACAAGTGAACTGGGGTCAGATCTTGTGGGACTTTGCAGATCATGTTTCAGAGTTTGTACATGGAGTCAAGGGCAATGGAAGCCACTGAAGCATTTTCAGCAAGGGACTGTCATCATCAGATTGGTATTTGTTTTAAAGTCCTACACATAAGAGGAAATAACAATATGGAAAGAGAAAGGTTTTGAAAAACAACTTTGCATTAATGCTTTTGTATAGGGTGAAAAAACTGAGATAGCAACCCTCCCATCAGAAACAATTTTCATGACACTTTATTCTTTGAGCACAAGTGGCAAGAAACTGTGCAACAAAATACAGCCAAGGAAATTGGCAGTGTCTATAGAACCTAAAGCAATGTTTAGATGATGCGCTACTTGGTTCCATCATAGTAGAAAGCCATCTACTTTCTACTAAGTAGGAGCAAGTTAAACAGTGTGCCCAACATTCACAGCTGCAAATGTGGGGTTCACATCAATGTCCCTATGGTAAGACTTCTAGAATTCTTCATCTTACATGTTAAACTTGACCTAAATCTTTTTTTTTTTTATGTCTGTAGTTCTGCGATGATCACGATTGACCTGAAATATAAGGAGAAAAGTCTCAAAACCATTTTCACTGACCTCTAATTTCTAGGCCCCCTTCTTTGAACCTCATATTTAGAGTAATGTTCTGAGTAATTCTCTTAAACACCTGCTCTGTTCATTTGAAGCTTGAATTACCCAAATGGATGTCCGAACTGATTAGATTAACTAGATAATCACCAAAGTCCCACTCTGCCCTGTCATGTAGACACAATTTAAGTGGTTAAATGCTTTGCTCTTGGCTGTGATAAACTGAAATGCAAAGCTTTCATCTTATCATTTTTATTTTTTATCTTCTTTACCTGAATGAGATCCATTATTGGGCTTCTTCTTCTTTTTTTTTAATTTTTAATTTTTGCCTCATACTAAAAACTGTATAACACTTCTCTATAGTACTATTGTTATTCAACGTTTTGTCATGGTTGAAATATTTGTACAATACTGATGTGTCTATAAACCAGTTTTATTTATTACCATGCTGACAAATTGTGAAACAAACAGTTGGTAGATAGATAGCATTAGAAAAATCTTTGCTATGGGAACAAATCCCAGTATGACTTCATCCTAGTAACTAGAAATTTTTCAGACTTCAGTGATGTATATGCCTGTCTCCCTAACTGGATCATAAACTCCTGGAGGGCAAGTGTTATAGGCTGTACTGTGTCCCCCCACCCAAATTCACATAATGAAGTTTTAACCCCCAGACCTGATTTGGAAATAGGGTCATTGCAGATGTAGTTAAGATGAGGTCATGTTGGGTTAGGGTGAACTCGAATCTAATATAGCAGGTGTCCTTAAAAAAGGGAGAAAGTTGAACAGAGACACGTGTTCAGGGAGAACGCCATGTGAAGACTGGAGTTATGCTGCTACAAGCCAAAGAACTACCAAACGCTGGGAGAGAGGTCTGGAACAGAATCTCCCCGAGTGCTTTCAGAGGGAACATGGCCCTGCTGACAGCTTGATTCAGACTTCTGGTCTCCAGGACTGTGAGACAATAGATTTCTGTTGTTCTACGCTCTCCAGTGTGTGGTACTTTTTTATGGCAGCCCTGGCAAACTAATACAGAAAAAAATTATGGCTTGCTCATTTTTGTGTGCCATTTTGTGTACAGGGACTCATGGATGTTGGCCGAACGGAAGTTGCAATCACAGGCCCCAACAGATCTGAAGCTCGAGCCAGCTAGGACAAGAGGATGCCTGGACGTGGAACCTTGCAAAATTTCCTCCTAGTCTTGCGATACGCACTTGGGAATGTGCTGGGTTTGATATCAGTTGCTTATACCTGGTGAGCCGACAGGCATGTGATCAGGGCATCCCCCATTCCCTAGCCCACCTCCACTCTGAAAGAGGACCACAGGGAAGTTTCTCGATGTATCAGGTGGGATGCTCATCCAGTGGGACTGAAACATCCACAGCAGGACGTTTCACGAGGATACTCAGGCCTGGGAAGCTCACCTCTTTCAGTTCTTGTGGACAAGTGTGTGGAATCAGATGTACTCTTTACCTGTTTTAAAGGCATCTTGTGCCCCTTGCCTGAGCGCACCTTTCACTCAATCACATCCCTGGTCCATTCTGACTCATGTGAAGATGTTCATGAAGCCTGTCTGATATGAGCCTCCACGTAGATAAAAAAGAGGAGCCTGCCAACCACTGAGTGGCGTGGGAATCCACTGGGGGAGCTAGATAGGACTAGTTTTCACCACTTTGATTTATGAAGTCTTTTTTCCCACTAAATATAACACAAGTGTTGCTTAGACTGGCTTGTCTCCACTGCACAACCCAAGGAAGAAGTCATTGCCCTGTCCATGCCCACACCGAACTTGCCATCTGATTATTTTGGAAGTTCTAAAGTTGGTAGTTTGTTGGTTGCCAGACTATATATACATATACATATACATATGTATGTATATATATATATATATATATTTATATATATACATACATGTCTAACATGTCTAACATGTCTATACACACACACACATACATAACCAAGTGTGTGAAGCGCACGGATCTTAAGTGTGAAGACTGATGCCTTTTTACATGTGGATACATTTGTGTCACCACCCAGATCACCAAGATGTAGGACATTTCCAGCACCGCAGAAGATTCCCTCGTGTTATTCCCCAGGCTTTTCCGTGTATGATTTTTAATTAACCTCTAATTACTTTTTCCTAACTCTGTTGACAAAGAATGCCGTGTACATTTTAAGAATCTATGGCAGTTCACAAAGCATGTGGAATGTAAAATCCTGCCCAGAGTTTGTTGTGGTGCTTTTGTATTGTCTGCAGAGAGCAGGGCCTGCAGCCTGGCTGCCTGTAGGGAAAATTTGCTCTTGGAGCATGGTTTGCGTGGACTGCAAAATGTCTTTTAAAAATTGAACTTTGAATTTAAAATGAAAGTATTTGACATACAATCCAGGTTTAGAGAGGGGGAAAGGGTCTTCTCTTTAAAGACTGGAAACTTTGTGCGTTCTCTCTTAGAAGAAGTCACCTGGAGCTGAATAGTGGCTGCCCCCTCAACATGAATGTGAGGAAAGGGGCCCCAGTTCCCTCCATCACTTATGCAATGTCTGCATATGTGCTCCCACTGACCTCACGCATTGCATATCACCTGGATGGTAAATGGAAGATGGAGCTAAATGGCAGGCTCTTTCCCCTCCCAGAAGAAAAATTACCTCGGTACTACCAAATAGCTTTAAAAGAACATGGAATTGGATTCTAAATTAATACGTTACGTCTCATAATTCCTTACAGTGATTTATTTTCAGAAAATGGTTATTATTTATTATATACCATTCCAGTTAGTTTCACACAGACACACACAGTGTTGATGCCTAACAGCTGGATGCTGGCTAATGTTTAATTCTTTAATATAAACATTATCGTGGAAGGCACTCATTTGCGGTGGGACCACAGCTTCAGTTTCGTTGTATCTTTTCTGCATAACTAGTTCCATTAGATTTCAAACTGAACAGTGAATTGACTCATCTTCTGTGACTCTTTGTGTTCCAGATATTCAAATCACTTAGATCAATGTTAGACATAGGCTTGGTGTTGGATGTTACCTCTACATACGAGTATGTCTGAAAATTCTCTATGAATGGCATTCGAAAATAGAACATAGCTATTGTCTTTCATACAAACCTAGGTATTTATGAAATAAATGTATAAAAGTTTCTCATTCAGATACAGTTTAAAAAAGAATTGCCATTTTAAAGGAAAGCTACATGGAATGTAAATTTTCAACAAAGACTGTCTTGGCTTTGCTTTTCCCCTGAACAGCTTTTTCTCCATTTAGTTTTTGCACAAGCTTATAATGATTTTGTTCCAATCTATAAGGTTTGTGATGTTACTATTCTCTATGTGTTCTACAACATAAACACCCACATGTCAATGCCATCTTGTCATCAAGGGCTTGTGAGCAGAATTTCTTTCTGATAGGTCAAATTGCTATTAAGCAACTTCAGAGTCCTCAGAGGTGGTTAATTTGTAAAATCAATTAACAGGTATGAAAAACATAGAGACAAGGAATAACACAGGGGAAATAAAAAGGTTAATAATCCTAAATGCCTTTCAGGATTTAACTGTATTTGGAATTACCATTTCATGCACACGCATATAAACACATGTGTACTCATCCCATTGGTTTTATTTTTAAGTTCATGTGAAATGCTTTATGTTCTTTCAATATATCCTGAAAATTGTTTGCTAAGTTAATGAGCACAATCACTGCTTTTCAAACTCTTGAGTTACTGCTTCTTCAAATGATATTTTTGGAAAACAAAATCTCTACTAATAGTGTTAGATACAATTGTGATCCTATTCATTCTCTAGGTTTAGGGGGAGAGAGGGGTATCAGTGAGACACAGGCAAGGCCCACAGCCATTGACCCCAAATGTAGACTCATTCATATCACCACTGCCAAACCATAGATACTTGCCTCTTGATTGTGCCAGAATTCCCAAACACATCTATCAGACCACTCTTTTCATTTCATCCTAATATGGATTTCACGGTAGGAACATCCTGTAATTTCTCCAGCCTCCTTCTCCTTCCTTTGCTTCTTTAATAGCAACATTTCTTCAGTAAGTTTTCCAAACTAGTTTTTTCCCAACTTCTCTTCTCCTTTTGAACCTCATCCTTTTAGGTTTTCATCCTGGCCTTACTCCAATGAAATGGTTCTCATGTTCTATGATGCAAAATCCAATGACCAGGACTCTGTAACATTTCCTTCTGGAATTACTTTCTTGACTTCCAGCCATCATCTTCTTCTAGTTTTCCTCTTCTTGTATTAGTCACTCCTGCTCAGGCTCCTTTGCTGGAGCCTCCTCATGTTCCGAACCTCCAAACAGCTCAGTCTTCAGATCTAGAGCCAGACCCTTTGATGCTCTGCCCCATGTCCCCTGTTCCATCTCTCTCCTTCTCTGCCTAGAACTTTCTCCAGCTCTTTGGACCTGAAAGATCCAGAGACTTAACAGCCTCAAGAACATCCCTCCACCAATGAAAACAGGAATGCTGGGTAAATATTTCAGATTCTCATCTCTCAGCAGGCCAGTTCTGAAGTGTGTTCTATGCAGTCCCTCAAAGGGTTCCCAGTGGAATTGAACTCCAGTTGTCCTGGTGGTAACCTTAGCTGATAAATATACTCTTTAATCTTTCAGTTTCAGTTTTTCTCCTTTCCTTGTTTCACTCTCCTTACCTGTGCTTTCTGGAGTCCCATTTCCTAGTTAAATTGTATAAAGTCCTTGTTTTAGGGTTGTTTTCAGGAGAAAGCAAGTAAGATCTTTTCTTTCTTAGTCAATGTTTACTCGTTTGGTGATTGGTAATTCCTTGTCCAATTCTTTAAATACCAACATATTTTGACAGTTCCCAAATGTATACACCCAGCCAGGTCTTCTCTCATGAATCTGAGACTAGTTAAGTTCTGGCCTCCAACCAGACATCTTTACTTGCATGTCCAATAGGCAGCTCAAACATAAACAAAACTGTTTTCTTCCTCTAAATATGCTTCTCATTTATCTTTCCAATCTCAGTAAATAGCACCCCATCTTTCAGATTTCTCAGGTCAAAACTGGGAGTTATTCTTAACACCTATGCCTTTCTCTCATATCACACATCCAATCTTTCAAGGTGGCTCTACCTTCATGATAGATCCAGAAATGGACTGTTTTGTTTTGTCTTGTTTTTACCTATTTCACCACTACTGCCCTGGTCCCACCACCATCATTCTTCACCTGTGTTATCAGAATAGCGTCCTAACTGGTTTCTGCTTTCCATACTGGGGCCCTTACAGTCTAGTAATGACACAACCGTCAGGATGATCCACTATACCATGTCACTCCTCAGCTAAAATTCCCTCAGCACCTTCTCATCACACACTCAGAATAGAAGCTGAAAACCTTACAATTGCCTGCAAGACCCTCCATGACCTGGGTTCCTTCATGCCTCTTAGCTCCTCTCCTCCCCTCTTCCATCTCTCTCCTTCAGCCACATTGAACCTATATTACACCTTGAACATGACAAGCACAGTTACCTCTCATATCCAATGAGGGTATTATAATATTATTTCTTGAAACCTTAGGTTTAGCCATGATGTGTATGCTTGTGTGTATTGTGATCTATACAATATTTATTTCTTACTTTGGGTCAAAATTTCAAAATTTTTTGAAAAATACTTGCCCAGACATTCACTTGAATCAGATTGCCCTCTCTGGTAAAGGATTGAAAGCTCCATGAATTTATGTTCTAATATTCTCTGCAGTAACCTATTTAGTATTTGTAATATTATTGCATGCCAAAAACAAAAACAAAAATATAACCTAAGTGTTTCAACTTCTGAGACATGAAGTTGTAACTAACTAGGCTGTTTAGATTACTGGGCACAACAGATTTCCCTTTGGGGTCTTTATTTATTGGATAAAAGGATGTTATAGAGAATTTCCCCAAAACTATGTAACAATTGAATTTAGCATATTTTATCACTGAGATAGTAGGCATGTACTAACATCAATGCATGGTCATTTGGAGAACCAGTAGCACATATTAACTGAAGACATACAGGAGAAAATAACTTTCCTAATTAGAGAAAACATACAAAGACTCAAGTAGTGCTTACAATTTTGCATTTTGACCAGAGTCCCAAATTAGTAACTGTATTTTTTGTTTTCTCCATGTAATTTTATTTAATCTCGTCTTAGAAGTTGTGATTTTCATCATAGTATCCTTAGAGATGGCACAATAAAATTGCACAGAACAGTACCACCAAAAAATAAAAAAATAAAAAAGGAAAGGAATGTAAAAATTTGAATATGTTAGAGAGAAGGCTCAGCCTAGATGTTGGATGGGGGTTGAGTATCACAAGATTAAAAAGCTGCAAGAGATCAGAATGAGAGCAGAGATCAGAAGATGAAGTAGGAAAAGGGTGATAAATATTCTGAAGGATGATTTTTGTACCATCTTGGAGTTCAGTTGATATAAATAAATGTGAGAGCCTTCAGTGATTATTATTATCATCATTACTGTAGTCGTGTAGGAAATTATAGCGTACTTGGCATTTTATTCTTCATATTAATGATCTGAAGTTTCATGACAACCCACTAAGAAAATAAAAAGTGAAAATAATAAATCAGCCGGCGGTCCTTAAAAGCCTAATGAAATCCAAACATTTCCCAACAGAAGATGACTCAGTGACACCGAATTGGCAGTTGTTTGTTGTTAGATCATTAGTTTTTATTGGCCTTTTTCTGATTTTAAGAAGGCATCTGCAGAACCCTCCTTTCTCCCATAGTCTGCTTGGATTCATTTAAAGAGTCCTGGACTGGAATCATCAATTGAAAACAAATACAGTAGAAGCATCCTTCAATAGCTTAACTACCCTTTTCCATTGCGTTTTAAATTGTTAGTTTGTTTTGTTTTGTTTTGTTTTATTGAAAATTGAGACGAGGCCCCCTGAAGCAGCTTCCTTTGCTCCAAGAAAAAGGGAGAGGAAAAGATCTCAAGCTTGTGTAAAGGAGGCACAACCAGATTTGTAATGACAACTCTGCCAGCCTCTAAGTGGGGTGGAGAAAATGTTATTGTGAGTACATGCTCAAGTCAGCTCCTTTCGTGGCTGGTCTCTAAGAAATGAAAGCTTTGAAAATAGCTGCTGGTGCTTCTAAAACTTCAAATATCTTCCAGTGGGTGATATCTTGTCTGTTTGAGGACATTTTCCTCTATAAATTGGTCCATCAGTAGGTCAGCAGTGATTTTGCCTCCACTGATAGTGGCCCCGCCATACTTTGCTTTTACAACCCAAGCACAGCTACTTTAACATATGAACTAGATGCATCTTGTGTCAATTCTGCCCCTAAAAATAATTTGTAAGAAGATTTACTTTATTGAGACCTTGAGCTATGTCATAAATTATCTTTTTAAGCTGTAAGACATGCTTTTTACCCGTGCAACACCATTTATTAAATCCTATCAGGCGCTGCACTGGACACTCAGAATACGGGGCTAAGCAAGACAGCTAGAGTCCCTCAATGAGTCTCTATGTCGGTAAGATAACTGAGAAATTTATAATTAAACCAAACAAATGAAACAGTTATAAATTATGGCAAGTGGTATGAGATAGGAAATAACAGGGGAGGTTAAGGAGGGCCTCTCTGAAGAGGGAATATCTAAGCTGATCTAAAACAGCAAATCAGAAACACATGATGAGAAGAGACTTCCTGGCTTAATGTGAAGCTTGTGCAAAGGTCCCGAGGTAGAAAAGAGCTCAGTATATTTAAGAAGCTTAAAGAAGACTTGTGCATTTGTAGCAGACACAGCAAGGAGGGAATTATTTAAAGATAAAGTATTATTTTTATTTTAAGCAAACGAACTGGCATTTGTTAGTAGATAAACGAGAATGGAAATTCAGGCAAAATTAAGCAATACCTTCAAGGTCGAACAACTAGTAAAACCCCCAATCTCTTAAATCAGCTCTGTCTGGTTCCAACATTCGTTCTACAAAGCTATACCTAGTTATCTTGCTGAACACTCGCCAGCCTTTTAGAATGCATGGACTAGTTTGGGATCACTTAAAATTGAAACTCACTGAGATGTGCTCCCTGTCAGCAAAGCAAAAGGTTTCTAATGGCCACTTTGCAGAAATGCCAACCACATCTTTTTCGAGTGAGCTGCCTGGCTGTCCACCCTCTGGAACAAGATGTGAGCTTTCTGTGCCTCTAGTGGGACTGAATAGTTTATGGTATGAAATTTTATACTCCACAGTTCAGTCCAAACTTACCAAGTTTGTGATGTGATAACTTGGGGGATATTAAAAGACATTCACAGAAGGCCTTCAATAGTTACTGAGTGTCACTATTTTTCTGCTTAGTAAATGAATTATATGGGTGTGTGAATATGTGTGCATATCCGTAAACATACACTCGCAAAAACAAACAATATTATTTCTGTTTTGAACTACAAATGCATGTGCTACCTTTAGAAAGGATATATTTAATCACAAAAAAGTTAAAAAACGAGGAGAGTCAATTCCAATTTGCCTAATTTCTTTAGTATCAAAGACTTATTTCTCTTAGTCGAAGATAGGCAAACACCTACAGAGTCTAATATCATGCCAAACACTTTGTATATATTAACCTATTGAATCTTCTCAACAATCCTATGCTGTGACATGAAAAAAAAAAAAAAAAGTTTGTTTCACAGGTGAAACAACTGACTCTGTGAAGTTAAGTAACCTGTTCCATATCACAGAGCGAGGTATTAGCATTGCTGGGATGAGAACTCATCTCTGCACCTTATCCTGCTGCTTTCCCAAGCGTTTTGAAAAATATTTTCTTTTTTAAGAGGAACCATTAAACTGATAATACATACTTACACTCTCCTATTACAAAGCATTTTCTCCTCTCTGGTTCCTGCCTTATGGATTATAAATATTTCTGTAGAGGCTGTTTTCAGATTGAAAGAGGAAATCATTTGGGCCTTTTATCTAAACTTTCACCCATCCTTTGAAATTAATTGCCTAAGACATGCCAACTTTCCTCCTTTCATCAACTGAAAGATGTAAAACTGTCTTTTATTCAATGCTTTTTTTTTATGTTTGCGGGAGGAAGGAGAAAGGTGACAAAAAGACATTCCCCTTTCAACTGAATCATTTGAAGGACATGCACCAATATTGATTCCTTCATTAGAAATAAATACATTTCATTATATTTTCATGATGACAGCACTGAAAATAGGTAGTTTCTTCTTTCCTGCTATTAATTTGTAACTAATATTTTGTGTACCATATTTAAGAGAAAAGGGGTTAGGATGCATGACAGAAAAAAGAAAAAGATTAGAAGGGTTGTTTTACAATTTATCAGTATAAAGCTTGATGTCTCAAATTAAATTTAAAAAATTTTAAAGCCATACTGTTACTGAATTGCCAGAAATGTATGTGTATGTGTGTGTGCATGTGTGTGTGTGTCTATAGGACTTGTACTCTATTACTCTAGGACCAGAGATTTTCTTATTTGAAATTGAAACAAGCCTAGGAAGCAGAAAGAATGGATGTATCCTTCTTTATACTCTGTTCACCATGAGGATATATATGAGACTGGTCATATCAGAATATGAATGTTTTGATGTAAGCATTACTATTAGATATGGCGCTGTCAGTCTAGACCAATTGAGATATAATTGAAAAATATATATTTTACTATGGCATTTTGCATTCATCCAGCAACACATTTCAGGAAGAAGCAGGTATTTTGTTCATCCAACTTCTACCATCAGCAAACAAATGGATCCTCTTGGGGACCCATATTCCCAAGTATAGGATTGGCTGCATCTTTGAAGGGGGAGCTGGGGTGGAGAACCTAACAGCATAACTTGGGATCAAAACGAGAGTTTGTAGATTGACCACCAGGCCTCCCAGAAGTGGTTATCGGAAGATACCTTATAAAGGGAAGAAGAAAGGGAGACAAGTTTCACTAAACGTGAATTTAAATCTAGGATGCTCAATTTTTTATAAGATGGAATGGGCTTCTTCCATGAATATCATGGAAAACCAAAGACCAGATGTTCTACTAATTTTGAAAAATGGTTTGGGGATGGATGAATAAGCTTTGATATCATTGTGGAGAGAGGGTATATATGATATGGGCTGTGGCTGGATGACGAAAGGGAGAGAATTATAGACATTTATATTTGAAAGGACTCTTACCCTATCATTTTCCCCATCTCTTTTGTAATATTCCCAGTAGGTAAACTTCCAATTTTTGCTTTAGGGCTCAGAGATCTTTTTCATCCCTCACAAGGCAGACTTTTCTTTGGTCATACCATTGCAGTTGTTCTTCATTAGTTGGAATTAAAATATAACACATCCATGGTTCCTAGTATTGCTGTCCAGAAACAAAGTAAAAATTTACATATTTTGCTATAAAGCATCATAGCTGTTTTAATATTTAAACATACCTATCCTATCTTCTTTAATATTTTCTTCTCCAGACTAGACCATTTTGTTTTTTTTGTTTGTTGTTTTTTTCTCTCCCAAACATCTGACATGCTTCCATATCTCTCACAGTGGCTTTTGCCTTCCACAGGACGTTTTTTTGTTTATTAGTATTATTTGGATGTCTTCACACTCAGAACTAAATAATATATTTGTGTTAAGCTGAAGGATACAAGAGGCAGGGATGCTTAAGGCTGTATTTTTCCCTACATGCCCTATTAGGGATAAAGTTAAAGTTTACCACGCTGAATCTGGACCCTTGGTCTAAAGATGTAGGGTCTTCAGCTATTCAAAGTTTCAGATCCCTGAGATTATTCATAGCGCACACGACAGAGCCGGAGGCCCAAGACCTTTAAAGAAGCACATGCAACTCTCCTGAGGTGAGGGTAGTATTAGGTAGAGATGAAAAGAATGCTCCAGTTATTTTGTAGTCTTATTTAGGATAGACATTTAGGGCCCATAGTAACTTCTAATAACAGCCGTATATTTTAACTTTTTTCAACTTTAGGTGGGTTTAAAGATTTGTCTGTCCGTAATCTATAAATAGAAAAACACACATGTATATCAAAAGAGTAAGCAAGTTAAATGTACAGAGAGGGACTACTATTCACCAAATGCTTTTAGACATAAAATTATTGAACAAAAAGAAAACATTGAACAAATTGTCTTTAGAAACTGTGTAATTCATCTATCTATCTATCATTTATCTGTCTGCATATGTGTATGTATAAGTGTACATATGTGTGTATAGCGTGTATGTAAGTGTGGGTTTATGTTTGCATGTGTGTATACAGATATATGTGCGTATGTGTATGTGTCTTGTTTATAATTCAAAACACTTAGACTTTGGTGTACCTTGCCCAGAAATAATAGTCAGAAACCTATTAGCTACATAAGCTTCTTGCCAAGTTATTACATGGTGTATCAGGGAATTCTAGCATCTGTGTAAGGTCTCCCCAAACATATAGGGGAACCGATGCAGAGTCCAATGGGACCATCAGCCTCCAAATCTAAAAGGTATAATTCTATTAATGGAAACTTCCAGGCAAGTTTCCTATACCCAGTACTTATGTAATTAATTTTTGAAACTAAGTGTTCCTATTTGTCTCAGGTTGCCTTCATTTTGTCTATTTCAATCCAGTTTTTAGGCCTATGAAGAGTATTTTGAATTTTAATTTTATTACATGTAGTATTGAATCACTCACTTCTAAGCTTCGAGTTAGTTCCCTGAGAGTTTAATAAACATGTGTTCCCCATTCAAATTATCAATAAAATGCCTCAACAATAACCTCAGTGATAACAGAGAGCTGGCAATAAAGTTGACTGGCTGCTATTCACCTGAGTGTTGACTTAGAGTTCGTTAAGTCTTCCCATACTTAAATCAAGATGCGATTCAATGTTCATTTGATTTCCAACAAGACTGCCAAGACAATTCAATGGGGGAAAGAACAGTCTTTTCAACAAATGGTGCTGGGACAACTGGATATCCACTTACAAAAGAATGAACCACACTCACACCACATAAAAAAAATTAACACAAGATGGACCAGAAATGTAAATGTAAGAGCTAAATCTATAAGATTCAGAAGAAAACATAGACATAAGTCTTTGTGGCCTTAAATTAGGCAATAGATGGTTAGAAATGACACAAAAAACACAAGCAACAAAACAAATTTTTTTTAAAAATGGACTTCATCAAAATTAAAACTTTCGTCCTGCCCAAAGGACATCAACAAGGAAGAGAAAAGACAATCTACTGAATGGGAGAAAATGTTTTGCAAATTACATGAAAAAGGAATGAAGTACTGATACATGGTACTATTTGGATGAACTTTGAAAATATTATGCTAAATGAAAGAAACAAACCATTCACAAAAGACCACACACTGTATGATTCCATTTATAGGAAATGTCCAGAATAGCCAAACCTATAGAGACAGATAGATTAGTAGTTTCCTGGGCCCATGGGAAGGGGAGAATAGGAAGTTGCTAAAATCCATTGAATTGTACACTTTCAATAGGTGAATTATATGGTATGTGAAGTGTATCTCAATATGCAATATGCAGTTAGATCTTAGAGTCTGAGTTCGTGTTTCATCAATGAGGAAAAGGAAACGATGATTGGACAACTTAACCATTTAGCCCCTGACAGTTCCGATTTTCAAAGAAGAAAAAAAAGAGTTGGACTTTAGAAGCCATTGGTCAGCATCCTTTTTATAATTCCAGAATAGGGAGTTTACAAACACTTAGGAAAGGATTTGGTAAGCATTAAGAGCCAGTGTAGGTTCATGTTATATCAACACCATTTTTCTTTTCATAGATTGAATAGATTGGGGAGTTCTATAGACATAACGTACCCTGGTTTCAACGAATAGGATTCTAGTGTACTAAAAGTATGTTAAAGATGAAATGATCCTTTTTGAAAAATATCTCATTCTAGATAATACTTTCACAGAGTCTGGTAAAGAGGCACAGATCCTGCTTCATCAGAAGAAAATTTTCTGGCTTCCTTAATTAACTGGAACATGTGTGGCCTGCAGAAAACTGGTGTGAGACTTGGATCTACGTAGGTGTCAGATTTGAATGTCTAACAGATGTCACATTTAGCTTCTGGAGTCATTTAGTAAGTGACATCAGTAGTAATGAACAACATTAAAACAGAACATAAATTTGCTCATAATAAGGCCATATCACGCTGACTCTTACCAAACTGCAGTCCCAGAAATCAGCTTTGAGAGAGAGTGTGTCAAAGGGAGAGAGCTTTTATTTGGATACTTTCTTTCTGTCTATCATCTATCTATCTATCCACCTATCATCTCTCTCGTTTTCTTTCTCTATCACCTGTGATATTGCTGTATGAATTGAGTGAAAGCAAAAAGAGAAGAACAACCCCAGATATAGACAATTACAACTCTCAGCCAGAAGGAATAAGTGAGTCTCGATGGAGGCGCTGACGCTGGTTTGTCCTAGGTTACAAGAGCCACTTATACTCATCTTTTCCCATCTTGGTTTAGTGAAGTCATTTTAGTAGCCTGAAATCACCCATGGTGGGAGGATTTACACCACAAAAACTGGCAAATGTTACAAATCTGGCCTTTGTCTCCCCTGGGGAGCCAGCTGTTAAACATTGACCAACACACCCCTGGAAAGTCTCTCAGTGTCATCCAATTACAATAGTGGACAAGAAGACATATCATCTCTGAATGTCAACAGCCTGCGAGTTATCGCACAAAGACACCAGGCTGAGAGCTGTAGTACACACACTACGTGAAGCAGTGCCCACACTCTCAGTGATGTCAAGGTTAAAAGACAATGTGCAGGACTTTTAATTAACAATAACAATACCCACTTTGTGAAACAGCATTTGAGTTAATAAGAATGGTAAGAATAAAAATGTAAAGTAAATATAAAAATAGATTCTTGGGAAGACTGAAAATGAAACTAGGTAGGCATAGGCTTATGCCTATGGCCAAGAGTTCCAATGGAAAAACCAATGGAATTGGATTCTGTTCCCCAAAATACATAGTCAGAAACAGCACGATCTGCTCTTTGTGGAACAGCATCCAGAGGCTTCGCTCATGGAAAGGCAACATCTGTTTCAAGAAGTCCTTTGAAGAAAAATTATATAAACATGTGGGAGCGGCATGGTATATACACTCCTTGCTTAAAGAGTTGCCAGAGGAAGTAGGAAATCCAGCCCCCAAGACAGAGGCCTTTCGGTTACGTTGGCTGAGACAGTAGCACCAATTCCAGCCTCTGATGTTTAACACATCAAGAGAATAGAAGGAAATAAAGTTATGACCCAAATTAATCTTGTCAGTCTCTGGCATGATATCAAAGTTTGCTTAGGTATACTTTTGCATATGAAAAATTAAAATTTGGGGGGGAGAATTTGATAGTTCATTTGAGTCCTTCTTATAAAAACTTGTCCTCATAACTAGTCTACAAGAAAATGTATCAAGTCCAATATCGCATCAAATCTTCTAGTCCCGGCGTTCTCCATTTGGGGTCTTTGGATAGCAGTCACAGTCGGTGAACTTGGATTTAAAAAAAGACATCTTTATTTTCACTAACCTCAAACTGCAATTTACAATTTCCTTCAATTATAATGTAAGCAACAAACCACAGTGACTTTACCTATGATTCGTCAGTAATAGAAATCCCAGAGATTTTTATATCACGTTCCAGTAGCTGTAGATGTCTTCACATACAACTTACTAGCATTACCATTTTGAAATTACAATAGTTATTAAACCTGCCACTGTCTTGTCATGGGAGTATTAATAAAAAAGAACGGGCCGGCCTGGTGGCTCAGGTGGTTGGAGTGCCATGCTCCTAACACCGAGGTTGCCAGTTCGATTCCCACATGGGACAGTGAGCTGCACCCTCTACAGCTAAGATTGTGAACAACAGTTCTCCCTGGAGTTGGGCTGTCGTGAGCAGCCAGAGGTTGGCATGAGTGGGGGGAACACAAGGCTCATAATACCAGCATGGGCCAGGGAGCTGTGTCCTGCACAATTCGACTGAGAAACAACAGCTTGAAACAGAGTTGGGGGGAGGGGAGGAGGAAGAAAAGTGAGAAAATAAATAAATAAGCACATATATTGCTCTATCAAAAATTTGGTGTTTTAATATTTTGAAAACTGCATTTCAATATAATTGGCTTCCTTTGTGATTCTATGGAATCCTTTGTCTTTTATTTTAAGTATTCATAATCCAGAGAACAAGTCCATAGGATCCATTTGGTGGTCTCAGGAATCAGAGGTGCAGAAGTTAAGAACCACTGTAGGCAGAAGTGAAGCATCAGAGGGCGATAGGTCTTTCTTGAAGGTCATTCATCCTGTATGTTAGATGGAAAGGAGAAAAAAAAAAAGGGTCATGAGACACCCAGGTTCAGTTATAATCTCATTTAAAGTTTGAAGACAAAGGTGATTTTATACAATAATTCCATGCTTAGAAATAAAAATATGAAATACAAAGAGCAAGAATCTAAATCCTCAAGGAAGTAAGAGGGGAAGAGAAGAGTAAGACCATTTAAAAGTGTGAAACCTTGGGTCTGATCAGATAATCCTGTGTGAGGGACTGCATGCCTGAGACGGAACGGAGGACACTGAGGGCCACCATTTGAGGGCCAAAGCCGTGAGCAGGAAGCCGGACAACTCTGTGGCCTGTCAATTCTGACATTACTGTACTTTTTTGTTTGATCTTAGACAAGTGACACAACCTTTGGTGATTCAGCTTTTCCATTTCCTTGGCCCCACGCTCCATTCAGCTGGCTGTGCAGAATTCCCAAGATAAACAGCTTGCTGAAAGAGAGAAAGCATGGATGAATTTTGTTAAAGGAGAAACAATGCCAAGACTCTGCTTCCAGGCCTTTTTTGATGGCTCCACTCCGAGCTTCAGCCCCACCCGATGTCCTGCATTTCACTTGCAGCCTGCCTTTCCCTGTGCTGTCTGCCCAACGTCTGCAGCAGTCAGAGAGCCCAGCTCTACTTCAAGTGTCCAAAGGTGGGCCATTGTCTTCACCGTCCTCATCATCCTCACGCCAGTTTTTCTCAGAGACGTTCCTCTCCCTCCTAACAAAATCTGCCAGCAGACCATCCATGGACACTGGCATGCAACTCTGTGTTTCTAAATTTGAAAAACACAAGAACCTTCTTGAAAAGAAAAAATATCTCATTTCCCAAGAAATAAATACCAATTACCAATGCAAAAGAGTTTTGACGTTATAACTAACAAACATGTTGTAATGATGGCAGAAGTAACAATACAGTGAGGTGAAGGCTGTCCATGAGAATGCCCGCGGGTCTGTGGACCTCTGTTTGAGAAGCACCAGTGTACATGCTCGATTACAGCTTTCAGTGTTAGTCTTTCACCGGGTGTTAGAGTTTTGACAAAGATCAAAGTTTTAAGCAAACAGAATGAAGCTTAGATGATAGGATTTGGGACCTCAAGAGGGGGCAGGAAGAACCAGTGGCAAACTGGAATGCTTTTGGACAATCCTAGAATTACGTGACATTGTTAATTACCTATTGTATCTATTTTTAAGGCTGGCTTTGATGAACTTTCTAATTGAAGCAATTCAGGTAACTTAAAATAAGATCACCCTACTGTATTGTAAGAGACCAGACACCTCCTAAGGTACTGTATTTCCCCGAAAATAAGACTTAGTCAGACTATCAACTCTAATGCGTCTTTTGGAGCAAAAATTAATATAAGACCGGGTCTTATATTAATTTTTGCTCCAAAAGACACATTAGAGCTGATTGTCTGGCTAGGTATTATTTTTGGGGAAACACGGTACCTACCCCAAGGACATGGCAATTACAGTATCTGTTCCTTCAGGGAAAGAGCAAATTAAGAGATGTCTAATGTGCCAATCTGATACTTAAATGATTTATAAAGATAATACTTAGTTTATTCGTAAAAGCTTTGGAAATAAACTCTAATATTATTAACCAGATATCAATCTCCCCATCCACTGTCCACTTTTTAAAACTTGGCTTAGAGATTTTTCCTTGAATAATACAGTTCATCAGATTTTCCAATGTGCATCACAGCAGAGCTAAAATGTTTTTTTCTGTAAGCCTGCATCCTTAAATTTACATGTATATTTCCATTTTCAGGCCTAAAATCTGTTTTTTTTCTTCCCATCAAACTAATTTTTATTAATTGGATTTCCACCTGCATGTCAGGCAGAGGGAAATGTAGGACTGAGCACACGTGGTAAAACTCTTCCAATCATAGCAAAGGGAAGAAAAAGGCCCGAATCAGAGAAACAAGAGTTCATTGAAATAAGACTCTGCTTTCAGCATGATGACTTCAGAATATGTTACCACCTGGCTATCTGGGACCCACACTGATCTAGTGACCACGTGTATGGGATCTGTATACTTGGACACACCCTGTTATCCTTCCCAAACCCTGCCCCATGTCCTATTTTAGGATGAAAGTAAAGCTGTTTGCATTTGGGGAACTGAAAATATCCAGTGGCCAGGCCAAACACAGCTCATTCACCCTACTCATTAGCAGATGGACACAACTCAATCAGGATAAAGAGAGAGGCCATGGCTCATGCAGCAGCCCTGCATGGCTTTCAAGAGCCTGAATGGAAATTCGTGTTATTCATAAGCCAGAGCAAAAGAGCCTGGCTCCTGGCTGTGCTGCTGAATGGACAAGTAGTCATGGCCTCTCCCTCAACGCCATCCCACCCAGCAGCTGAGACTTCCAGTGCTCAGCTGGTACTGCCTGGCCCACTTTGAAGATGGGCAAGTGTTGGATAACGGTGACTTTGCACAAATCAGAGATGCAGAGCTCTCTCAGCAAGCAATAAGTAGGCATGCTTTCATGTTGAAAACTTTACTCTCTTCCTTGGTATCCAGATCAAGTTGATATCAGAGTCTGGACATCAGTGGGCCTGTGGCTACATCCCTTGGAATGTTTACTCTTGCTCACCAGGATCACTTCGCTTTTGAAACCCAGTTATTTTTGGATCCCAAAGGAAGTTATTTGTGATCTGCACAAATTTGGGTTTTGGAGATATTTTGAATTCTATATACTTCCTACCACCACCAAATGTGATAATTTACATGCACACATTTTTTTTTTCCTCTGAGCACCTGAAAGGTAAAAAAAAGAATTTAACTAATAATCATTAATTTATAAATAGTGCATTTAATGGAAATTTGGATCTACCTATTCTTCATTCATTCAAATCCATTGCTCTTAATGCATCAAAACAGAATCTGGTAGGAGTCATAACATCAAAGAAACATTTATGCCTGTGCAGTTTTAGGTTTAAATGAAGTTGTGCCAAAGGTAAACCAATGTGAACGCTTCAAGGTTTACTTCAGAAGGAACTCAGTTCTACAGACCACATGCTTTCTCTTCTTGGTTTGGAAAACTTTTCATTTCTTCTATAAAAGCACACTCCCCTCCCCTTCTCAACTGTGCCAGAGAACACTTATGCATATGCACCAGAGAAAAGGGAAGCCTTAGAGGATGGCTAAAGCTCAATTTCACAGGAATTGATTTTCCTTGAACAGCAGATATGACAAAGCTTTATGAGAAATGACTTTGTTTCCTTGCAAGAAAAATTGAACAAAAACTCCAGCTCAAGCATGATTAACTACAATGCACAGAATGTTAGGCTGTGTTCTAATGAGCTAAATTCAGGAAATTCCCTCTAATTGTTAAAAAGTTCAAATTTCAACTTTAGTTTCAATCATTCTGCTTTGCTGAAAATCTTTCTGACATGCACTTTTCTGCTTCCTTGAAGGGGTGGATATTCTTATTCTTTATTTTAAAGACAAAGGTGGCTGAGTCTTGCTTAGCTTTCTCCCTCCAAATCTTTGTTGTTTACAACAGAATAATTGAATTAACCAATTTGAATTTCATTGCTCATTGTAGATATTTTCATATGATGAAATATTATACATTGCAGTGTATAAATACAAGCACGTAAATATAAATATTGATATAAGAATAAATAAAGCAATATAAGGAATCTCCACTTATTCATCACCTTGCTTCAATAATTAAGCCCATTGTGCCATTTTGTTTCATTTATCCTCAACCTCACCAACTGTTTTTGCAGTATTTAAAGCAAATCCCAGACACCATACTATTTCACCCATCAGTGTGTATCTATCACTATCAAGAACTTCCTTCTTAAAAACATAATCACAATAATAACATAAGCTCAAAAAAATAACAAGAATTCCTTAAAAATCATTTAATGCTTAGTCCATGTTCGATTTTCCTCTATTGTTTCAAAAATGTCTTTTTTATGGTTGATTTATTTGCATCAGGATCTAAACAAGGGACACACATTGCATTTAGTTGATATGTCTTTAAGAATCTTATCTATAATACTTTTCCTTCCCTTTATACATTGTCCATTCCATTTATTTGTTTAAAACACAAAAACACTAGGCTTTGGTCCTGTGGATTTCCCACATGCTGTAGGATTTCATCTGATTATATACTGATAGTGTTATTTAGCATGTTCCCACTGCCATATTCTATTTCCTACAAACTTTTAATTAGACCCAGTGACTTAATAGATGCACACTCAATTTTTTTGCCAGACATTTTGTAGGTTATACTGTCTACTTCCTGTATCATCTCTGGAGAGACAGGATGTCGGATTATCCCACTTTTACTGATGTTAAGACTGATCAAGTGTTAACATCAAATGTTGGCTCACATGTCAGCCCGATCCATCCTTTAGAAAATTCCCCATCAACTTTTCAGCTATGGTTTTAGGAACTCTGGATAATCATTGCCTCAAGCCACTACTTCCTTAGGAGTTGCAAAATTATGATTGTCCCATTTTATTATTTCTTTTGCATTCGTTAATCGAAATTCTTCTAAAAAGAATTTTTCTTCTTCAACTATTTAGTTATCCTTTAATAAAATTGTGCACAAGAAAGACAAGATAAACACATTTTTTTCCTTGTATTTAGCAATTTTCAGAATGAGTTGGTGTTTTAACCACATCCAGTGATCCATGTTTTGTTTTGTTTATATCACTAAAAACTTAATTGAATTTAAAAATATTTGAAGTATTTCATTCAATATTTTTATAATGCTCAAATTGTCCAAATTTTGGCATGGGGAAAGCTTCATATTGGGTCCTATATCCTTTTGACACAACCCTGTAGTTTTTGGTAGCTTCCCCGATTTCTGTCACACAAGTCCCAGGATTGAGAATATATTCTCTACCCCAGATTTGGAATCAGCCATTTCTCTAAGGGTCCCTGATTCCTTTGAGTGGAGAAGAATATACGTAGAGCATAATCTGGATGCAAGTGGTGTTCACTGGCTCTCTTTCTAGGACTTTTAATTGTGCAGAGCAAGGAAATATGTAGTTTTAGAAAAAATATGAATTCATAATGATATTTCAAATTCAAATTGGATGTTACAAAGCTTATTAACATTTTTATTTTTTATTCATATCACTTTTCACTTATGCTGAACAACATTGTCTTATTTGCTTATTCACTTTATCATACAAGTTTCAAAATAACATACTGATGTTATTACTAACAACAGGAGTCCTGAATACAGTTCTTTTTGTCCTTACATATATCCCACAGAGGACAGACAGTCAAAAACCATGTTTTAAAGTCACTTGAAATATTTATCTTATGATTATGCTACTAACTTAACATGAAATCAAGTTTGCTTTTATTAATTTTTATTTATAGAAAAATTGTTGTTTTTTTATTTCATTTCACAAAATATTTATGTAATTTCAGTCAAAATTACATTATTATATAATGTATAATATTACATAACAATGCATCATATTACTATAAGAAGACTATACAATCAGAGATGTCAAGTACCTCTATTTTCTTTCTTTCCTACCAGTAACCATTTTTGTTTGTTTTTAGTTTGTCCTTCAATTGCTTCTTTTGGAAATCATTAAAAAATGCATATTTATATCCCCTTTTCTAATACAAAAGGTAGCACACTCCACCCACTCTCCCACGTCTGGCTTACTTGAATATCTTGGAGAATGGTCTACAGCAGAATGAGATCTTTCTCATTCCTTTTTAGATTTGCAAAGGACTCTGTTATATGAAAGTACCATAATTCATCCACCCAGTACACTACTGATGGACATTTGGATTGTCTCTAACCTTTTGCTCTTACAAACCCTCTTGCAATAAATAGTCCACCACTCATTTTGTGTTTTTGCCATTGTATCTTTGGAATAGTTTCTTGAAGAAGGAATAGTGAGTCAAAGAATAGAGAAAACGTATTTTTTCTGGTTATTTTCAAATTTCTATCCATAAAGTTTGTGCCATTTTGCATTCTCCTTACCAATGTATGAGAGCATCTGTATTCCGACTGCCATCAATAGTGTATTCTGTCAAATTTTTGACTTTTTGCTTAACCTTTAGGTGAGAAATTTATGTTTCTCCTACCATAAACATGACTGAGCGTCTCTTATATGTTTATGGATCATTTGCATTTTTTTATCGTTGAATATTTTTTATTCATTTTTCAGTCAAGTGGTTGGCCATATTTTCCTCAAGTGCTATTAATATGTTCGGGGTATTAAATCTTTGTCTGTGATATGTCGCAAATAAAATTTTCATAATTTGTCTTCTTACTTTGCTTGTGGTATTTTTAGCCAGTCAAAAAATTTTTTAACGCAGTCAAATTTACCATTAATTTCTTATTGTTTATGTGTTTTGAAATTATAGTATGACATTTGGGGGGGAGATGTGTATTTTTTTAAATTAAAGTTTATTGGGGTGACAATTATTAGTAAAGTTATATAGATTTCATAACATTTTATAAAGGGATTCATCCAAGTATTCTCCAAAGATATGTATGATTTCATTTTTTACATGTAGATTACTAACTTATTTGGAATTTATCCTCGTGTATGCTGTGAGGAATAGATCCAAATTTATTTTTTAGATTTGGCTATCCAGTCACCTACCAGAAAGTCCTTCTTTCTCCCATTTGTTTAAAATGCCAATTTTATTATTTAGTTTCATATGCTAAATATTATAATATACTAAATTTCCATGTGCAACTGAGTATATTTCTAGATTTACTATTCTATTCCTTTGGTATAGCTGATTACTTTTTGAATTTGATTTTTCTTTGCCCTATCTTCCCTTTCTGTGATAGGGGCTGAAGATTCACACTTTCTTTTTTTAAGGTAAGAAAGATGGGGGAATAAAAAGAGACCATTACCATTCACATGCTAAATAACTGCTCATCAATATACATCTCACTATTGAAAACAGTGGTGATTTTTCAGCATTAAATGATCCTCATTCAGAATCTCAGATTTATCACTAAATTATGCTATCCCTTAGATTTCCTTATATACAAAGAAAGACCTCCTCCCCTAAAGATTCAATTAAAATTAGTCTTTACAATAAAACTCTTTCAGAAATAAAAGTACCTATGGGTTGTCCACTTATTTTTAGTGAATATGATCACCTATTAAGACTGTTCATAGCAATGTCACTAACTATACTTACATTTTTTTTGTCGATTTAAAATTAGTCCAATAGACAGAGGACAAAACCCTTCATATGGCTTAAGAAATTGAATCACTTCAATTTGTTCCCTTTGCTCTTCTTTCAACCTCCAGGCTGAGCCAGGGTAGCAAAGCAGACAGAATCTTCAAGTTTTTTATTCTGCCCCTTCCTGCAGAGGGGAGAAGCATTGTTTACAACTTCCACTGCAACACTCCTTTACTTAGTTGAGTCCAGCAGTAGTGGGACAGGTCACGCACGACCCAAGATTTTGAAGATCCATGATCTAAAGTTCAGCCCACCCAGGAATTCCTCTACCTATATACACAACTTCTGGCTGAGGTGATATTTTATATATATAAACACAAAATCACTGCTACATGGGAAAATGGTTATTAGGCCAGATTTGAAGTCCTCTCTATCTAGAGCATTTCATGCCTATGTGTTGTTTATGTTGTTTGTCTGCAAAGTGTCTTGTCCCTTTTAATCACTGCAAATAAAGCAATACCGAAAACTTGATAAGAATGCACCTTAGGGGGAAGGATTTTGTATTTCAAGAAGGAAGAGAATAGAAAGACCTCCTCCTGCCTTTTAGTGAGATCCAGCTTTTAAGTCTTAGCTATGACTTTGCCAGGACAGGTTGTAAGATACATTCTCCAACTGCTGGCCCTCTGCCTTCTCTAGCTGTCTTGAAAGCTGTTTGCACTGCAGCATCTGCTGGGCAGGTACTAGATTCCTCTTGGCAGGGGAAAGATGACTACTTTGTATCTTCCATTGCCTCAGGTTCCTATGGCTCCAAGGATTCCTCCACCTCTCATTCCCCCTTAACCCGTCACACATCCATCACTGCGGACTTTAAAGTAGCAATTACATTGTAAGGATATTTATGAGCTCTTTTTGTCTGGTTTATTTTTTTTTTTCATCATATGTAATCAGAATCCAGCAGTAGTTTCTCAAATCTTCCACAAGTGTTTCCAGAGAATTTTTATGTCCCACCTTGTGTTAGAAGTGGAATAGTAACGAACATAGATTTAAGGGAAACTTGTACAACTTTTGTAAAGCATTGTTCTTGACCATTTAATTTAGTGAAAGAAGATGCTGTTGTAGTTCTTGATTTAGCAGCAACCATTCTTCTGTTTACATAGAGTTGTGGTTTTATTTGTTGTTTTGCTCTATACTGAAAACAAAAATAAAGCTTTCTATATGATTTTCAAAAATAAATAAATAAAATTAGTTCAATAGTTCTAACTTGCCTTATGAGAAAGACCGCCTCCACTTGCCTCAAAACCCTTATACTTCACCTAGAAGAGGGGATGTTTGATCTCTAAATGTTAATATATCAAGGCAAAGCCTCACCTTATTTTATCTCTTTCCACTAAAAGGATTTGCCAGTTCTAAGAATTTGAAGTTGCTATATGATACAATTAACATTTTTAATAACTAAATACTCAGAGAAGTAGAGAGGCAGGATGGAAAGTCTGGATTTAAAAACACACACACACATTATGTCAAATGAAGTAGAAGGTAATAATTTTAAATAATAGAGTACCCCCAGCTAGGTTTTTTTGAATAGAAAAGAACTTACAAAAATGGACAAGAGGTTCTTGGATGGACATTTATGGCCATTCTTGGATTTCTTTCAGCAATTTCCAAGTTTGTTTTTAGATTAACTGTCCTATAAACCAGGCAAATTACACACACCGAAAAGAAGTGATGTTGACAATCGTGTATGCAACTGATAGGCAAGAGGGAATATTTTCAGGCAGCAGTCATAATTTTTCCTTGACTGCTAACATCTGCTTGCTAAACCTTGCAAACCTCCCCAGGGTGTTGGGGTTTGTAAACATTACTTGATGATGACATACTAAATATTATGAAAATGTGTCTTACTCCACACCCAAAACCCTCCAAAGAACATTTCATATTTTTAGACTGTGGTCAGCAGGCTTTTGGGGGACTATTTGTAGTTTCTTAACTGGAAGTTAAATAGATCCTTTATTAAAAATGAATTCCTGGGCTATTCTTTCAGGAAATAAGATGGCCATATGCACAAAGTCAATTTTGAAGTAACATACTGTAGAAATTGGGGTTGTGTCTTCCATCTCCTGATAGGAAATGCTGCAAATTTTAAGAACAGATTATTTCCTGAAATGAGCATTTAATTGCCAGACAGGTATTTCTTTGCTTTGCTCTTAATACTCCAAATCACTTCTAGAAGTCAAAAGTAAAACTATAACATTTCTGTCAATTGTTGGTATTCAACTAATGCTCATTCATCTTTTCAGCAACATAAAATACAGAATTTGATAGAGAAAAAAATACAATACTCCCAAGAGAGTAAAGTTTAAATGAAGAATGAACATCTGAAATAAAATAATTAGTTTGAACGATTCAGTACTTTTCTGTTGACTGAACTCAATAGGATTGCCACAAGTAGAGGATATACGATAGGAAAAGAAATCCTACTTGACCTCAAAAGAGCCTATCTCTATAATAAAATACTTACAAAGCCAGTGCTATGTACTTAATCAGCATTCTAAATGTAAAATTATGGGTGAATATACTCCCAAATCAAATAGCAAATGAAACAGTGTGGCAACATTCTATGAAAAGAAAGAAATAATGAAGAAATAAGAGAGAAAAGAGAAGAAAAATTTGAAATTGACATAAAAAGAAGTATCACATATGTATTACATTGTTGTTTGATTCTTGTTTCTTTGTGTATGGTGACTACGGAAGGACATAATAAAAAACAGGAAAACTTACCCAACACTTGGACATAAATCCTAGGAAGAAAACAACCAAAGGATAATAATAAAAAGAAAGTTATTGATTGCTTTGGGTAGTATGGACATTTTAATGATGTTAATTCTTCCTACCCATGAGTAAGGTATATGTTTCCATTTATTTCTATCTTCTTCAGTTTCTTTCTTCAATGTCTTATAATTTTCTGAGTACAGGTCTGTTATTTCCTTGGTTAAATTTATTCCTAGGTTTGTTTTTTTTTGATAAAATAAGTCACACAGAGAAAGATAAATACCATATGATTTCACTTATATGTGGAATCTAAAAAAACAACAACAAAAAACCCAAAATAAATGAACAAACAAAAGAGGGCTGGGTGAACACAGTAAAGGGATTAAGAAGTACAAATTGGTAGTTACAAAATAGTCATGGGGATGTAAAGTACAGCATAGATAATATAGTCAATAATATTGTAGTAACTATGTATGAGTATGTTGCCAGGTAGTTACTAGACTTATCAGGGGATCACTTCCTAAGTTATATAAATGTCTAACCATTATGCTGTACACCTGAAATTAATGTAATATTGAACATTAACTATAATTGAAAATAATAATAATAATAATAAAGTTAGTGACACGTTTAAATGGAAATAATAATGAATTTCCCAAGTCCTCATGCGTTATCTCATCAACAATTTTCTGCTTTTCTTACAATTAAACTCACTGCATGATATAAATTAATTAAAGTGTTTTCACTGAGCCAAATTACCTTAAATCATCACATTTTGTTTTCCAAAAATTTGTTTTTATTTTTGCCCAACCAAAATTAAGCCCATAGAAACTGAAAGCACAGTGATTTCAAGAAAAAGATCTTCGAGTTACAGATTCTTTAAAAAATAATAATTGCAGAGGTCTTTGCTAAAGTATAAACTATCCCCATTAGAATATATGCTCCATAAGGCATTACTTTGTTCACTGCAGTATCGCCAGCATCTAGGGAAGTACTCAATAAATACACAACATTTATGGCAGTCTTTCCTTGCACAGTAGTAATAAAGAGCAAAACAGTACTTTCTTCTTTCCAAATATGATTTAATTAATCCTTATAATTAGAAAAATGTCAGTGATTATTGGCTGGGGGAAATTGGAATGGAGTTTAAGGAATTCAGGAAGTGGTGTTTGTTAAGTATTACTATATAGTTTAATTAAACTACTGAATATCCTTTGGCAGCTAGTGTGTGAAATGGTGAGCCTGGGTCCTTTCTTACTGCGGTTTAACTATAGAGCTGGCATCCTGCTTTGTGGGGCCCTGTGCTTAGAAGAACTTCACACTTGGTTTAATGCTCTACTGTCTCCCTTTTAAAATTCCTTACTTAGGAACAAAGGAACCTGTATTTTTGCATCATACTGGGCCCTGAAACCTAGGTAGTCAGTACTGTTACAGATAGTTTCTATAAAGGTTGAGTCAGCAAAAGGGTGCTGTATGGATGACCAACAGTCCAACACATGGAAAATAGGTTAGGAGGAATTAAATGAGAGCCTATATACTGCAAAAAATTCAACAAAAGGAAGCTCCAAATGATATCAGCCTGTCTTGTTTCTTTAGATTTCCATTGTCTCAAAAAAAAAAAAAAAAAAAAAAAATTAAGGACTTGAACTATCACTGTACATTTATTTTGACTTCTGAGCTGACAAAATCATGACTGAATTTCAAAGTTCCAATCCTCTCTGAAGCAGGGCAAGTTTTAATTTTGCACCTCTCAAGAACTAGTCACTCACTAAACATTTCAAAACATTCTAATTTTACTTGGTAGGTCACTCTTTGTAATGCAAAAATTATAGTACTCCAGAGAACTGTAAAGTCAGCTTCTTTAAAAAAATGGAAGTCACATACCGGGGATTTACAAGTCTCTGAAGTCTGAAGACTTTAATGTAATGTAGACATTCCAGACACATCACCAGCACTTGTGCTATACTTCCTGTATACAACATGGTTCATAGAAAATGTCGTTCGATTCATTAATACATACCATTTGTCATGACTTGAGCTCTTTATAGTTAAGGTTTTACTGATGAAGGAATATTGCCGCTTCTTATATTTAAATCTTGAAGACATTTACAGTGGTTTAGAGTTAAATATACACCTTTACTCTTCTGTCACAAGATGTAATGTTGGACTGATCTATTTTGCTTTGCAGTAACACATGGCATAGTTAAACTCACTCATTGGGTCATGAGTGTTTTTCAAGCAAAGTATAAATCATGCTCAATATCACCTTTTATGTGATATGTTTGCAAACCTAAAACCATCCCAGAAAGGAGAAAACCTATAAGACTATCATACAACTTAAAATTGTATTACTTTAATTAAAACTAGAACCATATATATAGGTTTTAATTAAAGTAATGCAATTTTATATATATATATATATATATGAAAAAAGGTTTTCATATATATATATATATATATGAAAAATGATTTCAGTAGTAATTTCATTAAATCCGTAAAAATACTTTGGATTTGAGTTTGAAGGTGTTTGCCTTGGGACACAGTTTTCCCACCCACTCCAGTTGAAGAACTTAGCTTTCATTGTTACCTTGATCAACTGACAATAAACCTTTATTGCTAATTACCACTCTTGCAAATTGAGGGACGCTTATGTGCCCAATACTGTGCTAGCTAGCAACTTTATATGCACCATTTTGTTTCATTCTTATAATATTCTCCATAAGGATTTTGAATTGTTCTCCTATGTGTTTCAGGAAGCCATTGGAGGGACTTAGGCAATGGATTGAGATGTTCGTATTTAAGTTTTCAGAAGCATCACTGTTACTACTATGTAGAAAATTAGCTATAGACAGGGTAAGTAGGGAGACAGGGTTATTGTGGTATTCCAGATAGAACATGATAGTTGGTGGCTTCGACAAAAGTGTAGCGGTGAACATAGTAGAAAGGCCCAATTGCCGGGATTTGATGATTGGTTAGATATTGAGTGTGGGAGAAAAAGAGGACTCAAGGACGACCTCAAGAGTGAAGAATTATCATTGACAGTGGATAAGGTGATGATAAAAACACAGAAAGCGGTGTGAAAGCAAGAATGTGATGTTACTTATACTAATGGTTGCTCAGTAAAGCCTGGGTGAGTGGATGAATGAATGAGACCTGTGTGTTGGTTGTGAACTTGACCTTAATTGCAAGGATATGCCTCATATTATTTAATGAATGAGTGACTGAATGAACAAATTTTTCTTTAATAGGTGGCCATAGCACCTTCTTTTTCCTGACTTAGGTTTCCTGAGCATCACACATCTTCTTGTCCTTGAAATAGCAGCCCTATCCCCTCTCCCCACTGCCTTATGCAGAATCTGGGATGATATACCCCTATTTGCCATATCTGGGATTTGGCTTTGAAATATTATTTCCCTCTGGAAAGCTCTATACTTTAACCAGAATAAGCTCTGTTGTCAAGCTTTTAATCTTAATTTTCTTAAAATAAATGGGTACAAATGTATTAAAAGAAGGGTTGGTCATGTTTTAGCTTTGCATTAAGTCACACACATGGATTTCAGTGGAAAATGGCTTCCTCAAAGACACAGTCTTTTGTTACAAGTTTAAATTGATATTTATTTTTTCTCACTAGCAGATGAGAGCTCTGTGTTGCAGCCAGTATCCAGCTGTGCAAGTTTTCAACAGCTGGAAGTATATTAAGCTTCATTCTATGAAAATGAGCTCATTATTATTTAGTTTGTGCTGACGCTCAATAAATCCATAAAATGATCCTCTAGGTTTGAAGAAAATTTCATGAAATTGTATAAAGAATTTTTAAAACAAAATTTTAGGTCTGACAATATTAAAATCAGAGTATTTTTTTGCTCTCTATTTTGAAGTAAGGTCTCAAGCTGAGCAAATCATACAAGTTAGTATATGCGTATATGCTAAAGAAATACTCAGCTAAATGTAATATATTAAACATGTAACATTAAGATTAACATTTAAACCAATATTATAAAATAAATCACAAAGCTGAATAATAATAATCACAGTAGTTATATTTTTATCACAGTAGTTATATTTTTAAGCCTGCCAGACACTGTGTTATGCATTACCTCATTCTTTAAAACATGCATCTTAAATCATGTAAAAAAGTGAAAAACTAATGCAATTAGTTTTAGGTTTTGTTTTTTTTTTCACTCTGATGTTAATATTTCTGTGGTGAGATCAAATGCAATCCTTAAGGGGGATTTCATGATGTCTTTAGAGTGAATTTTCTTAGCACTAAAATTGTAATAAGGTAACTTAAAGATGTAAAGCTACTGGAAGGAAAAATGCCCTGGTATTAAAAATATATTGAAAACAGGAACAGTGAAAAATCAATTTTTGGTCTGAATTTAAGCACATCTCAATATTTTTGGTTGAACATTATTTGAGTCAGTTAGGAAATAAGAGGAAATAAAAGAATAGAGTAAACTTAATAAGTCTTACCATTTAAAACTATCCACTTCTTAGTCAAAATATTTTCAACAGGCCATTTTTATATTCCTTTGATGTGAATTCCAGAAAGACTTAACGGAGAGACAGCGGACAGCGGACCCATAATTAAAACAATAATGGCTATGAAATTCAACCTCTAAAGTATTTTTAGCGTGAACTTCCCACTGTGAAAACCACAGAAAATCACAAATAACACAGTTTGATTTTGATCGGCTGGGAGTGTTCTAATCAGCTCCAACTCCAATACTGTTGACCGAAGGCCAAGATTTCCATTCACTATTAATCACTGAATGCCTCTTTAGCAGACCTATTCACTTGAAGATGTAACCTTTAAATGAATGCTACTTTTGTAAATGCCACTTAAGAGGATCCTTCTAAAAGCCACAGTGAGATGCCACACTGGCATCCTTGTTAGATTTTCCCAAAGCTGATTTCCTTAGAGGGAATGGGGAGTGCTGTCTGGCATCAAAACCAAAGAGATTCCTGGGGTTTTAATACTCAACTCTACCTCTGACCACATTCAACCTGTAAATTTCCTCTATGCAAAGTTTCACAGCTCAGAATAATGTCATTACTTATGTGTGCCTTGCAGAGTATAAAGTCCCTTTGTGACTGGATAGCACCTTAGGATATGTGAAGAAAGGAGATTCTTAAACAATTTAGAGCACCATGATTGATTGGCCAATCCCTTCCCCAAGGAAAACTTTAATTAATATTATGCTTTAGATCCAGTCTACATGTTATAGGAGAGACTGTTATTCTGGAATATTTTGTTCTGATTCCAACGTGTTTCCCCGAAAATAAGACCCAGCCGGACAATCAGTTCTAATGCGTCTTTTGGAGCAAAAAATTAATATAAGACTGGGTATTATATTATATTATATTATACTATACTATATTATATTATATTAATTATATTATTATATTATACCGGGTCTTGTATTATAGTAAAATAAGACCGGATCTAATATTAATTTTTGCTCCAAAAGACGCATTAGAGATGATTGTTTGGCTAGGTCTTATTTTCGAGGAAACACGACAGTACCTAGATGCTATGTGATTCAAAGAAGGACCCTTAATATTACCTTATTTTACTCTTGATTTATTAAAACATCTGAGCTGCTTTTTGTAAGGTGCAGTGAAATTTAGACCTCCTTAGAAAAGCAGGACATGAGGATGCTGAGTTATGAGGACAATCCTCACTGTTGTTACGTTGCCTCTGATGGTAACTTCCAGATGCTCTGGGGGAAATTGGTGAAATTCTCAGACACTGAAAGCCTTTATAGAATAACTGCACAGTTCAGATTGTGATAACACAGCAGAAATTTCTTGCTAACCACCACCTGGTGAGATTACTGGCTTGCTAATCAAACAATATCTTTCATGTGGCCTACATGTAGTCGTTTAAAAATATATATATCCAATAATGTCTGGTTTAAAGGAAATCTTTCTACTTGGAATGTAAAACATATTCATTTTTCAAAATACTGTACCTTGTTTGTACAACCTTCCCTGAAAATTTGTAATCCTAAATCAGCTTGGAAAGATTCTCATCTTTACTGCCTGAACTTATTTTATAACCTGGTAGGATCCTTCCTAATGTGTGAAATGTACAGGATATGGGGAAGAAGCCTACAAGTCCCATTCTGAAAATAAAGTCCAATCTTTTCATTAACAAATAATTATTAATTAAATATATATTTATTCAGAGTTTACTATGTGCCGTCAACCCTACTTATCATTCAAAATATAGAGTTGAACAAAACAAATGCAATCACAGCCTTCATGGAGCTTAGGGTTTAATGGGAAATGACATACAGTCATTGATTAACTATACATATATCATATAGCCCCTGTATGTGATATATATGGGAAAATGCAATGGGCTAGGAGACCTAAATTAGAAAAGGGTTGGGGAAAGTGGTGGTGCGTAAGGACTTCTCTGAGGAAAGAACTCCAAGTGAGGGCTGAAGTTCAAGTTAGAGGAAAAAGTTGAGAGAGAGAGAGAGAGAGAGAGAGAGAGAGAGAGATTGAGAGGGTGCAGAATGATGCCAGAAGCATAGCAAGAGGTTGTAGAAAACCATGGAAGGGATTTTAGGGGGCAGTAAGGTGTGATATGATTAAGTATATATGTCTAAAGATCACATGGCAGGGGAAAATATAGGAGGAAACTCAAGTTAATTAGATATGGAAAAATTAGTGGGAAGGTTATTGCAGGAGCCTCAATGAGAGATGCTCATGGCATAGTCTATATACATAAAATTCCATCTTAAAACATTTAGAAAGACTTGATTTTTCTGAGATAAAGTAGAGCTTGGGGACACTGAGTGGAGGTGAGACAGAAAGGAAACAGAAATACCAACCTGCAAGTAAATTCACAACAATTAGAAGTTGGGTTGTTAGGGAGAACCCTTGCCTATTTTTCAACTTTGGCTGAAGTTGGCACTGTTACTACCACCCCCCTGAAAGAAGAGGAACTTGTTCTCTTGACAAAAATTGCAACCAACATTTTTGATTAAAGAAAGCTGCATTTATTTTGATCGAACTTCTCATTTTATTTCAGTCTTATCTTTGATCTGACTCCTGTCAGAACCTTTCTTTTACAAAAGGCCTTGACTATTACAGGAAACAACATCTATAATTTAAAATGAAGTGGTCTAGTTTGGGCTAGTAATTACTTCAGAATGGGTTTCCAAAAGAGGGATACATCTGTTGTGCCTGCCTTCCCTGCTCAGCGAACCAACTAGCATCCATGCAAAATTGCCTAATGCCATTCCTAATCTATGTTTAAATCAAAGCTATAGATGATCAAAATTATTCACAGATATTAAACAAATCCACTAGAATACAAGCTCTATAAGGGATTTTTATCTGTTTTGTGTGTGCGTGCGCACTCCAGAACCTAGACACTCAATAAACAGTCATGGAAATAACAAGAAAACAAAGAAACTAAAAACTGTTGACGTAATTCCAAATATTTCATCTTTCATTCAACACTCAGGGCTTACTGAACTCAGAAAGTACATTCTCTCTACCCTGCCATGTAGATCCTCCTCAGCACACTCTTATTACACATTTATTTTACTCTCTCCAACCTGTATTATTCCTGACACTCTCTCCCCATAAAATAATTTTGGTTTTCTGTTTGCATACCTTTTCTTATTTTGTACCCTCAACATGGAATTGTGCTTTTCTTCCCTGATCCTTCACCCCCTCACCCCCCCATCCTTTCAGGACCAGTTCAAAGACCAGCTCTTTTAGGAAGCCTTTCCAAGGACCTTTCACCATGTCTAGACATACTCACTCCTCCTCTTAAAAATCCAAGGCACTAGATGTCTCACCGTATCTCCTTTAGCCTACCTTTTTAAAAAATAATTTATGTACTTATTCTATCCTGTTGTATAATTCAGGATTTGCTAAGAAAAACCAAACCACTCCAGGTATTTCCAGGAACTTAATAGAGGGTTTTTTTCATCTAGGTGATGAGAGAACAGACAAGTCAAGTAGGTTTAATGAGGCAAGCCAGAAATTAGCAATAGCAGAAAGCCCTTCTCACACTTGGAGCTGATGAGACAATGAGAGAAGGGGGTGAAGGTGGTATTGTCAGAATCCAGAATCCAGAGCCATCTGGCCAGAAGCATGGCTGGGGCTGACTGGCAGGATCTATGATCACAGGGGTTGCAAGTATCTCCCAGGAGCTGTAGCAATAAAGGCAACACAGCAGCAGCCAGAATTATCATTCAATTACACTCAGTTCTCCTCTTGACCACTTCTCCAATGCCTTCTATCTGCCAAATCTACCCGGAAACCAGTTGACAAGTGAGCCTAAGAAATGTAGCTCCCTGCAATACAGAGAAGAGCAGGGGAAAGGTGGGGAATGAATATGAGAACAAACAGGCAAATAACCTGATCACAATATTTTCAGGACAAAAAAAAAAAAAGCTGTATGATAATAGAGATTCCTTTAAAATATCCTTTTAATGACTAGCACAATGTCTTATACAAAACTGATAAAATTGTATTATTATATCCCAGTTCTAAAAAGGAGAGTATCATTCTGTACAAAGATAAAAATAAGAATTTATACATGAAGTGTTATTTAACTAGTAATTCTTTCTGCATGTCCACTAACCATCAAAATAGTTTTAAAAACATATGAAGGCATTTTTTTACAAGCAAAATGTCAGTATGAATTTGGCACTTCATCTCTACAAAGTCCTTTCTTTTCTTTCTTTCTTTCTTTCTTTCTTTCTTTCTTTCTTTCTTTCTTTCTTTCTTTCTTTCTTTCTTTCTTTCTTTCTTTCTTTCTCTCTTTTTCTTTCTTCCTTTTTTCCTCCTGAGACTCATCTTGCTTGTTTGATTCATCAAAGCAGAGGTCCTAGATCTTTTCTGGGTCTTGAAACCCTGTGAAAATCTGATGAAACTATCAATTCTCTTCTGGGGATAATGTGGAGAGGACATTTGCATATGTACTCACTGTTGCATATAATTTCCGAATATTTGCATAGCCCAAAGTCTACCCATTAGTCTCCTACATCACAGACATTTGGAAGTCTGATATTCTTCTGTGAATCAAATGAAATGTATAAAATAGCATGCAATGTATACCTGATGCACTACCCTGGTTTTCCTCAGTGTGGTCACCTTTAAGTAACCCAAACAGATGACTGGAGTCTGACAAGGCATAGTCTAGAGCCTCAGTGGGTTCTCATTAGGAGTGAATTTGCCCATCAAGAGACATTAGACAATGTCTGGAGACATTTTTTATTTTCATGACTCAGGTATGGGCATGCTACTGGCATCTAGTGGGTGAAGACCATGAAGTTGCTTAATATCCTGCAATGCACAGGATAGCCGCCATTACAAAGAATGATCCAGTCTTAAAGGTCAGTAGAACTGTGGTTGAGAAACCCTAATTTTGAGCAAGAACAATTATATGCTTCTACTGGGCTCAAAAAATCACAGTAATTTAAGAAGGGGGAAAAATCACATTAATTTACAAATCAAGATATACCTTCCATTCCTCTAAGAAGTTATTATGTTCACACAAAAAAAGGTACTTATATGTTGCTGACATATATAATTAATCAGATTTTACTTAGTCTCTGAGTTCCAAGGTTCTCAATCTTTTATGTCAACTCTGTCACCATACCTTTGTGACTAATCTATAGCCTATTAGATGGTGAAAAATAAATTTCTATTATGCTTAGAGAAAAACTACTCTCTAACCCAAGAAACCTGGCTTTCAGGGAAAAAAGTACACATATATGCCAAATAACATTAAAACATATACCTAAAATCTTAATTATACAAAGATTAAGAATATGAGCTCAAAGTACACCCAGAGTGTGCAGGTACAAGTCTACTTTGTCCTTCTTCCCAGACAGGTATGTGTGGAAAGCCCCAGACTAAATACTCCCAGACCTCAGACCACACTCCTGTAATTCCACACACAGACTGGAGTGAGTCTCCAAAGCTGTTTCAAGGTAGGGTCCTTCTACATGCTGGCCTCGGGACACCTATTCTGACCTTCTATTTTTAAACAGGTTTATACTTCAGGACTACACTGATCCAAGGGGTTTTTCTACTGGTGGTGCATTTGATGCTCACACCTACTGAATCAGAATCTCCAAGAGTGGGGCCTGTACATCAGGCAGAGAATCACAGTTCTAGAGAGTACAACGTCCCATGGGCGTCTTGTCCAGAGTCTGGACTGCAGTAGAGCTTCTCTTCTAGGGAAGGTCAAGAGACAAGATTCCATCAATATTCTATCAGAACTCTTGCACTTTGGTTATGGCTTGGAGACCTTAGAAATTCTAGAGCTGTCAGGCAGGCACTTGCAAACCCAGGGTCCCAGCTGAGCCTAGCTTTAGACCAACTACACAGGACCCAGGCTTTTCACTCACTCCAGCATTATACCAGCCCTCACAGACCAGACCTCCAAGGTCAGCCCCAAGACCCAGGTTATAATCTGGCTGTAGTGCCAGGCCAGCCTCTAGACTGACACCTGCAAAACCAAAAACTGGTCCCAATACCAGATTGGTCCCCACGGAACCAGGTGCCAGGATCACTCCGAGATCACCTGGTTGGCCCATGTGGACCCAGGGTACAGGTTGGCACATGAAGACCCAGGTCCCAGGCCCATCCCTGCAGACTGAAGCACCAAGCCCAACCAAATGAACCCAAGCTTCACTCCCATCCCACCCTTCACCATTGTGAAATGAAGCCAACATCGTTTAGCCTACCACTATCTAAAACTTGGCATCTGGCCTTCACATAGCTTTTCTAACTTTTCCTTACTATTTCTATTCCAATGTCATGTGTTCCTACTTCTTGCATGTCTCTAGCTCTGTGTCTTTTTAGTAACATTTCCTTCTTCGTCTGAAATGTTCAACTCCAAATATCTCTAATGCACTTTTTATTTTTTTAATGCCCCTTCTTTTTTGAAGCTTGACCTCATCCCACAGTCAGAAATACCTACTCCTCTTTTGGAATATCCACTGAACCGGCTATGTTTCACTAAAAATACTTCTCACATTCTTCCCTATTTCACAATAACCATACATCTCCTTTATGGTTGATTTATCTTGGTATCCCCAAAAAGCTTACTGGCATGGTGCTTTTTGCAAAGTAGATGTTCCCCACATTTTGGCAGAGTGAAGACTGAAAGTAAAATATTGCTGCAAGCCTGGTGCTCTGCACCTATAATATTTTTATATTTATCTACGGAGGTAATTCATTATTCTCTCATTGGGATTCAGAAGAATAAAATGTTATGATAACTGAAAACTATGATGAAGAATGTAGCATACTGTGCGGGCAGTAGCGAAGTTCTTTTACATAACCCATCCCATTGTTAGTTGTATGCGTCAACTTGGCTGTGTTATTATTCAATCAGTTATTCAATAAAACACGAATCTACATGCTGCTGGGACTATACTTCATTGATGTGATTAACATCTATGATCAACTGACTTTAAGTAAAGGAGGTAACCTTCAATAAGCTAGGTGGGCCTTATTCAATCCATTGATAGGTCTTAAGGCTCTCCTGAAGAAATTCCACCTGTGGGAGAGGAGGCCAGTTTTAGCTCATGCCTGAGAGTTCATGCTTGCCATTCCTGACAGCCTGCCTATGGATGTGGGATTGCCTGGCCAGCCCCAACAACTGTGTAAGCCAATTCTTTGCGATAAATAAATAAATCCTTCCTATTTTTCCTGTGTCTGTGATGGAAGCCTGACTGATACACCTGTTATGAAAATTTTCTCCCAAAATATTTAAGAGTTAGTAGTTTTATATGTATGTGTGTAAATATATTTCAGATATATGTGTACATATATACATTCATACATATATACACACACAGTACAATTTAAGAGGATATAAGAGACCTTTTTGCCTAACAAGTAAATTTTAGAAACTATGCTCAATGTAATTGAGAGTAGGGCTCAATGTAATTGAGAACACTATGAGTTAGACCCTATATGACTAATAATAAGAATGTAAATTTCTGAAAAGCAATTTGGCCGAAAAAATCTCAGGCTCTTTCACCTAAGAATCCCTGTGCACACAGAGATTTGGGTACAGATATTTGCAGTTCAGTGTTATTTATAATAGAGAAAAGTTACAAGTCACTTAAATATCAAATAATAAGGGTAATGCTTTATCCTTAAAATAAACTGTTATGCAGATATTAAAATAATCTTGAAGAAAATTCATTGATGTGAGAAAATGCTCAGAATGTAACTCTCGGTGAGTGAATTATAAAAGCATGCATTGTAGTAGTCTTCAACCAGAGAAGCAGCACTCATAGCAGGTATATGTATCAAGAGATTGATTATAAGGAATTGGCTAACATCATTGTAAGTCTGAAATCCATAGGACAGGCTGTCACGAAGGAACAATTACAGGTACACTGGAGCCCGAGGCCATGAACTAAAGCGGTTGTTCACAGGCGGGGTCACAGTCTCTCTCTCTCTCTCTCTCTCTCTCTCTCTCTGGGAAGCCTCAGCCCTACTTTTAAGGCCTTTCAACTGATTAAGTCAAGCCACCCAATAATCCAGTACTTTAGTCCTGTACTCAAAATTAATTAGAGACTTTTCCTCTTTTTTTCTTTTCTTTCTTCTGTGTTTTTAGAGAGACTTTAATTTGTACTTATAAAAATCCCTTCACAACACCTCTTAGTGCTTGATTGCATAAGTAGAGACTGTAGCCTGGCCAAGTTGACACATCATAAAAGCCATTACATATATAAAACATGACCCCAGTTTTGTAAGAAATAAATAACTAGTTTCAAAAAATGGAAAAGAAGGCTGAAGAGAAACACCTAAAAATGGTGAAATTATTTATCTTTGTGTAGTACGATTATGGAAGATTTTTCTTGTGTCATCCTGTCTCACTTGAGATTTTTAAATAAATACATACTATTGCTATTTTAGGCAGAAAAATATAGATTTTAAGAATGTTAACAAATTAAATAATACTCAAGGCCATAAAAAGCAGAACGAAAATAAGTTGTCACATATTTAATCAATACCTCTGACTATAAAAGCTGCTATCAGCTAAACAAAGCATTTGAAAAGCATCCTTCATCCTCTCATGAGCAATGAATCTCAAAACTTGGTAAGCGTCACCTGACTCAGGACAGGGCAAATGGTAGGTTTGCAGTTGGCTCTTACAAAAAGGGACCTAGGAGGGGCTAGAACTCAATTTGTTTCCCCTAAAGGGGACAACTCTGACTTGCTTGATTTCTTATTGACTCCTGGGATATGAAAGTTTCCAGGTACTTTGGCCTTCAGTTGCTTAACTATTGACATTTTGACAAATTTTAGTTCAGTACATTGATATCCTGTGTGTTGTGAGTGCAATAAGAGGAAAACAGATTTTCGCTAATGGAAACAAAATATTTGTCTCATAATATAACTCACTCTCACATATGCCAACTTCAATTCCTCAGTGAATTTAGATTACAAAAAGTCATAGCTGGAAGAGATTTTAGACCGACTCCTTCTTTTGACAAATGAAGAAGCTAAGGGTGTGAGAGGTAAGGTGACTCAAGGTCATCAAATGGGAGAACTGTCACCTTGAGCCCTTGTGTGATTTTACTATATCACCTGTCTTCTTACTTATTGCTGATTGGGTCAAAAAAATCATTAACCATCATGAAAGAATAATAAAAAATATTGCTGAAATTAATAATTTTCCTTAATTATAGTTATTTCAATTGTACTTGTAATCGTATTCAAAACAGTGCTGTAAAATACTGTAGCCACCAGCTACATATGGCTAATGTACACTTAAAATGTGTCTAGTATGACTGAGGAACTAAATTTTTAAAATTTAATTTTGATTAATTTAAAATTAAAAACTACTTGATTAAATTATTTAAAACCTTTGAAGTTAGGTTTTGGACAATGTGGATATGTGAATCTAGTTTTCTAACTAAATTTTATGACACCTAAATGAAGTTCAAATATTTCCAATGAAAATTGAAATGTACTGTAAATAAAAAATATACACAGGATTTCGAACACTTAGGACATGAAAAAAGAACATAAAATACCTCATGAATAGCTTTTATATTGTTTATATGTTGAAAAGATACTACTTTGGACACATCTGGTTAAATAAAATGTTATTGAAATTAATTTCACCTGTTCCTTTTTACTTTTTTCAGTGTGGTTACTAGAAAGTTTTGAATTACACATAGGCCTTCATTATGTTTCTTTTGGACAACACTGATATAAAACCTCAATTGTTTTTCTAATTTGTAATAAAGCTTATCTAAATATCTCTTGTATTTTTAATTGCATTGGGACACATGAACGAACTTCTGCTGCTACTCACTCTGGACCCTTCTATGTAATTTTTTGAAATTTATCAATCAGAAACACACCTGCAGTTTGGGATGTGTGCTTTGTGATTTACTCCTGGTGAAACAGACACTGGTAGGACATTTTAGGGATTTGAGAGTAAAAAAAGTAGTTGAAGGAAATCATCGATAGATATCCAGGGAACCTATGTCACTTGTTATCACTCCACATTGAAATCACTGAGGTAAGTCTCGAAGGTATCTTCCAACATTATCTGAGCCCTGGATGTTGTTTGGTTGATGAAGATTGTGGGTGCTCTGAGGGATCCAATAAGATCTTTCCTTTGAACAGCATATCCCTTACCACCACCTCCCATTTTCAGTCTGGGTAACTGTAACATACTTCAGACATTGAACTAATATTAGGTTTCTGAGAATAATTTCATTTGGGGCTCCTAACTGAAACCATTGCTTGTGTCCTTTGTCCACGGTGTCTTAGACAAATGGTATGTCCCTCCCACTTGGCATCCAAATGTCTCTCAGACTGGGCTTTGGGTGTCCCTTCTGAGAAAGAGCAGTCTCCCTCTGCCATGCCATCCCATGGGTCTATCACATACCTCCATTTCAGGCACTCGGAAGGATGACTTGACTGCCTCCCTTTTTTTGGCACTCCCATGTCCTTTGGACATCTGTTGCGGGATGAATTATTCCTACCCCCCTCAATCCATTTGTTGAAGTCCTAACCCCTAGTACCTCAAAATGGGACTGTATTTGAAGATAGGGCCTTTAACGACATAGTTAATGTAAAATATGGCCATATGGATGGGCCCTAATCCAATATGACTGGTGTCTTTATAAGAAGAGATTAGGACACAGACATGTGCACACACAGAGGAGACCGTGTGAAGACACAGCGAGAGAGCGGTGGCCATCTGCAAGCCAAGGAGGGAGATCTCAGAAGAAAACAAACCAGTCAACAACTTAATCTTGGACTTCCAGCCTCCAGAACTGTGAGAAATAAATTTCTGTTGTTTAAGCCACCCAGTCGGCAGTATTTTGTTATGGCAGCCCTAGCAGATTAACATAGCATCCATTAGTTACTCTTGTTAAGCATCCCTTCTCTAGGCAACCATTAAATGCCTTTTTGTTGGATGCCACTGACTTGTCCTTGAAAGAACCTGTTTCTCCACTGTCCTAAGGCACTATCCCTGCGGTGTTCCTCAGTTTCTCCCAAAGTGAAGTTCATATGTGCCACATAGTCTACCTTTTAAGTCAGACCATCCCATATATTCCCTCCAAATTTGATGAAAATCTCTCTAGCCAGTTTTTCATGATATGTTAATAAACAAGCACACAAGTAATTTAATTTTTACAGATTGTATTTATAGTCTAACAAGCAGCCTGAGGGAGTTTGGGAAACAGTGAATGCAATAGAAGGATCAAGGCCCATGCAGGATTATTGATGCAGGATGAAATTTGTCTGTATCCTTATTCCCGTGGTGACCTTGGGGAAGTTTTGTCACCCTTCTGAGTCTCTGTTTCCTCATCTTTAAATTAGGACTACCAGTTTCTACCTCACAGGGTTATTTTGAGAATTAAATGAGCTAACACATGACAGTTTTATGGCAAATAGTACCACATAATAAATATTAATCCCTGGGTCCTTAAAGAAATGAAAGTTCCTTTGAAATACAACTACAGAGTCTTTTTAAAAACAATAACAACAACAACAAGTGCTTTATAGTTAAAGAAGGGAGAAGAACATCTGTTTATAGTGTCCTTTGGTAAAATATATTCATTTATATTCTAGGGCAATGATGTAGCCCCAATTCTCCAGAGTCGTGAATGCAGTTAGTTGGAAATGCATCAACATTTGGCCCCTCTGGAAGGGAGGGGGTCGCTGGTGAGCTCTTGTAGTAAGGGCCTCAGAGCAATCATTCCTGAATTCTGATTTCACTTTACCACGTGACTGAGCTTTAGAGGACTAGTTTGCTTCGTTTTTTCTGTTTGTTTGCTTCTCCTCGTGGTACTGCTTGTTTCACTAAGAAGAAAATTTATGCTTCGAAAATGATGTTTTAAATGTTATACGTAGAACATTCATATTTATGCATTTACACACACACACACACACAGTCTACATATCAATAAGAAATACCTATTGCAATGGGAAATTTTCTACTTTTATGTTAGATTCATTTCAACAGACATGGGGGCACTGGCTGTAGGCAAGTTTTTCTCATGCTTCTGAGTGGAGAGAAGACAAACAAATAAATTGGACCCAATCCTGGCCACAACACCACTATTGAAAATGGGCTTTGAACTCAACACCTCACATGACATTAAAGCTCTTAGAAAGGTGCTGGGTGAACAGTAAATGGAGTGGAACAGCCATTTGCCCCTCAGATCTCTTCTCTGGTAACTGCTGCTGACAAGACTCTTTAGTTCCCTCATTTTGACCACTCTTGGGAACCTGTCCAGGCCGTGAGGATGGTCTCTCATTAAACTTCATTCTCTTCACTCTGCACTGTGCTCCCTGCTGATGGGACAAACCTGGATGTTAGACCCTCCATACTGTGTCTGTTTTTAATCCATACACTCTTCAGAAAAGAAAATAAATTAGTCTATCCAGATGTTTTAAACAATAACACATCAGCAAGGTGATATTCCACAAATGACAGGAACGTCAAGTTCATTTATATATTTTTTCCATCAACTCTTCCAAGATTCAAAGGAAACATGACTCCTAGAAGCACAACACAATTAAAATATAATCCCATTGAATGTCAATATTTTACATTTCTTCCTTAAAGGCCTTAGACTAGAAATAAAATATTTTTATAAGAAACATCTATTAAAGGTATAACTAGGTGCTAGGGGTGATATAGGAATACATAAAAAGATTACTATAGTTGAATTGGTGAGAATTACTTTGTACATTATATTAGTTTATTAGGATAGCCATAACAAAATTCTATAGGCTTGGTGGCTTAGATAACATAAATTTATGTTCTCACAGTTCTGGAGGCCAGAAGTCCACGATCGAGGTGTTAGCAGGTTGAATTTCTTCTGAGGCCTCTCTCCTTGGTATGCACATGGTTGCTTTCTCTCTGTGTCCTCATGTGGTCATCTCTAGGTCTGTGTGTGTCCTAACTTTCTCTTCATATAAGGTCATGAGTCATATTGGATGAGGGCCCAACCATATGACCTCGTTTAACCTTAATTATGTTTTTAAAGGCTCTATCTTCAAATACAGTCACATTCTGAGGTACTTGGAGTTATCGCTTCGACATTTGGGTTTTTGGAAGATACAATTCTGCCCATAACAGACACATATGGGCAGACCTTTGGGCTCACTTAGTCAGTGGTGATATCGTTGATTTGACATTCTGGGCCATCTTCACCCCTTGTTCAAGAATCATTCAGATTGAACACAAGGGGCTCCGGTGTGGTGATGGCTACATTCTCGTCATTTTGGTGATGTAGACAAAAGCACCATTAGATTGTGGTTCTTACCACTTACTGCACTACCCTATATCCCTTCCTTAGCCAAAGTAGATGTTTCAGAAGACAACTGGAGGTTCTCCACAAGGAAGGAACAGGTGAAGCTGGAAGAACAAGGTTTTTCTTAGAAAATATATATATCAATGGCAGCTGTATTCTGTAGAATAAAGACCAAAGAAGAAAATGTTAAATCTCCCCATGTACACTCTTGATCAGTCAATAATTTAAGAGAATTTGGAACACTGGATTAAAATGTAGGCATTTATGTATATGTACAAACTAGAGGTACAAATTGGGCAGTAGGCAGAGACAGGGCCTCTTTACCTCTTGTACCCATCCAAACACTGAGACACATTTCTCCTAGGAAACAAAAAGGTCCCAACAGCCCATTCAGTTCAATCTGTTTAATCTTACAGGTGAGAAAGTTGAGACCCCTAGAGGAGAAGCTTTCCCAAGGTCATAAACATGTAACACAGTGAAGGCTGCAATTAGGATTCATAACTCTATGCCAGTACCCTTTCACCATCTCATATTGCCTCATGCTCTGAAATGCTCTGGTTCTGATGGCTTTGTTTCTGGAGGTGTTTTGTTGTCAAACTACCAACGTACTGCCCCACTGCATATATATGTTTATATATATTTAACACAGTATAGCACAATAATATGTGCAATAAAAAATAATACATATGTATTGCCCTCATCATTTACACATATTTAAATATATATACAGTATAATATATAGTGATATATATGACATAATGCAATCACACAATTGTATTATATTACGTATATATATATATTGCATTATGCGTATAGTGCCACTTTTTTGTCAGGCTCTGCCTGTGTCCGGGGCTGCCTCTGAGTACAGTGTCCTCTCTGGCTGTCCATTAACTTTCCACCACCCACCCCACTTATCTCTTTTGCTGCTCTCCCAGTAGTCCTAAGAGAACCATGCTTGGCTCCCTGTCAGGGTCTTTTCTTGCCCATAATATTGTGCGTTTGTTCTCCTCTATGCTCTCTCTGTTTCCTCAAATTCTACAGATAATCTGGCTCCTAACTGATTGCCTGTACTTGAACTCCCAAACTTCCCCTGAACTCAGGTGTGTTCTCCCGGTGTTTCTATATTTCCCTGAGCTTTTGATCTGCACTTTCCCCCTAAGGCTCTCTCTTCCTATATGTATGCACTGTCCTGGAATCTTGTTGCGATACAGAAATCTGATCTGAGGCAGTTTTATAATAAATCACTTCCGCATACTGGAGGAAGTCAAGAAATGCTGGCTGAAGACACCTTTCCTTATTGGTTCTTTAATCCTGAGTAACATTTTCCAAGCAAAAACTGAGTAACAATATACCTTAGTTTTAATTTTTCATACTTGCTAATTTTATTTCTTCCTTTTTCCTTTCTAACGCTATTCCAGTTCTTCCCAGCCCAATGAACGCAACCCAGCAATTATCCTCTGGGTCCTCTATCCTTTGGTTTCATCCAATAACCAAGTACAGGAGACACAGTTGAGAAACGAGAACATAAATCATTGGATCACTGTAACACACAATCACTGCCAACTATAAATGCCTTAATAAATTCATGGTTTATATGTTCGAAAATTCAATTGGTTCAATCTTGTGTTGTACATAGACATTACTTCCTTTTAATCATGCTGAAAGCCAAATTTTTTTATTGAAAGCTGTGTTACAGTGAAACATTAGAATCGTGAAACAAATCTCCAGAAGATCTAAGCACATGAATTTGGGACAGCCTTACTTCCATTACCTCCAAAGTGGTAGTCTATCTAAATTTCTCATAAAAGTCATGGAGACATTTGTTTTGGTCATTTTTCAAGAACTGAGCTTTTGGCATAAGAAAGACATTCCAAGAATAAGAAATTCAAGTGGCTATTAATAACACATCTCACCCCAAACTCTCTTGTAACACTTTTTACTTTTCCACAGATTATGAGACATGGCAACATCCAGGCTCATGCTCAGAGTTAGCAGACAGAACACAGAATTAGCACTGCTGTCTGAGAGATGCTCTGTCCAGGCAACTTTGCTTTGCTATGCTTTGTCCGTCTGTCAAACTTGTGAATTATACTCTACTGGCTTGAAGTTGAATCAAAGGACTTTGTCTACATGGAAAGCTCTGTTTAATACAGTGGGAAATGCACTCTACAATGAAACAGAAAGAAAATGAGCCTGATTCATCTACTAACATTCATTTCTTTAAAATATTTTTTAAACATTATACAACCCTGGTTGTATTTTCCCACAAATTACCAAATAACGATAGAGGTGATGTCTTGTGTGGTCTCTGTAGGTACAAATCCTGCTTCTTATTTGCTGATTTAATTTCTTCTGTGTGTCTCATTTTTTTCATCTGTAAAATGGAAATAATCCTAACACCTTCTTTTTTGGTGGTGTGAGCATTAATTGAGTTAATACGTGGACAGTGCTTAGAACAGTCTTTGGCACATGGTAAGCACTATATATATATACAAAATGAATTGATGTAAGTAATTTAATGGACAGTATTGATACTTGAGCTTTAAAAAGAATCTTATTATCTTATTTTTTATTGCATTAATGTGAAATTACTTACATACAGACTACAAGTTATCCTCACATAGACTGAAATTAATTTAATGGATTAAAATAATGTATAATGGTCTAATATTCTACATTTGGCTTTCCCGATAACATAAAACATTTAAAACCAGATGCAAAAATTATTCAGGTGGTGTTATTGGGGTTACAGCACTTGAAGAGTTGGATAGAGAAAAAAAAAGTCAAGAGGAATAGAGGCAATTAAGGACAGTGTTTGTCAGTGGCTACCAGCAGTCTCCGGGGGTCTATTTACACACTAACCTCAAACTACACCTCCTCAGGTTCTAGGGTACAGTTAGTTTCTCAAAGCTGGATTTTATGAAACCAGCTACTGCAAAGGAACTTCCACGGAATGACTGTTAGGGGCTGAGGTTATTGAATAAAACACCAACCTTTTGGGAAATACATTTGGGAAAGATCCTGATTCATAAAATTAGAGAAACTACACTCTGCATGTTTATTTTTTAAAGCCTATCCTGGAGGGGAATTGAATCAAAGAGGACTTATTTTTATTAAATAAGATTCTAAAATGTGTTGCTAATCAGGGGCCTTTAAAAACAGTCACAGGATTGAAGGTTTAACTTGAACATCTTTCTTTTTTTCTTTTTTTCCATCTGCTTTACCAAGCACATGCATTTTGAACCACTCAAACAGATCACATCAAAAAGATATTGAAGAAATTCGTTCTCCTTCATTACATAGTTTTCTACAGAAAGCACAGTTATAATTATTTTTTCAAAATGGATTTGGTGCTGAATGTACTGAGTGTGTACGAGGATTGCTGAAATTTTTACAAGCAGAATGTTCAGTAGATGCTGTGTAATAATCAATTTAAAAACTTATTTTTCAGGTAGTAAGAAGGTAATTGGCCTCTTCAAAATATATTAAATTATTTTAATAACTGTTTAAGGATCTGATCTGTGAATTCAGAAAGTTAACTATCTGCCTACTTAACATCATGTAGAATAAACACCTGAAAAAATTAATAAAAATTTTATTTTTCATTTAGAAGTACACCATCTTCTATACATGACCCTCCTCAGATGTCAAATTGTGCTTTATTCTTCCTCTTAAAGCTAGCCAATCACTAGACTTTGTACATTTGAATATTTCTCTGCTACAATATTTTCATCCGTAAAACAATTATATCTGCAACCATTTTACATGGTAAATAATAAAGGTTACAAATTGCTTTGAATGGTTCAAATGAAACAATTTCCTAAATACATATTGTTATCTTATCATAGAGTATCAGAACCGGGAGGGACAAAAGAGGTCCTCATCGTGCTTCTGGACCATTTAGCCAACATACTCGGCATTCTGGTATTTTGTGTACATTATTATTTCTAATCCTTCTGGAAAATTTGTTGCTTATATATGAAAACATATTTATATATTTATATCCCTCTTTTTTCTTCTAAGGATGCTGGATACATACCAGAAGGATAGGCAAACTTGGAGGTGCTCAGACCAAGTTAAATAAATCTGCATTTAAAAGGGGGAGATTGAATACAGTTTAATAAAAAAAGGGGGGGAGATTAAGAGCTATGGTTAAGAGCTGGGAAGATTTACAAACAATATTTAGCAGAGAACAAGAGAGGAGAAAGATGATTTCGGAAAATATGGAAATAAAATACAGTGGAGAATGCAAAGTAAGAACTTCCTCCCATTCTCAAACAAATTTTGAGTAGAATCACTCTGCTAAAGTGAGATGGTCCAAATGGAGCCTTCACTGTGAATGTGAAGAAGTGTTGAGTTGGCACCTGGACACAAACAGGTGGTGCTCAGGGTGGCTGCATATGGACTAGGCTACAACAGCCTGAGGATGAGTATTGACCTGATATCATAGACAAATCTGGGGCTCAGAAAGTCCAAATGAAGCTCTGAGAGTCACACAGCAGTGTTGGGGTTTGAAACAAGTTCTCTGCAGCTCCAAAGTCTGTGTTCTGTCTGCTGATTATTTCCTGCCCACTGAGGGACACTGTTCCCTAGACTCAGCAATTATTAATCCATCTTCTGCTCCCTAAAGCCTATCAATGCCTGGCAGATGGTAAATGTGCAGTAAATCATTCATTACTGATTATCGTTGCAAGTAATTCATGGCAGCACTAGACTGAGAGCTCCCTCAGGGCCAACTGGTCCTGCTGCTCTGCTTTCCACTACATTCTCAGCACTTAGCCCAGGATCTGACACAAAAGAGGGGCCCACAAAATGCGTGAAGAATGAGGTCTTGGATCACCAGTAAGATCTGCAAGGTCTTTCAATTCTTAACCATTGTTTTTACAGTCCATTTTCAGGGTGATGACTTTCTAATGGAATAGTCTAAGATGGTTGACTTTCCAGATTTTTAATAATGTTAAAACTATACTTAGGTTGAAAACATTGTCATCTACAATCAGCTTCTTTGTTTCCACAATTCACATCTCATGATAGACCTGATGAATACCCATAGCTGAATTTTACGGCCATGTTCCCCATCAGCATAGCCAACCACCTTGGGCATTCTGCACAAGATGGATTTAGCAATGGATGTGGAGGTCTTCACCATCCAGGTCTTTCAAGGCGCACCATTTTTTCTTGATCTAGATTACACTTCTAGATCAAGATATACATTTTTTTGCTAGATGACTCATGGATGCTAACATTGGGTTCTTTCAGTTGATTGCATGATTCATTTCAAAGAAAAGATTTGTGATTTTCGCCTGTGGCTTAGGGCCCTACATGTTATGTCAGCATGGACATGCAGAACATAAACACCAATTCCAGCATTGTGTAACACAGCAGGGCATGAGTAGCATGCTGACAAATAAGCTTTCCTAGGGGCAAGACATGAAATGAAACCCTTCAGAATTTAAGCTGAAGAGCTAGTTTTGTTGACCCTTGTGAGTGAGTGGGATACCTTCTATCATATTGCTCCTTCTGCTCTGATGACACCAAGTCCCACTTCTAATAGAACTTACCAAAGGTGTAATTTCACAATTATTTGTATGATGCTGTGATAAATGTCTGCCTCTCCCCCAAAAGATGATCAGCTGCTAGACTCTGAGCTGTCATTATTGGTTGGTTATTTTGTTCACTCCTGTATCCCCATAGCTTTGCTCGGAGCTTAAGGACTCAATGAATGTTGTTGAATGGATGAAATGAATGACCTTACTTGTGTCAGTGGACAGGACCTTTTTTCCTAGAAGAAACACAAAAGCAGTAGCTCTTAACTTTTCTCCAAATATAGCCCTGAACTAACAGAATCAGAATTAGAGGATACTTGATAGAAAGTAGAGTCCTGGACTCCGAATCAGAATCTCTAGGAACTGCAGCCTGACAACTTACCCTTTTCATACATATTCTAGGAGAATCTTAGGCATATTAAAATTTGAAAACCCACTGCCACCTTGTTCTTTTATTTGATAACTTAGCACATTTCCAAGGGAATATTTTCATTTTAAATTTGCAATTTAGAACCCCAAATGTTATTCAGTGCCTATATATCAAAGACAAATGCCACCAGAAAAAGACAAGACTTCACTCCACACTAACTGTGCTGTAGACTTGCTTTCACCATGTGTTACTTCTAGTCATCTATTTTACTTTAAGATAGTAAAAATTTTAACAAAAAGTGGTGCTTCAGATGCTATAATTCTCAGTCTTTGGGGACAGACATACAATTCTTCCCATCATTCAAGCAGCACCTGGGAAAAACTGTGTAACAAGCCAAGTGTGTATGGTTGATGTGAAAAACGCACCTCTAATGAATCATCTTGTCCCTAGCCGGAACACTTTCCCCAGAAATGCTGCAAGCATAACTGAAGGCCCTTTCTCACCTGTTTTCCAGGCACATAGGATTCATATAAATGTCTCACTAATTTTGTCTCTGCGCTTCTTTTCCTAATTTGGTGTATTTGTTTACTTTTGTCAGACTGTGAACTAGACACTTCACAATCAGGTAGCTATAATGAGCAAACTGTTGACTCATTTTGTTAGACATCTGGAGAGGGGAAAAGTGTTTCGTTCATTGAATTTGAATTATGAAAGGTGGGGGTGTTTCAAAAAAGAAAAATAACCATACTGCTTGTAACTTGTGCTCCCGAGAATGCTGGTTAATAGCCAAACCAAGTCAAATAACACCTTGTTCCCACTTGCTGGCAGTGAATTTCCAGCAGAGATGGCTTTACAAGGTAAATCTAATGCAGTCTTCCATTCGCATTTACCTGTTTTGCTATATTTCAACAGCATGTCTGCTTTTTTGAAAAGGTTACTTTCATCCATCATGTTCTCCCTTATTTAAAGACTAAAACAACTTTTGTCTTTTCTCTCAAATCTTAAATGAAGCAATCGATTACTGTTGAATGGGAGAACTCTTTACAATTTAATGACTTCTTTCTCTTAGAGTACCATGTTGTATTTTATATTTCAAAAGTGGTGGCCAAAAATGAACCTCAAAGTCAAATCCATCTAAATGTCTTTTGTATTTAGGGTAGGCTTAAAAGTTGCCATTCATTTCAGCATTAAAAATATATATGAATTTTTGTGAAATGTATAGTTCTGAACTATGTCTCACCATTATCTTCAGGCCTATTTAAATTTTCTAAAAGTCTTCCTTGAGGTAACTAATCTGAAGACTCTAGTAAGAGCCTTCCTTGTAGAAGACACAGCTTTCCTGGAACCACCCAGTTTTCCATCCCCATGAATACTTGGAATGAGAAATCTCCCTTTTCTGGAAGTATTGTGCATAGTATGGGTGCCAGCCGCAGATAACACTTTTCTGAAAGTGTGGACAGAACCTTAGTTATATTACTCCATCTCTGCCTCCCAATCAGCTGTCAAACCTGGCAAAAGGAAATTTACTAGAATGAAGACATTGTCCAGTATGACTAGGCTAAAGGAAGCCAGATGTCCCAGCTCAATTACCAAGTACCAGAGGGCAGTCACTGTCTAAAACCAAGGAGACATCTGTAGGTGGATATTTAATCCCTCTTAGAAAAAATGAAATAATTGGGTCAAATATTCACTTTATTTCTAATAGAACAAAGGAAAAAGTACTTAGAATTTGTGCTATTTGTGTGAAATAAGAAAAGCCCATATGAACATCTAAATGATTAGTACTGTTTTTCATGACTTTAGATTCAAAGGTAAAGACACAACCTTAAAATGTGGAGATGATAAGAGACCCAAATTAGCACTTCACCGCTGTGCATAAACCCAAAGTGAACCAATGCTTTTCATTGTATTGTCACCTGTAGCCAATACAAAGATGTACTAATCCCTTTACCTCCAAAAACCACTTTCCACATTTCTTACCCAGACCTTCATCCCTAGTGGCAGCTTGCTAGACCATGGGTTCTCAGAATGTGAGCTTTATACCAGCAGCATCAGTAACTCCTGAGAACTTGATAGACATTTAATTTCAAGTCCTACCCTAACTACTGAACCAGAAATTCTGGGGCAAGGACCCCTCCAGGTGATTCTGATGTTCACTAAAACTTAAGAACTATGGTGCCAGGCCATGTGCTTCTCTCACCTTAATTACCATCGGCCTTATTTGCATTTAGGATTTCTCATTCCATAAGTAGCATAGGAGAAGGGGGTCCACTACCTAGGTTATCAAGAGAGGGGTTCCCAATCCAACCACTTTTGGATCTTAAGGGTTGTAAATGTAAACACTCTGCTGTTTCTCCCTCCTTATTTTCTTAATTTCTCTACAGGATTTGGTGCCATGTGCGTGCTTTCCTGAATTAATAGTCTCCACGATTCTATATTTTATAACCACCCCTCCTCCAATTCAATAAGATTTCATCTACTTCTTTGCAGTCGTTCCCAAGTCACAAATTCTTAGACTGATATTTCTGTTATGGTCTCTAAAATTTCCTCCCATCAACCCACTCATTTATTTCATTAAATACTCATTTACCCAAGTAGTTCTCAATTTTGGCACCACATTAAAATCACCTAGGGGAGCTTTTAAAAAAATATCCTAATGCCTGACTGTCCTTCAGACTAATTAAATCAAAATATTTGGGGGTAGGTTCTAGGCATCAGCATTATTATTGTTATTATTATTATTATTATTATTATTCTAAATTTAGAGCTCTTAAGTGATTCCAATGTGCAGTCAGGATTCAAAACTATATTATAGAGTATATATGTATCCTATTTTAATATTTTTCTTCATTAATCTTGGGAATTCAATTCAGAATCTGGTTATATAAACACCTATGTATCAAATACTCTTTTTAACCCATTAAATACATTAAAAAATCCATATACTTGTTCAGGAAATAAAATGACTAAACAAAATGGGTTTCTTTGGAATTTAATATTGACAAAAGTTGACAATGCCTTATCTCGATGAAGATAGCCTACTAAAAATATAATTTTTTTTTTAGTAAAGCTCCGTATCGAAAGAGGAGAAATAAAAACTCATTAATAAAAAGAAAAGTTTGGATTCTCTTATGATAGTTGCAACTTGTTTCTGATGCAGATTAGTTTCAAAGGTCTCAGAAAGCTGAGTGCTGTGTTATGAATACGGTCTTCTCAAAGAATGTAAAAGAAAATAGGGAGCAATAAGTCATGTGAGAACAAAATCTCAAACTTGAGAAAACAGCAGCTTCTTATCCAAGAGTTGATAGATATCTACTGCCATGCGATGCGGCCTGTGGGGCCTCTGGTCCAGCTCCCCACACAAGAATGCAGGACATGGTGAGGCCAAAAAGGAACACCCACGGAGCCATAGATACAGGAGTCGTGCCACTATATTCTCGCTGGCATCTGGGTGGGAGACACAGGAAGCAGGAGCCACACTGTCCGCAACCCGCCATCCTAACTGCAATCCACGCTTGCCAGTCACCATCTTCTTGCCAGCCCCCATTTTCTGCTAGCGTAGACATGGCAGTTACATTGGTGGTCAATCGCTCACTGGTTACAGCTGACGGCCAACTAGCCACAGCTGATGGCCATCCAATCACAGTTGATGACCATTTACTACCCGAGTGAGCACCTTTCCACGTGAGGCCGAGAGCCTGGAAACTGCATGTCCCGCGGGGCGGCCTGCGGGACCTCTGGTCCCGCTCCCCACATAAGAACGCAGGATATGGCTAGGTCAAAAAGGAACACCCATGGAGCCATAGGTAGGGGAGTCGTACCACTATAGCCTCACTGGAGGCTGGATTCACACTACATGCGACCTGCTGTCTGCTTTCTGTCAACCAACCGACTCTCTCCTTGACTTCACTCCCTAACGCAGCCGCGGCAGTTATGTTAGTGGCCAATGGCTCAAGGGCCACAGCTGACAGCCATCTACTACCAGGAGTGCAGTTTCCAGGCTCTCGCCCTCGCGTGGAGAGGTGCTCACTCGGGTAGTAAATGGCCATCAACTGTGGCTAGTTGGCCATCAGCTGTAACCAGTGAGCTATTGGCCACTAATATAATTGCCGTGGCTACGCCAGCGGACAATGGGGACTAGCAAGAAGACAGTGGCTGAGCTAGCAAGAGAGGATTGCAGTTAGCACGGCGGATTGCAGCTAGCAAGTGAGGTTGGTTGGTAGAGAGAAGTGGACTGAGGATTGCGGATCGTGTAGCTCCTGCTTCCTGTGTCTCCAACCCAGCTGTCAGCAAGACTATGGTGGTATGATTCCCCTATCTATGGTTCCGTGGGTGTTCCTTTTTGGCCTCAGTATATTCTGCGTTCTTATGGGGGGAGCGGGAGCTGAGACCCTGCATGACATCGTTTGTGGTAAAAAGGAGAAATATTAAGAATCCCAGAGTTACTTGCCTTGCACCTTCATTTCACTGTCTAGTTCAGGGGTCAGCAAGGATTTTCTGTAAAGAGGCAGACAGTAAATATTTTCTGCTTTGCCCATCATACAGTCTGTGTTGATATCACACAACTCTGCCATTGTCACACAGAAGTAGTCACAGACAATATGAAAATAGATGCGTGAGACTGTGTTCCAGTAAAACATGTTTTACAAGCAGGCAGCTGGTCAGATCTGGCTCACAGGAAGTAGCCTGCTGACCTTGGTCTAGTGCATCATTTCTATGCAGGATCACTACAACTTACTTGCCTTGAAAGATCCTGCCTCCACCCACCCTTACATGGGGGAGAGGGGGACCTTGAGATCTATCAAGAGCCCTGAGTCTTTTCATACTATGCATTCTTCCAAGATAATTTCATCCATTTCACCTTTTATGCTCATGACTCTAAAATCATGATCTCTAGCCTAAACCAGTCTCTTGGGATCCAGGCTCTTATGGCTGGATCCACCTCTGAAGGCTAGCTCATGAAACCAAATGCTTCCTTTATATATCCACTGAAATGTTCCATAGGCAACTCAAATTCAACGCTAAAATCACTCTCTTCCCCATTAAACCTGCTCCTCATTTTGTGTAAAGAATGGCACTCTTATCTACTGAGTTATCCAAGATGAACACCTGGAATTAGAGGCAATCCACAAGCCCATGGGCAGGTAAAATGTGATAGATGGGTACTATGAAGTACTCTTTGATGCTATGCAGCATCAAAAGCCATGAACTACAGCTACACAGTCAACAAGGATAGATCTCAAAAGCACAGTATTTAATGCCAAAGGTAAGAAACCAAACACTTCCTGTGATGTAATACCGTTTATTAATGTAAAACTCATTCACTAGTAAAAACAACACTATATATTTTTCAAAGATATATCAAAATCCTCATTCATAAACCAAACACAATAAAATGAGGACTTTTGGAGTAGAGGTTGAGGAGAAACATAAAAATAACATCAATAAAACAAGAGAAGAAACTTGCCAGAGCAATGATGGCAGTAAGCCATCATGATTAACTCAACTCTCTGCACTTAAAACAAGTCTTTTTAAAATAAAATAAAAAACAGGTATAATAGAAAGTCTGCAAATCATACATGCCATTAAAATATATAAAGTGAATGACTGCATTGCCAATATGATGTTTAAAAATTTTGACCAAATGGAGGTTACATAATAATTGAAATTTTTAACTATTTGGATTTTGATGACTTTCAGTTACACAGCATAAGTTTTAGTTCATCTCATTAATAATTAAAAATTTTTTCCACAAATGGAATTTTCTAGAGTTTACTAAAGAAGCCTGGTGTCAGCCTCCTTCCCAATGAGAATTTCTTTAAATCTGCTTCTATAATGAGATGTCCAGACATGGTGCGGTATATCATAACACACACCACATCCAACAATGCATTATTCAACCAGACATAAACCATGACATCATTGCATAAGGCTTCTTTAGATATAGCACATAAAAATTTATAAGCAGAAATTTGATAGGGTTAAGTTGTCAGCTTCAATTTGGAAAATTATTGCTTGATCAAAATGTAGATATATTACTTTTTATTTTCTACAAGAATAATTCAAAGTGAAAATAGCACCAGTTGCTGCCAAAGAGAGCATAAGCCAACTGAAAAATGATTAAGCTGGCCAATCTCTAATGTGTACTTCAGTGAAATTTCTCTATATTTTGTTAAATGGTACAAACTCTTGAAAACAAGTTAGGTACTAAGGCTTTCTGATTAAAACTGCATATAGTGGGTGCAAGAACAAACCACGACTTTTATCAATTCAAGCATGAAAAACAACAGAAAGGTTTTATTTTGTTTTAGCAATAATGGATAGACCTTTTAATTCTTTACTAAACTTTTCACTTTTCCATTGGTTACAGTGGCATCATATAGAAAGACAGACCTAAATGTAGATTCTGCCCCTGGCCCTTCAAAATCACCTTAACTCTGTTTCTCTCAAACCGATAAGCGTATGCAAATCCAACATCAGAACCATTCTTGGGGAAAACTGTAATGTGGACAAAGGCTGTTTCAAAGCTTCTGTATGTTCCCTGTCCCATTCTCTTCTTCACTTTCTTGCCCCCACCCCACTGTCCCACAAGGTCTTCAAGCTATTCTTCACTTCTGCCAGGCTTGCTTCCCTCGTTCTTTCATTCAGAATATTCTTGTGCTCTGTCTCAAGAGACTATGTGGAAGTGATTTACAAACTGCAAGACACCTATGCCTTTTGCATTACCTAGAGTGATCAGTATTAAGTAGGCTAAAAGAAAAATACTATTTATTTTGAAATAATAGAAAATTTAATTCGAGTAGGTAGGGATGAATTATTGATAATAGATCCTGTGGTCTTTTATTTCCAGGTAAGTTGGCGGTGATTGATAACAAGCTGATGTGTTACTGCTTTTCCCTGTAAAGCCTGCATTTGATGCTCTAACACTGTGAAATTTAAAAATATTGATACCTAATGGTAAAATTCCAGAGTCTGTTCAAGTACGAAAGAGACTTTTGGCTGGGAAGGAAGGGCAGGAGTGGAGATCATCCTGGAAACACCACACCGTCTAATAGACACATGCCACATGGTCCTGGCTGCTGCTCAGCTCAGCCCAGGTTCTATAAATATTGGCCTGGCATTAAAAAAAAAAAAAAGGTCTAAAAATAAATGGTAATTTATATAGTTAAATTCTAATTTTGAGTGTGTTGACAATTTCTGTGACTCTATATCCTACTTTGAACAGTCAGCACTTTGTCTTAAATTCCTGACTTGTCAGGTTTTATAACATGGGGACTTTGCTATTAAAATAATCTCAGTGGGCATAGATGGTATTACAAATATGACTGTTTTAAATAGTCTGACTGTATATTTTATATCTTTAACTGGAGTTTGTTACGGTTGTTTTAGATTTTTTTATTGTTGTTATTTAATGATGAGTTTAAAATGATGCGTGTTTTGAAATCTCATTGGAAATGGCAAGCTATGAACGATTGGCCTTTATCCAAACTTTTGGAACAATCACACATGTTGACTCACTGGAGTCTTGTTACATCCAGTCTGGACTTCAAACTATAAATTCAAGCCAATTTCCTCAACCTAAAGTGCTATGTCACCATATTTGGGCAAGGACTGCAGTGATTCTATTATAAACTTCTAGACTGGGTCTACACATTGAAAAGTAAAAGTTGAAGCAATTTTTTTTTCTCTATACAAAGTTAAAATACCACATTATGGATGGTACACATTAAATAAACAAGTTCGTTTTAATGTAATCATATATTAGAGTTAGAGGCCATGTTAAAAATTACGATGTTAAATCTTTTGGTTGCTTTCCCTCATCCTTACCCCTAATTTATCTTGGGGTAGGAATACCCCAAGATCTCCACTGGAACTTAGATGAAGATGGACGTATCCTTGTTTATGTTGAGTTAATGGTGGAAACAATTCTATGTCTGTGGAAGGTACCCTTTTAATGTCTGAGTCCTGACTCGTAGGGCAGATATATAGGCTCAGATATGTAGGTGGTTTTCCTAGAAGATAGAAGGAAGCACAGAACTCAGTACCCTTTACATCCTTAACTTAGGGTTATACTCCTTTGGATCTTCTCTGATGTCATTCCAGTATAAAAATTTTCTCAGTCACTTTTTCAGCAGATATTTGTTGAGTTCCTTCAGTGTGTCAGACACTGAACTGGGTGTTGGGGATACAGTGGGAAATATGAAATATTTTCCCTACCCTCATGGAGTTTATAGTCTAGTGTCAGAGATAAACATTAAACAAATAATAACAAATATATATTTAAATTGCAATTAGGATTATAAATGTGGGGGGATAAAGTCTTATTAGAGTACATAACAGGGGAATATACTCTGGTTTGGGGATTCAGGAAAGAAATTGAATTTAAGCTGAAGCTTGGTGATAACCAAAGAGGCCAGGTTGGGTGGGTTGGGAGAGGGGGAGTGTATCAAGCAAAGCATGACTCAGTTCAAAAGTCTGAGTCAAAAGTGAGCTTGAGCTTTCCAGTGACTGAAAGAAGGGTAATGAGTGAGTGATGGAGAGAATGGAACAAGTTGATGCTGGTGATGTAAGCAAAAGTTGGTTATTCAGGACTTCACAGATCATGTTCAAGATTTAGATCTTTATCCCAAGATCATGTGGAAACAATGAAGAGTTTTAAGGAGGAGACACAACTAGATCTTTATTTTATGATCTGGCTGCTACATAAGAGAATGAACTGGAAGGAACTTGTGGGAATGCAGGAAAGCCAGTGAATATGTTAATGCAATAAACCAGATAGAAGATAAAGGTGGTTAGGACTAAGGGATGATAGAGAGAAGTACATATGCGTGAAATGTATTTAGGAGTTTCATTTCATAAGTCTTAGTTGGGAGTGGAGGGGGGAGGTCAATGAGAAGAAAGTAGCAAAGGTGACCCTGACTCTCCAGTTTATGAGATGAGCTGCAGCACAAAGAGCAGTTCCCTTTATTGAACTTTGATGAGAACTTGATGGGGGGCAATGGGGAAAATTGATTCCAGTATTGAACACTTACATTTTGAAAAGCTTTTAAACATCAGGAAGATAGATCAGGCAGGAAGCTTGGGATTCAAAAATACTATGGACTGGAAATTCACAAGAAGGCCTGGGTTACAGAGTCACATTTAAGAGTCACTCATTTGAGCACTTGGGACTTACGGGGTATAATTGCAAAGCTCATTTATTTCTGTCTTCCACTGTCCCTGTAAAATATATTCAGTGAGGGAAATTCTTCCCCATTGGTGGATGAAAACACGGACAAGTACCATCTTAAGATGTCTTTGTGCTTTTCTAGGCATAAAAGATCTTTGACCTTGATTCTTCCTTGACCACGTTTGTGGGTTCTTTCAAGAGCCCTCTTTACTTGGGGCTTCCTCTTCCTTCTACAGCCCCTTAGGACCCAAGCAAACCGCCTCCATTCAGTACCTTTGGCCAGGATCTAAAACATGTCCATGCTGTTCTCTCTTGTGAATTACCCACCTCTTGTCCATAGGTGCTTTAGGTTAGGCTGCCATAACAAAATACCATAGACTGGATGGCTTAAACAATAGGACTTTATTTTCTCATGGTGCTGGAGGCTGGCAATCTGAGATCGGGGTACTAGCATATTCAGGTTCTTGTGAAATCTCTTTCTGGCTTGCAGATGGCCAGCTTCTTGCTATATCCTCACATGGCAGAGAGAGATTGAGAGAGAGAGAGAGAGAGAGAGAGAGAGAGAGAGAGAGAGAGAGAGAGAGAGGTCTCTTCCTCTTCTTATATGATCACAGTCCAATCAGATTAGGGCCCCACTTATGACCTCATTTAACCTTAATTACCTCCTAAAGGGCCTATCTCCAGATACAGTTGCATTGGGGATTAGGGCTTTGACATATGAATTGGGGGGGGAGGCACAATTCTGTCCATAGCAATAGGAAATACTCTTACAGCCATTTCTCAGACAAACTAATAGCCATCTCTCCTTGACTTCTGCCAGTGGAGCGGCCACCAGCCCTCCACTTAATTTCCAAAGGGATTCACACACCCGTGTGTTTTGTCCCCAGTTTGCAAAAGAAATTCAATAAATGCAAAATTATAAAATTATTTTTAGCCTCACAAATAATTAATAACATGCAAATGAATGAAACAAGGTCTTATTTTTACTAATTTAGTCGCAGAGGTTTAAAAATATCTGGTGTTGAGTTATGTAGAAAGAGACATTCTGAGAGCTATCTGAAGGAATATAAATCAATATAACATTTTGGTAAGCAATTAGGCAATAACTATGAAAATGCTTAATTGAAATACATTTGATCAGTTCTCAAAGATACATAAGAAGATGTTTGAAGATGATCAGTGCAAAGATACATAAGAAGATATTTGCTGCTATGCTGTTATCTGTAATAGCCAAAAAAAAAAAAAAAAAAGAAGAAGAAAGAAAGAAAAAAGAAATGGAAATCATCTATGGCAGTCAGAATCAGGGAGTTATGGAAGGAAACAGAATCAACTCAGATAGTTCAAGTTAATAAAGTGACTAGCTTACAAACGTGCCAGAATGGATAAAGGTGGCGGTGGTCTAGAGCTGGCTCATATCAGCTTGCAAGAAGTGATTGTGTGCAGTTCTTTCCAATATTGCATTCAGTAATTTCAAGTTGGTATCTTGAAGTCGGTCATTGTGGAAATATTTACACCGTAGAAATTACCAGACATTTACCATTTACTAGTCCACCACTGTTTAGGGGAACCAGGAAGGGATGGTGAGGCCTGCAGACAAGCAAGAGTGGGGAGCCATGATCACCTCCAGGCAAAGGAAAGCAGTATGTGACCCGAACTGGAGTAGAGGCATGGTGAAGGAGCTGTCTGTAAGGAATTATCTTTATGGAAGAGCTCAGTCACTTTCAGAAAATGCAGCTCAGAGAAGAGCGACTAGAAAAAATACCAGGACTTCTTTTCATGCACCCCAAGCTTGCTATGCTACCCGTTAGCTAAATACAACCAAAAACCAAGGTTCGGCTTCCTGGAGCATGGAGAAATGCAGGAAAGAGCGGAGAATCTGTAGGACAGGCGAACAGAAACTAACCAGCACACTATTTAAATATCTGTCCAGAAGAAATGAGTTATACATGTTGTGTAACATGCATTAAAATGAAATACCAGGCAGACATAAACACGAATGAGGCAGGTCTCTTTGTAATGACATAAAACTTCTATAATGTATTATTAAATGATAAAAAGTAAACTATATATATATATTTTTTTCATAGATCAAACAATATCTACATATATATATGCCAAACTCTTAAAATGATGATCTTTGGAAAATGGGTTTAATCAGAGGGAAATGTGGACTTGAACTTTCAACTTTACAGATTTCAAATATGTTTGAATTTACGAACATGTATTATCTTTATATTTTTAACAAAGCAGTCTGTTAGTGTCTCCTTTTTCTTCTCAACAAAAGCATATGACATCAGCATTGGCAATGCTTTCCTCTGTGTCATCTAAAATGCGTGTGTTTTTCCTTCAGTTACGCACCTGAGGAATTTTCAAATTGTTCTATGGAACATGAAGGCATCTGCGCATCTCGTTGCTATCTGCAAATCAGTGTAGACTTGGAGAAAATGATCATCAGCTTAAGGGTGTGGGTCAACTCCCACAGGGACATTTTTTGGGACTTAAAACATGTAAATTTTCAGTGAAGAGGCAGAAATATTCCTAGTGCTAAGCCTCAGATCAAAGCATCTTGAACTGCAGCAACTGGCTTTCAATGCTCTAGTACCACTATATGTTTCTATGTATTAATTTTGTTTTCATCTAGAAAAATTAGGAAAACACATTGATAATTAGTGATATCTCAGTAGTTCATCCCTGGAATTTTTTGTACTCTGTTTAGAAAATTAAACATTTTGAAAACAATGATTCCCCAAAATACAAAATTTTTTTACTTCCTAAAACAAATGAATCCTTTATTTCTGATATTGAATACACATAAAACATTCTCAGTGGGGCTCTTTTTGGCATAAAGCTTGATATTGTTTTTCCATAGGAAAGAAGACCCATGTACTGTTTATTAGACACCTGAGTGAAAAATTAGTCTTTTCAAAGCCAACAATACTTGCAAACTTGAACATATTTAGATTTCTGGGGTGGCTGAATTATAATCACCATGGAAAAGAAAATATCACTAAAACATTATTTTGACCATAATATACACTCCACCCTTCAGCCACTTCCTCATGCATGTATGTGGACATAAAACTATTTACCCTCCCTTGTCTGCCTGTTACTTGTCAACTAGTCACCATAGCTAATTAGAGGAATCCAGGTCTAGTTTGCCCAAACATGTCAATGAAATGTTAACAGATGCTGTGGGCACCTATGATAATTTTATTATCAACCTATCATCTGGACACATGATGAAGATGAAACAGTTTCTTCAGAGATCTGTTGTTGCAATGCCACATAATGCAAAGCAACTATGAAACACATCTACTGAATAAGTCAGGCCAGATGAAAGTAAAACCTATCATCAACATTCAGAAGAACTGGGGGAAAAAAAAAAAGAACTGGGGAGAAACGGAATAAAATTGGTGCTTTCAAAGAGAATAAAATTCCCTCAATTTTACACAAGTTAATGGTGACAATAAAAACATTAAATCTTGGAGCAAGACTGAGAGTGATTTCACCAGTTTAGTGGCTACTGAAAATCTCTGTTCTTAACCGTAACGTCAAATAGGTTGTCAATGCAAACATCTGTTGAGGCCTGACATTGGTTAAAACATGATTGCTTATTAGAAGGGGGTGTGAGTGGGAAAAGGTGAATGGACATAGGGCGTATATATAATAAATATACTTTTTGAAAAGCATATTTCTTATAGTCAGGAAATCTATTAAGTTTTCACACTGATGGTTTCAGTGTCCTCAATAGATTCAAAAGATGTTATTATGATATTCTGTATTTACACTCCTGGTAAAATGGCACATTATCTAGTCACTTAATTTTTTATTTTATTTTAACCTAGGCATTTTTCTTTGTGAATCATTATATTAAACAATTATCTTTTTAAAAAAGACAATTATCTTAATAAAATTGCTTGTTAAAGCCTCTCTCTATAAAACCCAACTGATGAGATTTACCAGCTTTGACTAACCAAGAAAATAAATAGCACCTCTTTTCTTTAAAATAAATAGTGGTGTTAACACAATCACTTGAGAGTAATGTAGTCAATGAGAAGCATAAGAAATTACTCTGGACTAGATCAAATGGTACTGTGAGGTATTCTTCCAGCAAAGAAAGTGAGAAGGGTCATCTCTTTGAGTGATAACCTGACTTGCTAGGGAATAATTCTCCCTCCAGATACTTTTTACACAAAATGGTGGCTCACAGGTCTGGGAGTAAGGAAAAGGAAAAATTGTGAGAAGCTAAACAGATTCCACCTTTTACATATTTCTGAGCTGAACTGGTAAGCATGACGCATTTTTCTAGCTGTAAAATTTAATTCCATGAAAGATACTTTTGTTTTATGAGCATAAGAAATGAGAGAGAGAGAGAGAGAGAGAGAGAGAGAGAGAGAGAGAGAGAGAGAGAGAGGAGGGGGGGCTGAGGGGAAGGGGGAGAATATATTATTACTAATGAATAGATAATTACAATACCTAAAAATATAGATTATCTTTAAAAAAGACGTCTATAGTTTTAATGAGAAATAAAATACTTGTTTAGAATTGTAACCATTTTTTTTTTTTTACAATCATCAATGAAGGATCATATATCTACAAGTCATCTCTTTCTAATTGCTAGAGCTGAAAGGATTCTCTTGATACTCTGCTCCATTTCCATTAAATCGCTGCCCCAGAATGCAGCCTTTAGTTGATGCTGAAAACACAATTCCATGTGAGATACGGGTTTTTGTGATGGTAAGTGATGCTTCATGGGGTCCTAAAAGAATGATTTGTCCCAATAAATTTAAGGTGGAAATGCATTTCTCACGATGTTTCCCTTGCCTTGCTGCCCCCCCCCCCCACCTAGAGACATAGTAGACATTATGTCTTCCCTGCAAGCCGACATTTGCAAATCAAGGCTATTTTAACCCACTCTATGCACCTCTTAGATGGGCATCCAGAGAAGTGATGTCTTGATTTTTAAAAGCAAAATTTGTGAGACCTAAACAGCCAACAAACAGGATTTGTTTTGAAATTCTGGTACATTCACCAATGGAATACCACTCAGTTATTTAAAATGTTGAGTGCATTATTTAATGACATAGAAATAGGTTATGATCTAGTAATATGTGGCAGAAAAAGCAGTTACCAAATACTATGCACAAAAAATATTTATATAATTTTAAATAGAAATACATACATATATACCACGTCACCATCAACTAACATGTACCAAATTAATGATGATTATTTCTCGGTGGTGAAATTAATGGTAATTTTTATCCTTTTGAGAGGGAGTACATGTAACTTATAGAAGTAGATTTTTTTTTTTTTTAAGATTTTATTGGGAAAGGGGAATAGGACTTTATTGGGGAACAGTGTGTACTTCCATGCCTTTTTTCCAAGTCAAGTTGTTGTCCTTTCAATCTTAGTTGTGGAGGGCGCAGCTCAGCTCCAGGTCCAGTTGCCGTTGCTAGTTGCAGGGGTCGCTGCCCACCATCCCTTGTGGGACTCGAGGAATTGAACTGGCAACCTTGTGGTTGAGAGGACACGCTCCAACCAACTGAGCCATTCAGGAGCTCAGTGGCAGCTCAGCTCAAGGTGCTGTGTTCAATCTTAGCTGTAGGGGGTGCTGCCCACCATCCCTTGCGGGACTTGAGGAATTGAAATGGCAACCTTGTGGTTGAGAGCCCACTGGCCCATGTGGGAATCAAACTGGCAGCCTTCGGAGTTAGAAGCATGGAGCTCTAACCACCTGAGCCACCGGGCCGGCCCCCAGAAGTAGATTTTTCACTTAGTTCAGTCCTACTTTTACTCATGTTTCCATGTAGAAATTACGGATTTGATAACAAAATTTCACCTGGCATCTTCTATGATAGGATAGTAATGGCCATTGTATCAACCTGGTGATAAAGCCTTCTCTTTGACTCCCTAGTTCAACTGCTCCTTCTTCAGAAAGACCATTCCACAGGCATTTACTCAGCATGTGGCAAGTAAGGATAAAAGGCCAAAATATAAATAGTGCAAACACTGCCTCATTCTTCCAGTCATACTTCCCACCTTTCATCTCTTCCTACCAAACATGGTGTCCATATGTGACTCTGATAATCGGAAAGAATTGGAACCGCAAGAATCTCCAAGAGAATCTCCAAGGGGAACTAACACGTATTGACATGTATACTAACTAACTGGCTAAAATATACACTAACATATATATTGTAATATAGTCCAAGAATTCTACATGCAGGATCTATGGAGTAAAGATTTAAAGTAATGTGCCCACGGTCACCTAGCTGAGTGGCAGAACTTGGATTCAAACTCAAGTCTAATTGCCTGAAAATCCCATACCTTTCCTCCAGTAGGTAGCAACCTCCCTAAAATATTTCTTGAATACCTACTTCACATCAAACTCTTAACATACATTCATTTGATCCTCAAGATAAGCTTGTTAGGTAGTTACTGTTGTCAATTTACAAATGAGGAAACTGGTGTTTAGAAAGTTTAAATAATTTCCCTGGGGCTATACTAGGGAGCAAAGTCTACTCAGATTTTAGCACTTCAAAGCCGAGCTTTCCTTGCTACATCACTGTATTAGTTTGCTAGGGTGGCCATAACAAAATACCATACACTGGGTGGCTTCAACAACAGAAACTAACTTTCTCACAGTTCTGGAGGCTGGAAGATCAAGATAAAGATGTTGACACGTTTGGTTTCTCCTGAGGCCTCTCTTTGGCTTACAAATGCCTGTCTTCTGTGTGTCTTCATGGTCTTTCCTATGTAAGCACGTCCCTGGGTGTCCAAATTTCCTATTCTTCTAGGGACACCTGTCCAATTAGAAAAGTGCCCACCCATCTGACCTTAATTACCTCTTTAAAGGCCTTATCTCCAAATACAGGTTAAGAGGGTTAGGACTTGAATATATGAATGTGAGAGGAGAGACACAATTCAGCCCATAACAATTTCCCTACAAGGTGGTAATATAGATCTTTTAGAGACTCTCTTCAGTTCAGCACTGTAAGCTTCTCAATCTATATTTGTATATAATTCCAACATGCTTTCCACTACATATAAAAGTTTAGAAATACACACATTGTCGAAAGAGTGAATAAATGGACTGAACTACAGGCAGGAGGATAGAATATTTAGTAGCAGAATGCATAACTGTAGAAAAGTTACACCCATCCTTACAATGGTTTATTGTTTCAGCTTCTAGAGGGAATGGCAGAAATACAAGGGCCAACCCCTGCCCTTAGTGTGAGAAAACAAACTATGCCCTAAGGTTAGGTGAGGTGATGCCTTAGGGATGTTCATGGCCCCCAGATATACCACCTCCTCACATCCTGTGGGGGAAAATCAGCAGAATGAGTCAGTGACAAAATTGGGAATCTGCCCAGAGCTTCTGGAATGAATAGTAGGTTCAATATGTAACAATGAGAATTATTTTCACCCGAACCAGTTGATTCTAAAGATATGATTCATTTGAGATAAAGCCAAATCCTCCACCTACAAAATTTTTGAGCCATTAAAAGGAAAAAAATCGTACACACTAGCACACACACACTTTTAGGGAATTTCCCTTTTTATACTTTTGGCAAATATAGCAAGAACACAGGAATTCAACTCAGGAGAGGGGTGGGAGAGAAGGCGAGGTACAGAGATACATACACATATCACAAAACAAGGTACACAACTACTCAATGATCAATGCATTCAGATGGTAGGGACACAATTAAGAAACTTTTGAAATATAAATTGTCAACACTGCTTCACTTCATAGGAGATTTTTTTGGGGTTTTTTCCCCTTTGTTCAGTGTAGACTGCATTTAAGATATCAATTACTAACAGTCTTGTAAAATCAAGAGGAATGTCAGCAATATTATGTAGTTAACAAAACAAACTGTTTTTTTATTTGTGTTTTCTCTAATCGCCCAATTTAATTGTTTTACTAAACTGGCTTATTGTTAGACTGTTTGTTAATATAATCCAAATGAATTCAAAAAGATTTGGGAAAGATTTCAGGGACAGGAGGTGGAGTGTAGCTCAACTTCTCAAGTTGAAACAATGTAGTTAGATAATCCAAATAGTTGATTTACTCTCCACTTTTTATTCAACGAAACTTTCTTTTGCTAAGTACATGATCTTGTGTCAACAAACCATTGTTTTCAGTCTGCACTGATCTAGTTTCCAATGTAGATATTGCGGTCACTTGCTTTCTGTGGAGCTAGGGACAGAATGAGAAGATTAGTGCTTCGGGTCATTCACTCAGGTCATCACACAGATTTCAAGATCTCCTCATTTTCTTGCATCTACATTTTTGATTCCTGTTTCAGGGAACAACATTGAGAAAGAATCTATGGTGGTCTAATACCTCCAGGATCTCATCAGCTGATGACTTGGAGCCCAAGCTGAAATATAAAACCCTCAAACAGGACACCCTAACCAGCAGGGCATGGGTTTCCTGTCCACTGCCAGCTTAAATGATGGCTGCAGAAACTTAGACGAGGCTTCAGCCAGGTCATCAGTGTCAAAAACTTATATAATTAGCATGGCTGCCTGAATTATAAACTTTTAACTGTAGTACTTAATTATATTTTTCCCCGAGTCAAGTATTCAATCACATTGTTTCTCCAGGTCTCTTTGACCTTGAAAAATTTAAGGGATGAATTATCTGAGGGAGGAGGGAAGAAGTGGGGGCGTTACCCAAATTTTGAAAATACCTCATATCTCTTTGGAACTAGAATAAACAGTGAATGAAACAGCAGCATATGATTTTAAGAAGTAAAATTTTGAAGCACATTCTGAAGTTTGTGATTTGTATCCTCAATCTTCCCTTTCTTCTTCTCCTTCCTCTGCTTCTGTTCTTTAGCTTACCTTACTGTTTTATAAGTCTTGCCCACCATCTTTGGAGTTCAATGGCTGTTTCTCCACACTGAGGTATTGATACATATAACACTTGGCAGGGTGTAGTTAAGGCAATTGTGCTATGTTGGCTTTTATTCAGGTGACCTCCTGCCAAAGTCACTCCAGTTCTGGGTCATCTGTCAGTTTCTTCCACTACCCCATGCTCGTCCATGGAAAAATAATCACTTTCCTGCTGAACTGTGGACATGTTACAGACATCAATTCTCAGTCTGTAACCAATTGTTCAAAATTCAGACATAAACATACATCAATTGTTCTCTATATAGTTTCCTTTCCACCCATTTGCTGCTTCACATATCCTTGCAAAAGCTGAAGGTTTTATGTTCCTCATATCTATGAAAATGCCTTCTTTATCTTTTCTGCTCTGCTGGGTAGAGTTGTGCAAGCTTCTCGAATCGTGGTGGGGAGAAAACAACTTCCAGGCTGAAATACTACCTGACAACATTTGTGTTTGCTGTTTTTCTAGGAGGGTGCTGTTTACTGATTTTCTCACCATGTAGTGTTCTCTTTCTCACTAAGATTTAGATTTAATTGACCCTAAATGGTAAAACCTACTTTAAATAATTGGAGGGAATTCAGACAGTCCCTTTCCTTCTTCATTCATGCCTTTGCCCTCTCATCCCTCTGTCTTAAGACTCCTGAGATATAAAGAACGTTTGAATTGTGTGCCCCTTGTCCACCTTTCATGCCACCAATCTTTTTTTTTCCCCCTTCATCCACCTCCCTCCCACCCCCACTCCAGTTCAAGCCATTTAAGGCAGTCAGTTGCCGGTCATCAGTTGGCCGCTCAGCACTCAGCAGCCCATGGCAGTTAACTGCAGTTTGGCAGCTCACGCCAACCTCCAGCTGCTCAGGGCAGCTCAGCTCCAGGGAGAGCTGTTGTTCATAGTCTTCGCTGTAGAGGGCACAGCTCACTGGCCCATGTGGGAATCAACAGTGACCTTGGCATTAGGACCATGGCGCTCCAACCACCTGAGCCACCGGGCTGGACCACGTGCCAATCTTGATCTGTTCCTCACCCCCCAGGACTCTTCAGCCAGCAAAAATGTCCATGTCATTTTCCTCCCCAAGCAACCCACTGCCATAGGGCTCAGAGTTCTGGAAACTTGGGGCATGATTGAAACAAGGAACAAGATTGGCTGAGTGGAGCACTTGAATAGATTAGAAAACTTGAATTTTGGAGAAGGTCCAGAATCTCTGTGAATATATATGAATGTATATGAATGTGTGATGACAGCATGAGTAATTTATTAGTCTATGCAAATGAAAAATGCTATTAACACTAATATTGATTATAAATGATGGATAAGTGTGGGGAGGGGGAAACTTAAAATTTTGATTTGGCCTAGACACTACTAAATGTATGTGTTACATTAGAATTTCTAGCATGTTTAATATTAAGTCAGTGAACATTCTCTTTCCTAAAACCTACTTCTGTTCACAACTCCCACTGTTCTAGTTTTCTTCAGCCTCTCTTGCTTGGTCTGATGCGCTGGTTCCTTTCCCTTCTCTTAGCTTACAAATTATTGGCATTTATTAGGACTCCTTTCTGGTTCTTCTTTCTGCTTTGTTGCATTTTCACTCTTAACTGATCTTTCCTACTCATGTAATTTTAAATACAATTTATATACTGAAATTCCTAAATTTATGTCTCTAGTCTAGGCCACGATATTGAGCCTTAAACTTCAAGAGCCAACTGCCTACTGTTATCTGCAGTTGGATAACTCATCCAAAATGAAATTTTTGATACTTTCTCTTATCTCCACTCCAACTTCCACCTACCTGACCTTCACTCAGAAGTTCCTATCTTAGAAGATAATACAATCATTTTCTATCCAATTACTAAAGTCAGATATCTGGGGGTCATCCTGAACAAATGGCCCTACTTACAAAATACGTGTTTATTCAACATGTTCCACCTGGATTACTGAAATAACCACCTAACCTCAATCCTTACTTCTTCAATTGAAATACCACTCAGATCCATTCCCCACATAGCTGCCAGACCATCACTGTCAATCAGAAATTATTATCTCATGTTACTCTCTTGATGAAAAACCTGTCAATTACTTCCTATTGTACTAGAGTAAAATCCAAACTTTTTCTTACATCTTACAAAGTACCCCATGGCGCTACCCCTCCAACCTCTTTTACAGCACCTCCTTTCCTTACCTAACTCCAGTCACACCAGCGCCTGTCATCTGTGGTTGCCTGGAAGGTCCTTTCCTTAATTTATCACATGATTGACTCTTTCTCATCCTTTGAGTCTGTTTAACAGTCACTAGTTTTACTTAATTGTACGTTTGTTTTCTATTTGTCTCCACCACTGAAACGCAAAGGTCAGGAATATTATTTGTCTTATTATTTGTATTCTCATTGCTTAACATTGTGCATAGCACATGATAAGTATTCACTAAACATTGAATGAATGAATGGGTGCCAAAATCATACAATTATATGTATAATTTTATACATAAAAAATTGTATGTAGAATATTAAAAACTAAAAATGGTAATAAAGTGAAAAATTAATTATTTATGTCTACCATTTAGCCCAGTTATGATCAAGCTTAATTTTCAACCTGTTATATAAACATTGTAGTTAATTTTAGTTAATCACAATAGAACATCCTGCATACCTATGACATGCATATGCTTAGCATTCATGCCTGTAGAGTCTAACTCTCACAGTTATTAATCATGTCTTAAAGTTGTTGGCTCCCAATTCTTAAAAAGAGAAGAGGAATACTGCTGATTTTATTTGGGAGAGCTTTAGATAGTTTTGACAAATTTGTATATTTGCAACTTTGGTTTAAAAACAATTATACTTTTATTGACCAATATCTGTGCAGAGTAAATGCTTTAGCAGAAAAATTTATTAGCATATAAATGTAAGAGCTGATTAACCTGGGGATAGTTACAAGAGATCACTCCATTTAATTCTTGATACCAGTTCTTTCTTGGAGTGCGTCGTTCTTGTTCTGTGTTTTCTGTAAATTACTAGTTTGGTCCCAGTTGTCTTAGTCTTAAAGTAACTATGCTGAATTTCATCCTGTTTTTTCTTTCTTTCTTTCTTTTCTTTTCTTTCTTTTTCTTTTTTTTTTTTTTTTTTTTTTTTTTTTTTTTTTGTGTGTGTGTGTGTGTGTATACTGAAGAACCTCAGCATGAAACAAAGAATGTACTGTTTGTAAATCTTTATAGGCTGGATGCTAAGACAGCAGCTGCAAACAGTTAAGCATTAGAAGATTCTTTCTTCCCTGCTCCTCCCTTTGGTCATTTAAATCCTCTTCTGATGAACCTACAAACAATCCAGTTGTTAGAGATTTGGAACATTCTCCAAATTGTATTTTGACTAATCTGATTTTCTACAAAAATATGCCTAGTTTAGGTTTACTTAGTTAGTATATTTTGGAGTTTCTTTTATAAAGATTGTTTTTTGGTATTTGATGGATACATGGACTGATAGAAGATGGGTGATTATAAAAAGCAATACCTTTTACTGTTCTCTTTCTGGGAGAAATACTTTTAAGAAAGTCAACCAAAATAGCTAATTTGAGGCTTTAAAGATATAAAAAGCTTTATATCATATATATTGCTCAAGACAAGAATAAAAATTGACTCTATTCTTTCAAAATGGAATTTCTTACTAAGGAACATACCACCATAACCTCTAAAATTATTAATTTTCAGGCCTAGTCACTCGTGGCATTAACTTTTCACTGAAAGAGAATTTCTAGCCAGCTTTCTGTGGAGTAATATAATATTTACAGGGAATGCACATGGGAAAATACTGCAGAGTACAATTGGTCAAATTGAATTGAACCTAATCAGATGAAGTGCCATAAATAGGTTAGACATCATAAAGGCTGCTTAAGACCCGTTAGGGTAACTGTAACCCTCACATTTAATCTTAACTTGAATTCTGAATGAAAATATTTCATGAAGAAAGATCCTTACAAAAACATCCAGGGAAATAATTGTGACTATTGTAGTCGAGGAAAAAGTCTTCCTTAACCTTCTTAGGGTTACTGGCTGGGTCTGAAAATTAAACTAGCAAAGATAGATTAGCAAGAGAAAAGCACACAGATTTATTTAATATAAGTTTTGTGGGACATGGAGGCCTTCACAAGGAAATAGAGACCCCAAAAAATCAGTTAAACCTGTGTAATTTTTTGCTGGTTTGATAAAGAGTGGACTGTTGTGGAGGAATATGGTAGGTAAAGGAGGATGAGGTTAGTGTAGTAAACTGGGGGAAACTTAGCAAGGCCTATTTGTCAGAATTCTTCTTAGTGTCCTTTTGTCTTTGGAGATAAGCATGCTCCTTTCCTCTGCGTACAGGGAGGTCATCCCTCACATGAGGGTTTTATGACCTGTTTCAGGGAAGAAGGGTGAGGAAAGGAGGAAGTCAGAGAGACCTTCTTGTGTCTATCATTTTCTCAAACTCCTTCAGTTTAAAATAATCAATATGACAAAATGGTTATTTTGGGGGTAGCGTTTCTGAGCCCCATAGCTATCAAGAAGAAAACCATATGCTGAAATATTCAACGGGTCCACGGTCATTGCATGTAAAGACACACACACACACACACACACACACACACACACACACGACATGTATTTTCCCTTCTCTGGAATGAAGAAAGTTGATTTGACAGTAGCACTAAATTTCTTCTCATAAACAGTAGAATGCTAGAGCTAGACAGAATGATCCTCAGTGTTCATTAATCCAGACATTTCCTGTGAAATGAGGCCAGGGAGTAGAAGTGAATTATCAAGTGAGGCACATCTCCCTAGAAGAGGTGTTGGGTTTAAAACTCCTGACCCCCAGCTCAGTGTTTTCTCAATTATACCATGCTTTCTCATGGCAAGTTTTCTGACTGAAGGAAGATATTCAAAGAGGAGCTTAGAAAGAAGAGAGTAAAGTAAATTGGCAGATGGGACAAGAATGGTTTTCCACATGTCTTCTAGGCTTTCTCCAGGGGGTTCTGTGAGAGAATTGAGCCCTGATGCACAAGGAGTCCATTGTGTGTAATGAATTGGCTTCCCCAAGCCCCATCCAGGCATTTAGCCTAGCATTGGTTAAGGACCAGCTTTGGGAGACTTGAGAGAATAGTCACTCAAATCACTTCCTGTGTTCTATAGTTCAGACGAGGCACGCTAACTGAGAAACACTGGATCCTCTAAAACAGAAGAGAGAGGAGCTGTATCTAGACAATGGCAACCAGAGATAGAAGATTTAACAAACTAAAGAAAAAGCTTGTTGTAGGAAGGGAAGGTGAGAACACGGGCTTTGTGACAATCTGAATTGAATGTACATCCCATCTATGCCATTTATGCTCTATGCCACAGTAAGAAAATGACTTAATTTCTATAAGCCTAATTTTCTTGATCTACAACGTGGTAGTAATATAGCCGACCTCTCAGGAACCCTTGTAAAGATTAAATAATATATGTAAAGCACTTGGCCCAATAGAAATATTCAATACATGCTGTAAGGAGGGAATTTGATTAAATGGAATGAGCACATGATCTTTGGAGTTAGATAGAGACTTGAGCTCATGTCCTGATGCCACCACAGGGCCTCCTAATAAGGTGCCTAGGACATTGTAGAAGCTCAGCGAAATGTCGATTTCTTCCCCTTCTTCTGAATTTACCTCTTTCCATAAACTTGTTAATATAGAGCAATGACTCTCAAACTACCCTGTGCACCAGACTCAGCTGGAAGGGTTGGTAAAACAGATAGCTGAGCCCCATCCCCAGAATTTTTGATATAGTGGGTCTGCAGTAGGGCCAAAATTTGTGTTTCTAACAAATTCCCTGGTGGTGCTGAAATTGTCTGTGGATCACACTTTTATATCAATGTAGATACAAAGCAAGTACTCTTGGGTGCTGGAGGACAAAGTGTTCAGGTCTTTGGGCCCTTTTTTGGTTTCTTATTGAAAGCGATGTTAAAATACATGAGCTGAGACATCTTAACTTACTCTGATACTGATGGTGACGACATGCCTGATTGCTATTCTCAGTTCTACACTGTTTATAGCTCTCTGTTACTCCACATACTGCTTTCGAATGCAGAGCTCAGTTTGAGGTCAAAAAGAACAAGGAAATTACTAGTTCAATACTTGTTGAACCAGACAATTCATCTCAAGTGAAAAGCACAGCAACATATTTTCCAGTTCTATAATTTTCCCAGATTTCTCATTATTTCTTTTTACAGGTGAAAACTTGGGGTAATCAATTAAACAGTAAATCAAATATTGTGATCCAAATACTATCCAACTGACTCACAGCTTGGGATACATGCATCAGACTTAGGGCCAACTTTATATGTTAGTTAGTTGCTCTTTCTGTCAGAGATAAACACTGGTGATCAATGCTAGCTGGAAGACAGGTTTGTTTGATTTTGGTTTTTTATTTTATTTGATGCTGATATGGACTGAATCATTGCATCCTACCAAAATTCAGATATTGGAGCCCTAAGGCCTCAGTATGGCTGTATTTGGAGATGGGGCCACTAAGGAAGTAATTAAGGTGAAATGAGGTCGTACTGTTGGGGTCCTGATACTATAGGAATAATGTCCTTATAAAAAGAGAAATAAGAAAGCTAGCTCTTCCCTCACCTCTCTCTCCCCCCTCACCACCTCACTTGCATGTACCTATGAAAGACCCTGTAAGGATACAGTGAGAAGATGGCTGACTGCAAACCAGGAAGTGATTCCCGACCCCACCCCCACCCCCAGAAACCAACAATGCAGGCATTCTAATCTCAGACTTTCTGCCTCCAGAACCATGAAAAAATTAATTTCTATTGTTTAAGCCACTCAGTCTATGGTATTTTGTTATGGCAGCTCAAGTTGACTAATACAATACTTGCACGCTATTGACTCAAAGTGTTTTTTAAAAAACTGATTGGTCATTGTGCTGGATATCTTCCACTTGCTCCTGCAGATTCACTCCACCATTCTCCCTCTTCCCTGTATCCTGATTTGGGTATCTCATCTGTTTTCTGTTAGAAAAACTGATGATATGATTGTCAACATTTTAAAAATTGAGAGATTTTACATGGAAATAAATCTGGATTGTCAGATTCTCATGAGAAATTAGAAGATCTGGGCAACAGCACTGGCAATAATAATAAACTGGCACTTCCCTTTGAGATTGAGTGTTAGTTCTCAAGTTGGCTATAGCTCCCACTTGGCATGCTTCACTCAATTACTTTACCAGGCTAGCCTCTGTGGCCATCTGAGAATACTATCCCTATTCCTCAGAAGATGTCACAAAGGGCTAAAAAGCTCAGATGCTCGAAAATCTCTTTTATTGGCTGCTGTGGGTGTTGCCGGTAACAGCTCACAATTGCAATCTCTTCTGGAGTATTTTCCTCTGGTAACCGAAGTCACTTAGCTTGAGAGTGCCTAGGAATTTTCCTCCTTCCCAAGGCAAGACCACCAATACATTCTAAGATGGACACCTCCATCCTGGAAGGAGCAATCATTTATCCTGACCAGGATTGATATGTCTTCCAGAGATGGGCTTGGCTTTACTACCTACAGTGCCTCAGCTAGTCCCACTGTCTAGTATCCTGTATAGCATAGCATTATTTTGAATCAAGGGATGCACTTTATGGTCAAAGAGGTGCAATGGTGAGCACATGACTGGGTCATGCCACATATCACACCCTCCAGAAGTTACTGGTATGACCAAGCGGTAGAATGACCTCTTAAAGACATAGCTGAAGCATCAGCTAGAAGATGACATTTCACGAGGATGGGGCACTATTCTTTAGGATGTAGCATTGAACTTTCACCAATGGCTATTGTATTGGTCCTGAGTTCCCAATAACTAGAAAATATTGGTCCAGTACCCAAAGGATGGAAGTAGGGATAATCTAATTTACCATCACTCTCAGTGATCGATTTAGTCTCTGTTTCTTAGAGAGAAAATGCTTCTACTTGGAGGACACAGCAAGTGTCACTCTAAACCTTTGGCTGTTACCTGGCAACTTCTTGTGCCAGAAGATCAGTAGGCAAAAAACAGAATTCCCACATTGGTGAGGGAAATTGACCCTGATCATTGCAAGGAGGTAGCATGGCCACTACATAATGGGAAAAGAAGGAATACGTATAGCACTTAAAAGATTCACTGGGCCATCTCTTTGTACTCTCAGGCCCAGTTTTATGGTGGCCTTTTGCTATGACCATGGGACTCAGGCTCAGGACCCTCAGGAACGAGGGTCTGGGTCTTCCACAGATTTCTCCTGTAGAAGGATCTTCATCTCAGGCTCTAGGTTATTCTAAGACAACCTTGTACCCTAAATTATTGTCCCTTTCCCTGCTACTATATTGAAACATCCCGTCTCTCAGCTAACACCTTAAGGGAGGAGGGGGTTATACCGGTTAGCTGCGAATATGATCTTACAGGCATCTAGAGGAAAGAGTGGCCCACTTTATTCCACTGAGCATTTTGCCCATGAATCCTGAGGCATGTGCATATTTTGAAAGCCCCTGAAGGCTGATAAGGCTGTAGGAACAGAGTTATTCCTAATGTCAGCCAAATGAAGAAGGTGGTTAAGCTAATTATCCAGGAGCCTGAGTGAATTCTAAATAAATACCAGAGATCTAAGGTAGACATGCTTTAAAGTTAAATTATTCAGCTCACTGAAGTTCTCTACTTTATATAGCTTACACAGATCTGAAATCAGAATCTTTTGAAATTTGTGGTACCACTCTTTTTTGTTTTCTTTTATTTTTTAATTTCAGAGACTGACAGACCTGAAGAATATGAGTTAAATTACCAAGCAAGACTTTTCCGAGTAATAACTATTAGTATAACTCTTTTCTATGCCAACATACAAATAACTTCCAAATTGTGATGTATTTTCTCTTGTCTTCACTTTTATACTTTAGTTATTTTCCAAATCTTAAATATTTCATTGAGTGAGAGAATTCCCTCTGGAATCCAGAGAAAAATTTTATTCTTAAATATGTCTTTTTATGCTTGTTCCTGGAACCATTAGGACATTAGGAATGACACTTTCTGCCATTACAAATGGCTTTGTACGAACACAAAACACAGTGCAAACAGTGGTGTTTCCAATGATGGAGAGGGAGAAAAACTGTAATTCTGAAAATAAAATTTCACTTCATTGGCAATAAAAGTAATAGGTGTTGGTGTTTTTCTCCATAACAGTTACCCAAACCATTTAGTTTTTATATCAGACTGACATTTATTTTCCTCTAAGATTTCCACTGGAAAAAATGCGAGCCTTCCAAAAGTGTTTCTACTTTTTCTTAAATACATAACACATTACTTGGAAAATAAAGATGTTAAATTCTTAATAGTCACTGTTTTGTAAAAAGACTGTAAATTGTATTTTAGAAACTATACAAAATCTCTTTAAAGTTGAATTGAAAGCACTTTCTCTATTTTTTTTTTATTTAGAAGTTTTTCTCAGTGAAATCATGGTACTCTTCAATTTCACAAGTTTCATTTTATAATGTTAGCTGTGAAGCATCATGAACTCAATTTGATTATTGTACGGTGTGATTTTTAATTGCCTTTGTCTATATGATATTACCCAACTTCAGAACATATTGTTCAAAATTCTCTCTCTCTCTCTCTCTCTCTTTCTCTCTCTCTCTCTCTCTGTCTCTCTCTCTCTCTCTCTCTTTTCTTCCTCTTTCCTCCTATCTCCTCTTTCCTTCCTGAACAATTTTATCTGAACACTGTTAGGTGCAGCTGAACAAGATAGTCACCTTCTGTGGGAGGTGGCAGCCATGATGGCCCAGCACAGGATGCTAAAGCCCAGGACGGTGAGGAGCACAGACACATGTACAGCTACTCACAATGGGATGTTGGTGCCCAAGTGGAGTGAGGATCACCTGTGCTAATATGGAGCCTTCCAGGGATCTGAGAGCCGGAACAGTGTGACCAGAACATTCTCATGGGGACTTATGGCCCAGAGTAGAGTAGTGAACTCTGAGGTGAGTCAGAAGGATGTCCAAGAAGAGGTCAGCCCAATATGGAGTGTCAAGGGAAGAAAGGGCCTACACAACTGGAGGGTTGTAATAACAGGCACAGTTGGAGCCTGGGCAAGGTGGAAATGGTTTCCATGGCAGGGGGAGGTGGAGGGGTTCTGCAGCACTGACTTGGGCTGGAGTCTCAGAGTCTGATTTGGTGTCCACACAGGAGTAACCCATTACAGAGTATTGGAATTCAAACGGGTGAGGAGGGGGCATCCACTTAGAGAGTGAGGGGATGTCTGGGGGCTTGAGGGGATTATCTGCTTGGGTTAAGGGTCACATACAAGGAAACTGAAAAAATAAATACTGGCAAAACTTGAAAGGAATCTGAGAATTAGGGCATCACAATAAAGCAATATTAGTTTCCTAATTTGATGATTGATTACATTATAGTTATGTAAAGGAATGTTCTTGTTTGTAGGAAATACAAAATAAGGAGATTGGATAGAGCATTCTGACATCAACTTACTCCCGAATGGTAAAGGGCAGGAAAAAAAAAAGAATTATTTGTACCTTACTTGAAATTTTTCTGTATCAAAAAAAAAAAAAAGAATTATCTCTCATGAATTTTAATACACAAAAAATATTTTTATTATAACTAGAACATTATGATTAAATTGCCAAAATCATATTTTTTTGTCCCCAGGAGGCTTTTTGATAATACATCCTGGCTCTACCCACTTCTTTCCATTTTTTTTTTGTTAATGCCTCAGTCGGAGGAGGATCCTCTCCCCTGCATATGACAGGGGCCTCCTGCTGTTCGACATGTGCCTGCCTGCTTCCATCCCTGCCCGCTTATGATCCGGTCTTCACATAGCAACTAGAGTGAGCTTTGAAAAATATTAGCTAGATCTTATCCTTCTCTGCTAAGAAAACTCCTCTGGTGTTCTGTGACTCTTAGACTAAAATCTTAACTTTTTACCACAGTTTTTAAGTCCTTTCCTGAAGCATCCGGATCGCTTCTTTGCTCCTACCCACCACTAGTCTTTCTGTCATTCACTCTTGTTGCCTTAGAGCATTTTTTTGCTTGCTCTGCCTAGAAACCTAACTCCTTTTTCTCTGTACTTAAGTTCAGTGCAAAGCCTACCTCAGAAAGGGTGTCTCTCATTTCCCAATCCAAAGTAGCTCTTTCTACCCCTAGTCTTAATCTCTGTTTCACTATCTTATTAAGATTTTTCCATAGAATTCTGAAATTATCCCCTCTGTTATTTTTTCTCATCTATTTTCCCTAACGAGGCAGAGATCTTGCTTTCCAGCTCACTGCTATACTACCTAGAATTAAACTTGGCTCTCATTGTGAATGAATGAATGAATGAATGAATGAATGAATGAATGACCAAAATATAGGTTAAGAATACAGGCTCTGTGGGAGTGATTTTGAACCATGGAAATATTTTTCAGTTCAGGAAATAAAATTAAATAACAGAAGAAAATAAACAGCTGAACATTTTAAAAAGTCAGAAATTATAATTTAAATAACTTTTGAACGCAAACTCTGACAATATACTCTTAGAGAGATGAATTCTTCCACATCCTTAATGAAATGTAGTCTAAGAACAAAAAGAAATCTTGATCTTCCTAGGTTTTTGTTGGTGATGGCATTGGTGTGGTAACTCAAACTATTTTGTGTATGATATGTATAAAGAAAGCAATTAATAAATTGTTGAGAACCAAGGTTCTCATCGTGGGAAAAGGAAGTTATAAATATGGAATGAGGAAAAGCCCTGTAGTATCAGTATGAACTTATAATTTAAAGTAATATTAACAATACGCACATGTACACACACACATATTTCTGTTTATACTCATATATATTCTAGGTCCTCTGAAAAGGCCTAAAATCAATGATAGCCTTTATTGTATACTTAAAAGTGGTTAAGATGGTAATTTTATATTTTATGATTTTTACCATAAAGATTAGTGAATAAATAAATATTTTAAAAAGGAAAAAAATGACAATCCTTTATCAATAAATATAAGTCCAGATTGGGTTTCTAATGTCATTCCTCATTAAGAAGAACCGAAATTCCTTGGAGAAATGACTGATTCCAGGTACAGGGTAGGAAAAGTACAAAATAATTGTTGAGGAAAAAAAGCAAGGAAATGCTCAAACACTAATAACTATATTTCAAATGAACATAAAAGTTGGCTTAAAAGAGTTTCCATTGTCCAAATTTGATTCAGTTTGAGCATCCAAGAAAGAGGGGAAAGAATATCTTTACAACAGAAAAATCTTGTGGTTAACCAGATAAGTTGACATTATGTGCTTTTTAATGGAAGGTATTGGGAGGTACGCATCATCTAAGTATTCTTGATAAAAATGTTTAACTTGATTTTAATCACAAGGAAACAACCAGACAAATTTATATTCTATGATATCCTACAAGGAAACTGGATTAGTTTCTTCAAAACTATCAATGTCTCAAAAGGCAAAAAAAAAGGATGTTTTTTCGAGATTATGGGGCCTAAAGCAATATGACAACAAAATATGGCAATGCAATGTCTGATTCCTTGATACAAGAATATAATTCTTCTTAAAGATACAGTTTGTCTGCAAATTACTTTCAAATGATTTTGCCAAAATACACACACACTTAATATATATGTATGCATATATATACTACACAAATACATACATACATACATATATATACATATATACATAAAAAGAGAGAACATAACAAAATATTAACATTCAGTGAATTTAGGTAAGAATAAATTTATGCACATTGTACTATTTTTTTTCCTCAAAATTCCATGGTTTGAAAATGTTCAAAATACATAGTTGGAGTAAAGAAGGCTAACAACAGCAAAAGACTGGCAACTCTGCAATCAGGGTGCCTGGGTTCAAATCCAAGCTGTAAATACCAGTTGTGAAACCAGCATTTCTAGATGTTTTCTCACCTGGGAAAAGCAGGCAATAATGAACCTGTCTGATGAAATATTTTTCCTGATGATTAAATGCATACTAAGCACATAGTCAAGTAACTGTACTTGACATATAATAAGCACTCAAATATTACTACTGATTATTGTCATTCCCCTAAAACCTGTGATAGCTCTTCATGGAATAAGACTATCGTTTAGCTGTTAATTAAATGGTGTATATTTACAAAAATACATTTAAAAAATTTTGCTTCTTCTCTTCTATATCAATTTTAGGGAAACATATAAGATTATTTGCACATGCATGGATAAAGCATCTTAGAATGCTTTTATTTCACAGTCCCTAGTTTTGTTTTTCTCTGTTGCAAAATGATTCCTCTTTTCCAACTGTGAAAATGATGGAGCGATGATTAATACCTTTAACCACATGTTGCACAGGCAATGTGAATAATGAAGAAATGAAAGAATGAGCAAATAAATAAACTGACCATAGAAGCCAGATTATCTGATTACACTCCCCCAAAGGCTGAAAAAGCTATGAGCCCCTGCTTTCTTTTCTAGGTGTCTGGGTCACAGGACACTCTCATGTGCTGAGTGGATTTGGGGCTAATGGGCTCTTTTGTTTCTTTTATGCTCTAGCCCTATTTGTAATTTCATTGTCACTAGTTTACTGTGAATGGTTCCTTTAATCTATACTCAGGCAGAGTAATGGGCATGAAGAATTTGTGATTTAAGTGCTGCCAAAGAAAATACACTAAGTAAAACAAACTAACAAAAAAACAACCACACACTTCTCTTCTAGTGGTTTCTGGCTGGAGAGTTATTCATTTATGTGTAGACCACCAGTTGTATCTGGAAGGAGGCTCCCTTGATAGCCCTCATTCCTTATCATTCATTGATAGGTACACACATTAGTTTAACAGATTGAATAGTTTAACAGATTAGTCACTTAACTAGGTCTTGAGGAAACAGGACAGTTAAAAATTGGCAGAGCAAAGGGAGAAGAACAAATTCTGGAGTGTGGGACGTTTATCCAAAAGAAATGCAGTTCTGGTGGCAGAGCCAAAAGGTGGGGCTCTGAACAGCAAAAAGGCCACACAGTTGGGTGGGAGGGACTGATAAAAAACAGATGAAAGTGCAAAAGAGAAACGTCTTCCTCTCTTTATCCTAGTGCTGACCACGCATATTTCAGTAGAGTATAAAGATTACTAGAATGCCTCTCCCCTCTTTCGGTCCTAAGTTCTGATGACATATCAAAATGTTTTTTAAATACTTTGATGGAAAATTCATCAAAAACAGTAAAAGTATGCAATGGAGATTTTACCTCTTTCATTAGTTTTCACGGTCTTTTGAGTAAAATGTGTAATTGCCGACAACCAAAACTTTGTGCCATTCACCTGATGGATTTGAGCAACTGACTTACCTTATAAAAAGGCTGAGAGATAACCACTGAGTTTAAATTACATGGACCCTGACACCAAAGTCATCAAATTCAAGAAAGGAGAAAGAAGTCTTCCTTCAAAGGGCGAAAAGTGTGCTCCAGCCGGAAACGCGTGTAACTGAATCACATGTAATGAATGAAGCCTTCACAACCTCTGCGGGTTTTAGTCTTTGATTTTTAGAATAGTCAGTGTTTCTGATTTTTCAAAGTTTGCTCTACCGTGGAATTTTTCCAATTTAATATTATATCCAGGAATCAGCAGGAAGGGAATACTTCATCATCTACTACAAGACATGAGCAAATGAATTTGGAGAGTAACTGAAGTGGGTGGGGGGAGATTATCAGCAGCTGAATTTTTCTCCAGTACTGCTCACCTCCTTCAAACTCTATGAAAGTGGAGCTATGCTGAAACACAAATAGAATTGCAGAACTGATCCACGATAGCAAAATGTACTGAGCTATCATTTGTACTTAACTCCATTGCTTTTGTGAGTAGAAGGAAGCAGTGATATAAGTAATATGAAAGGGTGGGTAAGCTAAAAATAAAATGAAAAATATTAATATATTTTTGTCTTACACATGATTGGGGTGAAGTAAACCTTCGATAAGGTGCTCTACTTCAAAAATGACGAAACTGCAATATCGGTAAGGTACATAGATGGAAAACATGGATTTGGTGTTGGACAGAATGTGACCTGAATTCTGTTTACCACCACTGGCTCTGTGGCAAGTTACTTAATGTCTCAGAGGCTGTGTTACCTCAGCTGTCAAAGGAGTTACACTATTTCATTATAGGATTAAAGAGATAACATATGTTTGTCAGCAGATAGTCTATAAGCAGGCAAAAAATGGTCACTATTCTCCAGAAGGAGTTGCCTCAGGCCCAACTTCCCTTTTGATCAAACCTGCCCACCAGGCTCAGTCTGTGAAAGGGCCTGTTCCATGGTAGGTAGGACCAGCATCCTGCTTCCATTTCCACAGAACCGCAGCCTAGGAATGCCCACTGTCTTCCATCTCACAATTTGTCACATTCCCAACCTGCTCCAGTGTATCACAGACACATAGGAATTAAGGATATAGTAATCATGGAAGGTTTTGATAAATTTAAAATACTGACAAATGTAAGATTTTACTTTGGAGTTAAAGCAGGGTTTAAACAAGAGGTCAACTAGTCATTGTTGTTTTTCGTTTTCTATCTGAATTCTCTCAGACATGAGTTACATCCAAACTCTAACTTTAGATATCAGAAATCAAAAGCATTTTCACGCGTAGGCACAGCCTTCGGGGTCCCTAGCCAGAGCTCTTCCTCAATACAAAAGGAAGGTTTACCAACTGATTCAGTAGATGTCCTAGAGGAACCTTGAACTTGAACCTATTTCTCTTTCCACCACTTTTTCTTCTGCCTGCCTCCTACTGCTGCTGGAAGCTGTCAGACTGTGACTGCATTTTGACCCTGATACTTCTGAAACTCTCGTGAAATGCTTTAATCATTTCTTTTTGTACTATTGCAATTTCCTCTCATGTATTCTTTCAAAACCTTTGCTTGTCAAAATGTTTTATTAACCAACTTGTAAGCAGCCTTTCTGAAACAGAGGCCGCACGTTCTTCCTTGCTTTGTATTTTATCTAAAGCTAAGTCAAATTCAGAATTCCCCTTTATTTCTAAATTTTGATTATACATGAAGATGTCTTTGTAATGTTAACTATTTATTTGGTTCATTCAATCCATTTTGTTTTTCTGTCACTCAATACAGATCTGATTTGGGAGGGGTCTTAAAATGGACTTGCAATAAGTACAAAGTATTTGTTCCAACCGTAGAGGTTTGCAAAGCATGAAATTTTGCCTTGAACATTTATCTCCTTGGTTGGTAAGGAACTCTGAAAATTTTCTAATGCTCCTGTGAATTAAGGACATCCTAAGGTCTATTTCAATGAGATAATTTTCCTGCTGCACATTTGCTTAACTTCAGGCATGCAATCTAGTATCCTATTTAAAAAGATATTATCTGTGAATGAGATAGAAGACAAGAAACAAATTGACTTATTAAATCTTCAGGCAGTAAACAAAGACATTCTGTCTGAGTTCTTTACCACAAACACAAATAACCCAAACCCTCAAATCCATGTTAATAAATATGAAACGCCCATTCCCTCCTACACAAAGAATGTCTATCTTTTCCTAGGAAACAACTGTTTAATTGCTGGTGTCATTCTTACCAAGTTATTATCTTTTATTATATCAGGAAAAGTTTTCTGCTCAGCCTTCTGATTTAGTCAGCAGATTTTTCTTGGATAGTTTTTCTTTCTGAGTCTCCTCTTCCCCCAGAAGACTATATTTCTTCCCACATGTAGAAAAAAGGGCCATGTGGGCCATGTAGAAGAGCCACAGATGTTATGACTTATGGATGGTGGAGAAATTGAAGAGAGAACCACATCTCGTGTTGGTTATCCTGGGTTGTATGAAAGACTCAGTAACCTTCATTCCTAAAAAATGAGGTTCATGCTGTGCTTCTGTCCAGAGAAATCCACAAAAGAGCTGACCATGTGAAAGGCAGTTTGGTCACAAATCACACCGTATTTGCAGAGCACCAATTCTTGTGACTAGCCATTTGAGGGACTATTTTAAATCATTATTTTATTATTTTACATTGATGGCATATTACTACCGTGTTTCCCCAAAAATAAGACCTAGCCAGACAATCAGCTCTAATGCGTCTTTTGGAGCAAAAATTAATATAAGACCCAGTATTATATTATATTATATTATATTATATTATATTATATTATATTATATTATAGACCCGGTCTTATAGTAAAATAAGGTCTTAGTTTTGGGGAAACATGGTAAATATGACAGGTCTCTCCTAAATGATACTTATTCGGATATTTCACTAAATCCTACTTTCAGCTCCTGGGTGATGACTGCCTATTTTTCTGAAGTGCCTCAGGGCCCTCTAATGTGATTTTTATGACATGCTACATAACATAAGTTTCAAATCAGACCTTTCTAAACAATGACCTACACTTCTTATGAAAGTCTATGCAGGCATTTTCACATGATACCCACTGATAGAAAACTAACTTTATTTAAAAACAAATTTATATGGTTCTGAAAGTGTTTTTCTAAGGGCATGGCCACCTCCTCCACAGGAAAGGAAAGAGAACAGACCTTTAATGTACCAGACACTGCATTAGCTGCTTTCTAATACATTCTCCCAGCTTTTCCTCACTGAAATCTTATGGATTGTATTGTTAGCACCATTTTGCATACGAGAAATGAAGGCTCAGAGATACGTATTAACTAACTTAAGTGACCGAGCTGGGATTTCATCTAATTCTAATGGTCATGCTTCCTTTTTGGAAGTAAGTCCCTGTCATGGAAGGTGTTTCCCCTTCCTTTTGGGAAAAAAAAAATCTACCTACAACAGAAAAAAAAAAAGGTAAATCGATTCATCCTGAATTTGGAAAGAGGGCAAAGGTATCATTTGCCCAAGCTCAAAAGAAAAAAAAAAATGTGGTAATAATTGCTTTTAATGAAATATCTGAGGTAGATTGCAAAACACAATAAGTTGATGATTTTGTTTAAATAATATGAGTGCCAAACATATAAACATTTATCAGAGTCACTTTTTTATTAGCGCTCTACATGGAATTTTTAAAATGATCATTATACACATCTGCTCCACATCTGTAGCCTTTCTGTCTACAGCTTTACTGTTGGTGGCAACAGTGAAATCACACCATCTCTCTCCACTGTAAGACAAACCTATGAGGCCTCCCCACTAAGCATAATGTTAGGGAACAAAATAGAAGGAAAATGTGTATTTGGGCATATGGTATGGGGGCCTGGGGCAGCCTGCAGAAGAAAAACATTGAGAATCCAGAAAGGATCTAACATTTAAAATGGTTGAGGTATCCTAGGCAACAGAGCTGTAAGAAATACTCTGGGATAAATAACTTTATAGATTGTAATATTAAGATTCCAAATTAAGAGGCCTAAACTGTCTGTAAAGTGTTCTATCTATAATTGATCTGTTGCCTACCAAATGGTTGTTTTAGCTGTTGTTGTTTAACTTTACTCTCCAAACTGTGAGATGATAATTATTACTGTGTTTATTCAAATTCAACAGTAAGTTAAATAATCAGTCTGCAGAATTAGAGATAGACCCAAACCGTTGGATTTGGCAAAAATGCCTTTTTACTATTTCTTGGTGACTGTTAAATATACATTATACATTTAACATGAAAGACTTAAATGTGCATTTGGGAATCAATGTAAAATATGCCCAGTGTGGAAAGCAGAATAATGACCCCCAATGATGTCCACATCCTAATGCCAGAAACTGGTGAATATGTTATGTCACATAGCAAAGGGAAGTAGAGTTGCAGATAGAATTAAGCCAAACAACTGACCTTGAGATGAGGAGACTATCTAGGTGGGCCCATTGTAATGACAAGGATCCTCATATGGGGAAAAGGGAGACAGAGAATGTCAGAGTAATTCAAAGTAAGACTCAATTGATAATTGCTGGTTTTGAAGATGGAAAAGAGAAGTGAGCCAACAAATACAGACAGCCTCTAAAATCTAGCAAAGAAAAGAAAGAAAGAAAAACAACAAACAAATTCTCCCTAGAACATCCAGAAGTTAATATAGCTCTGCTAACACCTTATTTGTAGCACAGTAAGACCCATTTCAGACTTCTGTCCTCCAGAGCTGTAAGATAATATGTGTTGTTTTAAGCCACTAAATTTGTGGTCATTTTTTACAGCATCAATAGGAAACTAATACACCTAATATTCTGAAACAAAATGTTAATCATTACACAAGTTTGGGTATATTGACTAATAAAGATACTTATATTTTAGATACTGAGAAAAATATCACTGATTCCCAAAGGGAGTTTAGGTGCATTTAAATGCCACTAAAGACAACAAAGCAAAAACAAAACACACACACACACACACACACACACACACACACACACACACACACACACCAGAGGGAAGAGGGAAGGTAGACAAAGCAGGAAGATAAAAGTGGTAATTGTTGAATGGCTGGTGATGGGTACGTGGGGTTCATCATACCATCCAATCTGCTTTCCTGAATGTTGGAAACTATCCATAACAAAGTTTAAAAACATTTTTACTCCCCCAAATTAATTAATTTCAAAACAAACTTTTTAACCAAACCCACTGCTATATTTAACAAATGTTTTGTATTTCTTCTAGAATAAGATGTGAAAGACAAAAATCTAAACCTTTCTCTTATGGTTTAATCTGAAGCCTTTGGTATTAGTATATATCCACTGGAGAATATTAATATCACATTTTCATAGCAGATGCTTTGTTTTCTGCTTATGTTTGAAATTCAAAGTGCTCAGTGCTTACTCAAATGTGCAACAAAAATTTTTCTGAAAAACAGATAAAGAAATCAATCTCATTTTCAATAGCATCAAAAACAATAAAATACTTAGGAATAAATTTAATCAAGGCGGTGTAAGATCTCTACTCCAAAAATTTTAAGACGCTGATGAAAAGAAATTGAAGAAGGCAAATAAATGGAAAGGTATCCTGTGTTCATGGATTGGAAGAATTAACATTGTTAAAATGTCAATATTACTAAAAGCCATCTATAAATGCAATGCAATCCTATCAAGATCCCAAAGGTACTTTTTAAAAAAGTAGAAAAAACACCTCAAAAATTTATATGGAATCATAAAAAGCCCCAAATAGCCAAATAAATCCTGAGAAAGAAGAACAAAATAGAATGCATCACACTTCCTGATTTGAAGCTATATTATAAAACTGTAATAATCAAAAGAGTATGATCCTGGCATAAAAGCAGACACGTAGACGAATGGAACAGAAGTGATAGCCCAGAAATAAATCCAAACATTTATGGTCAACTAATATTTGATGAGGGAATCTAAGAATACTCAATGAAAAAGAGATAGTCTTCATAAATGGTGCTGGGATAATTGGATATTCACATGTAAAAGAATGAAACTAAACCCCAACTTACACTACTCACAAAAATTAACTTGAGATGGATTAAAGATTTAAATGTAAGACCCAAAACCACAAAACCAGAAAACACAGGAATAAATCTTCTTCACTTGGGTTTTGGTAATGATCTTTTGGATATGACACCCAAAGCACAGCCAACAAAATAAAAAATAAACAAGTGAAATATAGCAAACTAAAGAGCTTCTGCACAACAAAAGATACCATCAACAAAATGAAAAGATAATCTGCAGAATGGGAAAAATATTTGCAAACCATATATTTGATGAAGGATTGATATCCAAAATATGTATATTTAAAAAAATGTGTAAAACTCATTAAAAAAACAAACAAATAAATAACAGCCCAATTTAAAAATGAGCAAAGGATCTGAATAGACATTACTCCAAAGAAGATATACAAAAGGTCAACAAGTATCTGTAAAAATGCTCATTATCATTAGTCATTAGGCAAAGGCAAATTAAAACCACAATGAGATATTACCTCATGCCTGTTAGAGTGGCCATCATTAAAAGCCTAGAGGTAAATGTTGGCAAGGATGCAGAGAAAAGGGAACTCTTATGCACTGTTGGTAGAATTGTAAATTGGTGCAGCCACAATGAAAAATAGTGTGGAGGATTCTCAAAAAATTAAAAATAAAACTACCTTATGATCCTCCAGTTCCACTTCTGGCAATATACCCAAAGGAAATGAAAACACTAACTCTAAAAGATATCTGCACCTCTATGTTTATAGCAATGTTAGTTACAACAGCCAAGACATGGAAACAACCTAAGTGTTCATCAGTAGATGAATAGATAAAAAAGTTGACATACACACACACACACACACACACACACAGGGATATTATTCAGCTGTAAAAAATGAGGAAATCCTACCATTTGCAACAACATAGATGAAACTTGAAGGCATTACACTATGTGAAATCAATCAGACAGAGAAAGACGAGTATTGTATGATCTCATTTATATGTGGAATCAAAAAAGGAAGGAAGGAAAGAAGGAAGGAAGGAAGGAAGGAAGGAAGGAAGGAAGGAAGGAAGGAAGGAAGGAAGGAAGGAGATCTGACTTGTGGTCACCAGAGATGAAGGGTGGTGGTAGGGGAATTGGAAGAAGGTGGTCAAAAAGGTATAAATTTCCAGTTATAAGATGAATACTAGGGATGTATTTAATGTACAACATGATTATCACTAACACTGTTGTATGATATTCTCATTTAGGAAAGTTGTTAAGAGTAGATTCTAACAGTTCTATCACAAGGAGAAACATTTTTTCTTTCTTCTTTTATCCTTTCTTTTCTTTTCATTATATCTGCATGAGATAACAGACGTTAGCTGAACCTACTGTGTACTCATTTCATGATATGTATGTAAATCAAACCACCGTACTGTATGCTTTACACAATGATGTATGTCAATTATTTCTCAATAAAACTGAGAAAAGAAATGATGAGAGTAGAACTGGTGAAACCAGAACACAATGAATTTGTATAATAAAAACTAGAAGAACATGAAAGCATAGCATTGCATCATGAAAAACTTGATAAAACATAATACTATTTTTGATAAGTATAGTAATTAATCCTACTTTTGCAAGCATTATGTGAAAATTGTTATTCTATCTAAATCATGTTATACAGTCTATCAGAGTTTTTTTTAAAAAAAAGATAAACAGTGAGACTAAGTTTCAATCATATTAGTACAACACAAAATAGATAGTTGCCAAAGAACTGGATGTTTTATTTCTTCATTGAGGTAATTAAATAACCAACATGACTGGCTACTATAGACTAGATAGGCATTTTAATTTTTTATTATTATTGAATTCATCAGCTTATCGGCTTGGGAATAGGAGGAATGTTTACATAATATTGGTTTACACAGAGATTTTTGCAAAGACACAGACCCACTTGTGGATCAACTTGGAATAATTAAGCTAGCCAGTTGTAATAAAAAAGAAAAAAAAGTAAAGGTGTTTGTTTGTTTTTATATGTGTGCCAGTGCAATTCTGAGGCTCTTAGTTCCTACATAACTGTAGTACCTATTATGTATTTTTTAAATCTCTACTGTCTCTTGATTTTCCCTTTCTTCATCTCAATTAGCAACAGTATTTTTCTGAGGAAGCAGAGCATCATTCTAAAAGGTTTATATCTAAAGCCTTTATGAAAATCATGGCTCCTTGTCTTGATTTTACTTATTCCATGGAAAGCAGATCATAGAGTCTATGCTTGGCCATTATCTATACTTACTCTCTCAAAATAAATTTCTATTCTTATAGACTTAGAAGTCATGATACAAAATTAAGAACCATGAAATAAATTTTATCTTCCAATTCCCAGAAAATACGAGACTGAAAAAAAAAATTCTATATTGAAATAACTCCAAAAAAGTTTTTTACAAATTCAACAGTTACCAGTTTACCTTTTTAACCCTGTCACCACCAACAACAAGCATTTTCCTATATTTGGTCTATGCAGTGTGAGAACTTGGCCTCGTATTCTCTTTGATGGAGAAGGAAAACATTTGGTAACGATTATGTATATTATATACCTTCAAACACTGCAAGACTGTTATTAGGTTACCTTTCTTCTCTTCTCCAAGATAAGCAATTCCAATGTTTTTAACTCTTTCTTGTAAGTTCCATTTTCTAACCCTCTCATCAGCATTTGTAGTCTCTTCTGAATCCTCTCCAAATTTCAGAGTGCTTTTAAGATGTGGAGCCCCAAACTGGAAAGCGCTTTCTTGTAAAAATCTGACCAGTGCTGAGTAAGTGAAAGTACCATCTATTTATCCATCTGTCTATTTAAAGTTAAGTGATCATGGAGGGTCTACCATCATAGACCGTAGATGCTGGGTGTATTTTGGTGCTACTGTAACATGAACATCAAAAGAGAGAAAGCATGTCTGTTTTTGTCTTGAGCTCTTGGCTACAGCAAGACCACACCTAAAAGGGACCTGAAGACAAGTCTAAAGCCAAATAACAGGCAGCGTCTGGTCTAAATCAAAGACAGAGACATTCTGCTGACTCAGAATCATTATCTTTAAAACCACTTATTCTTACATAGTGAAATGTTGATTACCAAGTCCCACCAGTGTGTGTGTGTGTGTGTGTGTGTGTGTGTGTGTTGGAGAGAGACTCCATTGTTCTTTCTTATTCACATATCTTTTGCAAGTCTTAAAATGTAGTTTCTTTATGAAAACTTATGTTTTATTTGTTTTGTTTCATGACAGAACCTCAATTGTCTCACTATACCTAGCAAAATTTCCCATATTTTAAAGCAGAAAACTTTTAATTGTGTTTTCTATTCATTCACTTTGTTTTCTCCTGTCTGTCCCTTTATTTTCTTTGTTCTGTTTCATTTACTCTCATTCATTGTATCTAATATCTACATACATCACCTATGGATGGAGCAGAAAAGAATTAGTAAAAATGTGAGGGTGGGGTGGGGTAGAAGAGATTTAATTAAGGATAGAAAGTCACCACTGTTCACATTTGAAAACATCAAATAGGAAAGCTGGTATTATGTACACCTAACTTGCAAATTGTAAGTAGAGGAGACAGGAATAAAGTTATTAAGTGATCAAGAAGGTGTCACAGCACCTCAGACTCAAACTTTCAACGGCTCAAAATTTGAGAAGCTTTTATTTCTAAGACGAGTTGTGAGTTGTATTTCATCAAAAATAAAGTTTGGAATAAAGCAGCTCATTCTTTTAAATTCTCTCCACAGCCCAGGGGAGAAAAATCTAGACGTTCCACTTCAAAAGGAAGCTATATTTATTAGAGTGGCTAAACTGAGAATTAAGCCCAAGAGCCTGAGGGATAGAGCGAAGCATCCCAGCTCTGACAAACCACTAGCAGGCTGGAGTATTCACAGCTAACCTGCTCGGCAAATTGGTGTTTGAAAATATCATGTCTCAAGTGTAGGAAGTCTGCAGGCGGAGTGTTTGTGGTGTTATCAGACAAAAATCTCTGTGTACCTGGACTTCGTGTCCAAGTCTCTTCACACCCAGGCTTCACACTGAATTAAGTCAACATATGACTCAGAAAAGGTAGAGAGGAAAAACGGGCACAGAGAAGGCACAGAAAAGAGCAAATAAACACATAAGCCAAAATAAGCCGGCTTGGTTCTGAGGAGAACTGCTAATACTTTTTATTTTTTATTTTTTTTTAACCAGTCAAAGGTAAAAGGGAAAGATGAATCGACATCTTCTCATGACTAGACCTTTCTTCTCATCTCAGGGGAACAAGGAGATAATCAGAAAACGAATAGGATTTAAAAGGAGAGTTAACATTGCCATTTAATCCAAGCCATTGCAAGAAAGTACCAATTATTTATATTCCAGTCTCTCAGTTCCAACAAGGATATGTGTTAGCTTTCCTGAACAGTTTCTTAATGTAGCTCATTCATTGTTATTAGAAAATGAGGGCCCGCCTGGTGGCTCAGGTGGTTGGAGCGCCGTGCTCCTAATGCTGAGATTGCCAGTTCGATTCCCACATGGGCCAGTGAGCTGTGCCCTCTACAGCTAAGATTGTGAACAACAGCTCTCCCTGGAGCTGAGCTGCTGTGAGCAGCTGGAGGTCAGCGTGGGCTGCTGGGGGCCAGCGTGGGCTACCATGTGCTGGTCGCCAGACGAGAGCCTGCCGTGACTTGTCATGAGCTGCCGTGAGCTGCCTCAGCCAGAGGGAGCGCAAGGCTCATAATACCAGCATGGGTCAGGGAGCTGTGTCCTACACAACAATGGCTTGAAACAGAGTGGAGCGGGAGGCGGAAAAAGGGAAGAAAAAAAAAAAAGAAAATGATATTGTGAAGCAGATTAAACCCTTTCTTTGGGAGTAAATTATTGGACATTGGTCTCTCAACTAACTGAACCTCACTGAGAAATACTAACCTCAAATAGTAGGCATTGATACACTCCTCAGACATCTGGTTAATCTAGTCTCGAAGTGCACTCATTTAAAATGAGCATATCTGTAATATGAAAAAATGCCTTTGTGAAATAAGGAATATTTTATTTCTCTTACTGCATGGTCAAAATTATTATCACCAGGAAATGCTGACTGAAAGTAAAAATACTGCAATTTTTTTTCAGTATAATATGGCAATTACATTTCTGTGAAAGTGTAGTTATTTCCGTTTCCTTTTAAGAATCATTGCTAAATAAAAGCTATGAACCTGCTGATCATGGGCTGAATCTAAAGTGAATTTTTTTGCATTGTGTATAATGTACCATGTCTACTCAATAAACCCATCAGCATACCTATAAAGTGAATAAATCCTTGAGTCAGTCTCCTGGGAAGTGGTGGGTGTGGTAAAAATTACCTAGAGAATTTGACCTATTTTACCAGACAATTTGGAAAATCCAATGTTCTCTGCCTTAATACAATATGAAGTGGTTGATCAAATAATCCCAAATACATATGATAAAATCCTATGTTCTGATTCTCCTTGCTCAGCAGACGCAACCAACTATGTCAAACAGGAATATAAATTGGACACAACAAAGACTGGATGGGAATAGAGAACTGGCAAATTCTTCTCAATTAGGCAAGATTGGCTTTAGTGTTTAACCAAGAGTTTAAAATGATAATTAAACATGGATAGGACATTTTAAGAGATGTTTTTCTCTTAAGTGTAAAAACTAATGTTTTTCATATTCTTTTGTACATTTTATATAAGACTCCAAAATATTTCACATATGTTTTTGTGCTCTGAAGAAAAAACAAGGTAATGGAATGTTAATGATTATGAAATGCTAATGACCCAATGGGTTGTGGTAAAATCTGTGCTGCTCAATCTGATAAACTGAGAAGGGCAATAAATGAGACTTTTCTAATTTTAAATAGAGTATTATAAAATTTAAAAAAAGTTGTGAGTCCAATTTCTTCTTTTGGACTATTGTTCTAGACATGTTTTCCTTAAACAACGTAGGAACAAATTGTGCCTGCGAACTAATGTGAAAGGAGAGTCTGAGTGTAGAAAGACCATGCTTGGCTTAGTCCAAAACGGAGACCAACAACATCTTCTACTGTAGCAATATCACTGCAGCAGCTGCTGGGCAAAATGTGCTGTCCTGACTTGCACATGATGGCAAAATCAGTAGCACAAAAACCCCATATTTACTGAGGCTCAACACATAGCCCCATATGGATAATGGGCTGGCTATAAGAGTCTTTGCCCTGATGGCTGATAGTCTTTCTAAGACTTCCTGGTGTCAAGCCACATTGTTTTCAGTAGTAATTGCCTGTGGTAGACCTACTGGGCTTGGCTTGATTTTTTTTAAAAAGCTGCTATGCCACATTCTTCAGAACGGGTGGTTTGAGGCTAGTGTGTACAAAAATAAAGGAAGCTGACCATCAGGCAGCATAGATTTTGTTGTTGTTTTGTTTAGTTTTTATTTTATCATAAACTTAGCTATGCAATCCAGCTAGAGTTGGAGGGGGATAAGGAAAACATGTAACCCAAAGAACTGCAGTGGGGACACAAAGATTATAGGATATTCAAGCAGATGGAGGTGGAGGGATGCTCTCCTAGCTACAGAAGGAATGGTCTGATGGTTAAGATAAGATCCCAGATTGGGATCTAAGCAGATCCTGTGTTTAAAATTGCTGTGGTAGAGCAAATAGAATTTATGTCAATGCACTGGCTCTCCAGTATGCATATTGAGGAAGACTTTCATCATCAAGTAGCAAATAAAAATACACCAAAAAAAGTGTTCCATTGCATTCATGTATTTCCTGTTTCCTTGTAAGGTCTCAATCAATGTTTTTTGGGTAGGTGGTTGAGTGGATGGATAGATGGAACAAAGGATGGAAGAAAAGACTGCTGTAACCCCAACAGTTTGGAAGTCAACATTTTTAATACTATCCAGAATAAATGTTGGCCTCTGGACATTGAAGGGAGAAGTTGAAGGAAGGGGCAACTGTACTTCTCCAACATTCTCTCTCTGTTTCTTCTCTACTTCCAGATAAGAAGAGGACTGATGTAGGTGGGCTAAGCACAATTTGGGATCAACAGAACTATAGAGTATTAACAGAAAAAGATTTGAGGTTCAGGAATTTGGGTCTCAGATATTTCTACCTCTCCATCTCTTTTCTACCAAAAAAATACCAAACATGATTTAAAGTTAGATTTCTCAACACCCTGTCTTCTCAAATAATATTTAATGAATCTATGGATAATCAATGTATTTCTCAATTCTACTTAGATATTTTAATTCCATCAGTTGAATCAAAGAATGGTTCATATTGCATGGATTTCTCATGGTGTTAATAATGAAATCTTGTAACAGCAGCTCTTATCTGAACCAAATTTTACCTTTCGAATGCCCAAAGAAATACTTTAGACAATGTAAATTGATATCACACAAATTAAATGAGTAGCTTCTTTTAAAACTTTGAGGGCTCCTAATTATACATTTTCTCTTTTAATACATAGTTACAAGGGAAAAATTAGAAAATACATAAAAATGTCAAGAAATATAAATTATTTGTTAAATTTGTCTCAGTGATGAGGAAGGCAATGCTAATGCTTCCAGTATTCAAGTTCCTTTTCTTCCTCTTGGGAGTACAGTTCCCAAAACTTTGGGAAAGTAGGTGGGTTCACGTGACTGAGTTCTGACCAGTGGAGTATGGATGGAAGTGATGTGTCTCAATTCTAGGCCTTACCTTTGAAACCTCCTTCCTTCACCTGCCTGGTGAATGCATAACAGAATTCAGTTTCTAGAAGATGGGAAGAGCTTGTTCCTCAAATAATTGCATGGAAAAGAGTCGTCTTCAGCCCTTCATTAGACTGTGACATAACAAGAAATAAATTTTTACTGTTAAACCACATAGACTGGAGTTTATTTATTATAGCAGGTAGCCAACCCTGACTAATGTAGATGATCACTAACATTTTAACATATTTCTTTTCAGTCTTTTTCCTATGTATACAGTATATTCAATATAGTTTTGGTCATACTGAAATTGTGCTTTTGTATTCTGAATTTATTTAATGTTATATCATAAGAATTTTGTTTTATTATAAATATAACTTTTAATGACTACACAGTATTTTATTGGATGTATATATTATAATTTGTATAACTAAAACTTAGTTTTGGATAATAAACTTCCATCTAGTTTCTCACTATAACTATATGAGGAACTTGTTTATGCATAAATCTGTGTACAGTATTATTTTATTTTTTTAAAAATAGATTTTTAGAAATAGTTACTGGGTTTTAAATAATGTAAATATTTTAAGTCTTGGTTCAAATACATATTGACAAACTGTTTTCTCTAAAATTTGCATTCCATCATAAGTAATATGGGAGCACTTACCTTATCATATCTTCACCAGTAAAAATAATTATTATAATAAGTAATTTCAGCTAAAATTTCTGTTTTTAATATGGAAATAACATTTTAGGGTTAACAAACCATAAGGAAAATAAATTCCACAATATTTGCTGGGTTCTACAGATTATCTACTATTTAAGTAGGGGAGCTACAGAGTATATCTGCAAATGCCAGCATATGAAGAGCAGAATCTTCAAAAATAGGAGACCTCTTTAACAACATAAAGCTGTTCCAAATCTATTAGAATGAGGCCAACAGACTGGGAGATAATATTTGAATAGGGTGTTGAATAATAAATTGGGAGGGTGCCATTCAGATAGGAGGGCAAAGGACATTACAGATGGAGAACTACATATGCAGATATATAGAGGCATAAATGAGAGGCCAAGTGTGGAAAAAAACAAGCCCATCTGTGTGGGATGATGATGCAGAAGTTAAGACTGAAAAGAAGCTATCACTTGTGAAGGACTATGCTAGGCTAAGGGAGCTGGAAATTATCCTGTAACTAATAGAAGAGGAACACGTTCATCACTAAGTTGATTTTTAAGAAATCAGAATGACTTTGTCCCATGTGTTAGCCACTTTGTAGACTTTATCATATTTGATTCTGAAAACAACACCGTAAGGTAAGTTCTATTATTCACATTTACAAGATGTGTCAAAATTGAGGGCAGCATCATGTCACTTACATGGAAGAGCTAAGATTTGAACCTAGGCCTTTCTGGCTTCAAGGCCATGGTCTTTCTGCTGTACTATGTTGCTTTCTATGCTTTGACAATGTGGAGGATAAATTGGAAAGGAAACACAGTAGAGACAATGAGCCACATTAAGCGGTTATTACATTGTTCAGGGAAGAGAAAATGAGATTCTTATCTCATATTCTTAATTAACTACCTCTATGATAAAGCAGAGTCAAAAAACCAAAATCAAAGGAAAGAGATTTTCAAGGAAAGAGAGTGGATTTAACATGGCACATCACTGATGGCCTTTTCAAGACACTTCCAATAGAGAGATAGAAGATAGGTTGGGGTTGAGAAGTGCCAGCCAGATTTCAGTGGCTTACAGAGTAAATTGGAGATGATATTGTATAATTGGTTTAAAAATATGGTTGAGACCTTTCTGTAATATTTTCTCCAAGCCCTTTTACACCATTGCTATGAGCACTCATGATACTTCTTTAAGATTATAACAATCAAATAATTGATGTTACCAGAAGCTATGTTGTGGTTACAGACACATTTTCATTTGTCATCAAAATATACTGAAGGGGAGAAACTGTCTCATAACATTAGGAATTGATTTCCAAGATATTCAAAACCACAGAAAGTCCTAGCTCCAATAAGACAGTAACAGATTTCTTATGACATCTCCAAAAAATTGCACTACAAAGTACATTTATGTCACTCTATCTACATCGAGACACTGTAGTGATTTACTCTAAGTTAGTAATTGTGGTTAGAAAAAATATAGAAGAGATATTTAAGTTTCTAGTCAACTAAGGTACAATTGAATTAATTGTGTACTAACTAGATTAGTACGGGCTAATCTAATTATATAGTTACTAATGCTTTATGTTAAACTATGTAGAGACTATAAAAAGATTCTGAGGAAAGACTCTAAGAAGTCCCCATATGTACTGTTTATACTTAACAAACCTTACACTATCCTTACTGAGGATAAGATCTTTGCCAAAATTGGCCTTGTCTATGCCTAGTAATAGCTGATCATTTATGGCATGACTATAGATACCAAACAATCAATGATCCAGAAATAGTTTCAGTTATATCATTTAGAATTTCTGTTACCCTTTAAACCTTTGAATTTTCTAGAATTTTCTTTCAGACATCTTATAAAGATTCTACATGTGCGTACTCTAGATGTTTCCAGCAGAGGAATTTAATACAGGAAGTTTGTCACGTGGGTAATGGAAGCTCTGAGAAGGCAAGCAGAAGATGGCGAGAAAACCAGAGATTAGCAAAAGTAGAAGCCACTGCTACTAGAAGGAGGAAGGAAGCCAGTATCACAGAAGTTCCAAAGCCAAGGCCCAATGTGAAGTAGAACCATGGTGGACAACTCAATCGAAGTTGGAGCCACAGAGGAGACACATACCCTATTAGAGATGCTGCTCAAAGCAGAGAAAGAAAATGTGAAATACCTTATTTTCTTCCTTCTTCCTGATCTCCAGTCTATCACCGGTGCCTCCTATTCGCCAAACCTATCCAAATGCCAGAGTGCAAGGGTACCTAGGAAAGGGAGCTCCCTCCAATATAGAGAAGGGCAGGAAACGTACCTGAGAGCAAGACAGACAAATGATTAGCAGAAAGGTGATATACATATAGTTAAACAATATGTCAATCATGGGCTCAATAAGAATGGTTGAATTCGCAGAACAACTCAGAAATATAAAGAGAAGAATAATCTTAACTTCACAGTTTCCCATAACTGCTGACTAGGGTAAAATACTAATGTCTTTTCACCGAAGGAGGAAAATGCTATAATCTCATAAAAGGAGGACAGAGTGGGCATCCAAATAATGAGGGAAATTCTGGAACGAGAACTTCCACTGGCACTGTGGGGAGAGAACCAGGAGTGTAGTTTCCAGGCTCTCGGCCTCACATGGAAAGGTGCTGGCTCAGGTAGTAAATGGCCATCAATTGTGATTGGATGGCCATCAGCTGTGGTTAGTTGGCCGTCAGCTGTAACCAGTGAGCCATTGGGCACTAATATAACTGCCTTGGCTATGTCAGCAGTAAATGGGGGCTAGCAAGAAATGGTGGCTGAGCTAGCAAGAGCGGATTACAGTTAGCAAGTGAGGTTGTTTGGTAGAGAAGCAGACGGCGGATTGTGGATCGTGTGGCTCCTGCTTCCTGTGTCTCCAACCCAGCCACCAGTGAGACTATAGTGGTATGACTCCCATATCTATTGCTCCGTGGGTGTTCGTTTTTGGCCTCACCATATCCTGTGTTCTTATGTGGGGAGCGGGACTAGAAACCCTGTATGCCACCCTGCATGACAGTTACCTTCTTGGATTACTTTATCCCTGTTATCAGTGTTTAGCTAAGTGAGATTAGACTGTGTAATACCAGATGTGATCTAAAGCTAATCAAGGCTAAATTTTCCTGGGGCTTCACACTTTCACTGTGTTTCTTCTTCAGACGTCTGCCACTGCAGGGTCACTTCCTAATTTATTAGAAATATTATTCTATTGAGCTGATCTGAGCAAAATATTACTTTTGGCGATGTGGTATCATTATTCACTTCCCCGTCAGAATCAGTTTCTTATGTTGACAATAAACCACAATTTCCTACCAGTGATTCTTTAGCTTATGGTGAGTTTGCTATACATAGAAGAAGAAAAAAATGATGGTGGCTGACTCTGAGAAATGCTTCAAAGGATACCATCCACATCGTGAGTTCTTTCTGAAGTCGATGATCTCCCAACTGCTCAATTTTCACCATTACCATACAAACCTTATTTGAAACTCTTGTGGCAGGATTTTATCGTTAATTGTCATTATCACTGTCTGCCTCACTGAAGCCACATACTCAGTGGTCATGATGTGCTCTCTACTTGACTAGAGTGTAATGAAAAGAATCGTAAGTAATCTTGATGTCCAGAGCTGACTGTCACAGGTGATCCCTAGAGAGATAGGGACCTATTCAGAGAAATTGTTGATGTTTAAAAATGTGCTTCAAGCATATCTTCTGCCTGAACAAGTTGGATGATTAACTACCCAGAACCATAAAATACTTTAGAATGGTGAAAGAGGGGAAATTCTTGAGTAATTTAAGACACTCAATGATTCACTCACAAAATAATAGTAATAGTTAGCATTTACTGAGCACTTACTGTGTTCCAAGCACCCTTGTACACACCGCACATCTATTAACTCCTTTAAACATTACAACTCCATCATCTGCATTTTAAAAATGAAGGAACTGAGGCAAAGAAAGTGCTAGAACATTAAAACTTGTCCTAAGATCACACAACCAGACTGAGACAGAATTTGTACCCAGTAGACAGGCTACAGAGTCCGTACTACTAAATACTCTACCCCCTGCCTTTTCTTCTAGGTGGTTATTACATTATCTTAGCTACCTTATCATGGCACTTTCAGAGAGTGTTTGCATGAAAGCTTTGGCTTGAAGCTTTGCCTGGTAAACTGCAAGTGAGTTAGATGTTAGAATGGTAGATTACATTGCTGCATAAGCCCCTTCTATTCTATAAGGATTATGTTTGCTCAGTAGTTCATATAGATTTCTCAAGACCACATCAAGGTAGGAGCTATGTTATTGACATAGAATCCTTAAAGCACCTGGAAATAAGCTTTCTGCCATACCAGCTTGTTGCCATAGATTGCTGTAAACAATTTATCTTAATCAAATTGAATGTTGTTGTGAACTGGAATCAAATCCAAGCTGCCAAATTTGGAGGAAGTCAGGCTGAAATGGTGGTGCTGACCTCCAAGTTAACTGAAGTGTTTATTTGAGGAGTTGGCCAACACATCTTGACAGATTTCTTCAGCTCATTCTGTGACTCTTAGGTCAACCATAAAAGCCATCCTACTGAGTTACAAATGGAGGTAATAACTCTAAACTTGCCAAAGCCATATGCTTCCAGCCTACCTAGGAACCTATATAATAAATAAGAACGTAACTCTTTTATTCTGTCTGTACTTGCTGCTTAGTCATCTGCACCCTAAAAATATTTTTGTTAGAATTACAGGCACAGATCAAGGTAAGATCTGGCTCATTCTTGCTTCAGAAATGGTACATAGGAGTGGCCTCATCGTGTTGCTAGCTTGAAGGTGCTCCTCCCAAATCAGAATTAATGAAAGTGTTTTACTAAAACATTAAAAAAAAATTGTTTCTAGTTCTGAAGACTCACAAAAACCACAGAGCAATAATTGTCTGGTCTCACTTATCTCTCTTCTTAAGGCAATTACAAAAGTGGAATTCTATATTAAATGAAAGGGGAGATATACTAAGTATGCTAGGGATTGCTATGGTTCAGCATTAGTTTTTGAGATGCAAGGGAACTCAAATTATATGAGCAATGTAATTTTTACAGTGTCAAAGATGTATCTTGTTGAAGGCTCTACTAGTTATCTGTGGCTACACAGTAAATTAATCCAAAATTTACAGGCTTGAAACAATGACAATATTTGTTTTGCTCACAAATCTGTAATTTAGGCAGAGCTCAACGAGGACAGCTCATCTCTATTCCACTTGACCTCAGCCTAAGCGACTCAAAGGTTAGGGGCTAGAATCATCTAAAGACTCGTTCATTTGGATAAACGGTGGTTGATGCCAGCTGTCAGCCTAGCTATAGAAGGGGTTGTTAGCAGAACACCTGTATGTGGGCCATTCATTTGATCTGCACTTCTTTATGGCATGGTTACTGATTCCACAGGGGAAAGTGCCCTGAGCAAGAAAGAGCCAGCCAGAAGTTGAATTTCAATCTACCGTCTTTCCCCGAAAATAAGACCTAGCAGGACCATCAGCTCTAATGTGTCTTTTGGAGCAAAAATTAACATAAGGCCTGGTATTATATTAATATTATATTTTATTTTATATTATACCCGGTCTTATATTGTATTATATTATATTATATTACATTATAAAGACCTGGTCTTATAGTATATTAAAATAAGACCATGTCTTATATTAAATTTTGCTCCAAAAGACACATTGTCAACATTTTGCTTTGGTCTAGGTTTTCTTAATTGTGTTGTATCACATTCTATCAAATATTCTGAACTAAGGAGAAAAAATCATGGACTATCTTTAAAAGATCAGATTTCTGTGACTAACACAATGATAAGTACAGCTACAGGTACAGATTGCCCTACCTTTCATTCAGAAAATATTACTTATTGGGGAAAAACTTATCAAAGAAGGGAGATTGTCGATTCTAAGACTTAGTCAGAGTGTGTTAAAAAATGAAGAAAGGCAAAAACATCTTGCATTTATGGGTAAAATTCTGTATAACTGCTGATAATACTAAAATTCTACCATGTTTTTTAAGTTGCTAATTTTGTAAAGAAAGAAAGAAAAAGCAAGAAAGGAAAATCTGGTACATTTGTGTTAGGGGAAAAAATGTTGAAACTTCTGTTTTAAAGGAGACATGCTGTGAACATTTGTTAACAGGAACCAAAAGGTTTTGTTTTGGGGAGTTGTTTTTGTGTGAGTGTGTGAGTAGGTTATGTTGTTTGTTTTTGTCTTTGTAGTGTCTCTACTTGTAAAAATTCCCCCTAGAAACTGAATTTTAAAAACTATTCCTCAAGCCTGGTAGATTTGAGGCAAATTATTTACAAAAGTGTTGTAAAAAGAACCAAATAAAACAAACTTAAATAAGGCTATCTTTAAAATTAGAAGCTATGAATGGGAATGATTGGAAATTTTTAAAAAATTACTTTCAGCAAAGCCAAAATTGTTAGAGTCAAGATAATTTTCTCAAATAGGTGTCTGAATTTGTAGGAAGGGGTGAAAGAATAAACAGCTGAGGGGCCCAATCATTACAGGTTAATGTAAAATAAATAGCACAGATGGAATAAGCATTACCCACCCACATACTTGCACATATTAGTAATGACACTTCTGTCAATACATACATGGAAATCACTTTTTTGCACTGTACTTGATGTATAGAGAAGGATAAAGATGAGAAGAAGAACTGGAGGCCACAATATAAAAATTTCAGAACATTATGTCATGTCTTACAAATTTTTTCAATCCCATATGTCTTTTTTACACCCCCCCCCCCCCGTGGGACTGAATCAGTGTTTCAGGAAATCTTTCCACCTATGACAATAGTGCTTAGGGAAACTGAGAGAAGAAAAATGGCTATGATGCTTTTAGAAAGGAAGAAAAACAAGATAGACAAGAAGTAAAGATATAGGAGAATCAGCAGTGAGATGAAGGAAGGTCAAAAAGAAAGAAAATAGAATGAATTAGGAGGAAAGGAAAAGAAAAAGCAGAAAAAAATGAGGATACTATATGCAGGCATTGGCACACTGGAGCTCATAGACCAAGCTCAGTCTTTTGTCTGTTTTTATACAGCTCCAGCTAAGAACGTTTTTCAAATTGATAAATGGTTGAAAAAAAATTATAAGAACAATATTTGTGACACATAAAAAGCCTATGTCCATAAGTAAAGTTTCATTGCTCATCTAAAAATCTGTGCCCATAAAAAAGTTTTATTGGAATACAGTTATGTCCATTTGTTACATATTGTCTATAGCTGCTTTTGTGCTAGAAAAACAGTGGAGTAGTTGTGACAGAGATTGTTTGACCCTCAAAGCCTAAAATATTAATTATCTGGCCCTTACAGAAAACGTTTGCCAACCCCCAGAGTAATCTATAAATATTTATTGAATATCAGCTATGTGCTCACCACTACCCTCTATAGAGGGTACAAGAGGAAAGAGAAAATAATGAAGATGTGGGTCCTATTTCTGGGGACTTACACAATCTAGTTGGAAGGGGAAAACTAATAATAGCTGTCTTCATTGTTGATTGCTAGGAACTAAGATAATAACATGAATGTGTGGCTTATTTCTTTCTTGTTCTTGCTGAACCTGATAACTTACAAGCTGTCAGAGTACAATTGCATTCTTAAACTTCCTGTTTGTATACTCAGCCTCTAGTTTAAGGTTCTCATCTACATTTCCAACAAACATACAAAATACCACAAAGGCTTTATCTTGAATGGAAAATCCAGTTTCCAACCTAGTCTCACAGTGAGACGATTCCTAAAAGTGAGGAAGGTTTTGGCAGAAGATGCATATGAATATCTGAGGATTAAACGTGACCCTGTACATCAGGTTGCTGCTCCAAAGGGGATGACATGGGTTACTCTAATTGGCTAAACTAGAAATAAAATTCCCTAGTGCTTTGCAATAAATTTCTCCCTCACCCCAAGTGACGCTTACCTCCTTCCTATCGTCATGAGCATCCCCACCTAGCTTTGAGGGACAGGAAAGCAGAAGGACCACTCACTCTTCTTGAGTGTTTTCTTCAAAAGTGACCATTTTCAATACTCTTTAAGGCTATACTGTCCAATACGGTGGCCACTAAGCAAGCGTGGTTACCGAGCACTTGAATGGGGCTAGTCCAACTTGAGATGTGCTGTAATTATAAAATACATATCCCATGTCAAAACTTACTATGAAATAAAGAATGCAAGATATCTAGTACTTTTTCTAGATCTTCATCAAATGCTGAAACAATATTTTGCATATATTTGGTTAGACAAAATATTTTATTGAAATTAATTTTATCTCTTTCTTTTTGCTTTTTAAAATGTAAATACTACACAATTTTAATTATTTATGTGGTTTGCATTATATTTCTATTGAACAGAGCTACTTTAACGTGGTGATTTAACAGTTGTCAATTTAACAAGTCTGTGTTAAAGAGGTGGCTGGGGTAGTTCATTCCCTCACCTCCTACAGACTTGAAGTCTTTGCTCAAATATCACCTACTTAACAAGGTCACTGGATGTAAATTACAACTCCCTAAATTCCTGACCTCCTAACCCAGTTCCATTTCTTTTGGGTTAATATTCACTGTCGTCTACCTCACACACATCTTACTTAATTGCTGTATTTATTATTTATGATCTTTCTCCCTGCCCCCACCCTCCATAAGGCAGAAATATTGTGTCTGGTTTTCCTCACTTCTGCTTCCCTAGCACATAGAACAATGCCTGGTACCAGGTAGGCAATAATTTTTAAAAATCTGAATAAATGCATGGTAAATACATGTTAAAAGAAACATTGCAAAATAGTCTATTGATATATCAATGGTCAGTATTTGAGGCCTTTAGGTAGGGTTGTCAAAGGTTCTTCTTTTAAGCTTCTCTCCTGCAAGCCGCCCTTCAACTCATACCCAACTCCATCCCCTAGGCCTCTGGGCTTTTCTTGGGACTTAGCTGATCTCTAAGTCCTGCATCTAGGCCAGCTGAGAGATTTAGGGTATTGCAACACTAGAGATCAGATAGTGACACTGGAGGGAATATTCCTGAGCCTCCCTCATCCAAATAAATTGATGTGCGGTCTCTTAATCAAATCATTCTGTGATGCAATTTATATATATGCCCTCATCAACTAGATTAAAGTGAATATGACAAAGTGAGGTTTGATCATTAATATCTGGGTTTGGATTGGAAGGCACTGCCAGTCAAAGTTTGTAAGAAATAGTATGTAAAACACATCTGGATGCTGAATTAATGGCATCAAATACAGACTAGTGCAAACCATCAAAAATTTGGTTATTGGTATAATGACTCCTCAAGCTTTTCATATCAGAGGAATAAAAAAATATGGCTCTGAAAATGGTCCAAATCATCTAGCAGTTCTTGACTTTATCTAAAGCACATCAAATTCATCAAATTCCATACTCTGTTCAGATTTCTGCTTAAGTTTTGACATTAAATTGTGCCCAAACCATATCTAAATGGAGATTGCCAATGTCCAGAAAGAATTATTGTCATATCTGCCATTTCTTATATCAAAGTTGCTTATATCTGTTCTACTGTCCTTTTTTCCATTTTACTAGGAAGAGAAATGGTTTCATTTTGGCAGTTTTTACATTATACCTACCACTTGGCTTCTCAATGCAAACCTTACACCCAAGTAGAGCCTACAAGTCCTGTCATGTGACCCAAGTGTTACACTTGTTGCTTCATAATATTTCCCCAGTGGAACTTGATGCCATTGTTGGTGATAGTCTCATCATTAGAGAGTTATTCCTTTGTTTATGTTATATGATCTAAGACATTTTTATCTTTAGAAGATTCTTTTTATAGTCAGTACACCATGGAATGTATCCATCATTAAGGCATCCTTAGACATTTGTACCTTAGCATAGGTTAGTATAGCAAATTGTTTTCCCATTTAATCTGAGAGAATGAGTCATAGGAGATGAAAATTCATGAGAAGTTCAGGATATGGGAGAGAGTGCTGTGTTTAGAATACTGAACTTAATCCAAAGTAGAGAGGATTTGTTGCAGAATGGAAGTAAAAGATTTTAGTTAATCATGGGGAAACTGGGGGCCAGATGGAGGGAGAGAGATCAGGATGATCAAATGAAGATGGGAGATAGGAAGGGGCTGTGTAGAAATTTCATTTAGTGCTCCAGGGCTCCTTTATTCTCTCTCTCTCATCATTAATATTGGTCAAAATGTCTCTTTTTATTTAAAATTACTGCCTTATCCAAGAACTTGGCATAAAAAACCACAAGGGCTATTTATAATAGAAAATTGAGGAGAGTTTAATTTTAAAACGAAGAGTTTAATTAAAACCTCTTTTTACAAAGATGTGTACAGGGTTTAGGGGAAGCAAGAAGGCATGATATGGTACCTTGAGGCTAGCAAGAGAAGGGAACTGTTACCAGCCCTAGGCCTGAAAAACACAGAGGGAGGGAGAGAATTTTAGAAACCAGGTAGAAAACTTCATGGAGGGAGCCAGCCCGGTGGCTCAGGTGGTTGGAGCGCTGGGCTACCATGTGCCACCATGAGCAACTGGTGGCTAGTGTGAGTGGCAGGCAGCCAGCATGAGTGGCTGGCAACTATCGTGAGCAGCCGGCAGTCGGCATGAGCTACTGTGAGCAGCCGACCGACAATCGGCAACTGATGGCCTGGGGCGGGGGGGGGGGGGGGGAGCACAAGGTTCATAATACAGCATGGGCGAAGGAACTGAGTCCTACACAACTAGACTGAGAAACAATGGCTTGAACTCGAGTGGGGGCGGGGGAGGTAGAAGAAAGGGGAAATAAAATAAAATAAAATAAACCTAACACACAATATTATTAAAAAAAAGAGATAAGAAAGTAAGGAAAAAAGAAAGAAAGACAGGAAAAAAGGGAGGAAAGAAGGAAGGAAGGAAGGAAGGAAGGAAGGAAGGAAGGAAGGAAGGAAGGAAGGAAGGAAGGAAAGGAGGGAGGGAGGGAGGGAGGGAGAGAGAGAGAGAGAGAGAGAGAGAGAGAGAGAGAGAGAGAGAGAGAGAGAAAGACAACTTCATGGAGAGGTTCTCTGACAGGAGCTGGCCTGTCAGCCAAGCTGAAAGACAGAAAGGTGGGAGAATAAATGCCCTGACCTCACACTCCTGAAAACCCTCAGCAACCTGAAAGACAGAAAGGTGGGAGAATAAATACCTTGACCTCACTCTCCTCCCTGCCTCCATCTTCCTGCTGAGGCCTCCAACTTCCTGCTGGGGCCTCCATTGGCCAGAACCAATGATTAACAAGCAGAAAGCCCTCTTAATAGGAAGGGTGACTGACCTATTTTCAACAAAAGAAGGAATCTGTTTCTGTTGACTTTTAAAGAATATTATATTTTTAATAAACTATTCTTCAGCTCGAAGTGAGTCAATGCTCTCCTCAGACTCTCTGTCATTAGATAAGGCTTCAGACCAAGAGAGGATTTGTGCAAGCACCAAATTCTGAGTTGAAAATAATTCATCATATTGGAGACAATGGAGTACAAACATAAAGTGCCCCTAACTTATAACAGATTTTTATTAGTTGTTACAACTGTATTCAATCAACTGTACCCAAGCAACTGAACTAAACTATTCCTAAGCAAAAGCCAAAAAAATGACAAGCCCATGAAAAAAATTATTTTGGATGCTGGAAACATTTGCCTTGGTGTCACACTCCTAAGTTACTTGAAAATTTTGTACTCTGGGACACACACACACACACACACACACACACACACACACACACACTCCTATAGCCAGCAAGCTAATTGGTGCTCAGTAGCTATACAGTTCATAATTAAGTACAAAAGAGGTGGGGTCGGGGGGATACCATTGTCAGGCTCAAACAGATAAATAATTGGGATGCCAGCTCTATGCCAACAACCTACAAGTGATAAAGTACTGAAACGAGGTTCCCAGTTAAGTGGAAGATACGATGTATTTCTAGAGGCATAGTTTCTATCACCATAACAACCAAAGGAATCGAATATAAAACTTGTCCTAAATATTAAAATCTGTACTTTGCATAGGAAAGAATCACTGTTTCGAAGTTCTGAGTCTGAAATTCACTACTTTTCCAACTACAATGCCAACATTTTCCACAAACAAATGCATAAATTAGTTAATAGTTCCCAGGGCATAATGTTCCATTGGGTTTTTGAGTATTTTTTGGTCTTTGCCTATTTTAACAAATACTTTTTTTAAAAAACCAATAAACATGAAATGTAAAGAACAAAGTCAAAGCAGCGATAGATGATAAGAACATTTTTTTCCAAAAGTCTTTTCTTTCATTCCTGGGGTGAAATAGAGAAAGTGACTTGTACAGTGAGATCAGCCCTTCAACAGTTTGCAGAAATTTACTGCAACTGCTCTCTTTGAAGCCAACATTGAAAGCACCAGAGGCTTTGTAGCTGTGATGGCTTGAGCACTGGAATTCTAACAATTTAGTATGTTTTGAGCACTGGTATTCTAATAATCTAGTATAGGAGATAATGAGATAATCTCTATGTGTGCTTTGACTTAATGATAACAAAGCAAAGATATAGGAACTTTTTAATCCACGCAATAGTTATTGTTTCTCCAAAGCCAATATGCTCACTAAAGAATGACTAAATGTTAACTGAAGATAAAGAAATTAACTTTTAAAAAATCTAATGACTTAGGAATTGCAAATTCCTACTTTTTCTGCCACCGATGACCATTTTTATCTAAGATAGTATTCCTTCCATAGGCACTAAGATGAACATGAGTTGTTAGGACAGGTGTACATTCTCATTGGCAAATGCTCAAGATATACTAGTTATTACATATTTAGAATATTATGTCCATTTTGTATCAAACAACAAAACCAGATACCATCATAAATAGAATCTAAGTACAATGTTTATGGAAGATGAGAAATACAGCCCTCTCTTCATAGCTCCTGACCCCATACCACATTTTATAAAAATGACCAATAATTATGATCTATAATAACTGACTTTTTATATTGAGTTTTATATTATTTTTCTCTTTCAGAATCATACTTTTTTTTTACATTACACTAAGTTTTATAAATATATTAATACTTATTTAGACTAAATCGGTTTTCTGGTCTTGATATCACTCAGAATCTTTTTAATTCTAATCTTCCCCCTTTTTAAAGTTTTGTTTTATTTATGTTGATTTCTTTCTTGTTTTATTGAGATATAATTGATACATAACATTGTGTATGTCTGAGGTGTGCAACGTTGTTGGTGTGATACATTCACATCCTGCAATATGATTACTACAGCAGTGTTAGCTAACCCCTTAATCGTGTCACATAATTATCATTTCTTTTGTGTTGAGAAGAGATACGATTCAGTCTCTTAGCAACTTTGAAGTTTATGATACAACATTGTTAACTGTAATCACCATGGTGTACATCAGGATTCATTTCTTGACTGGACGGAAAATAGAAAAAGGTTAGCTGGAGAGCATACAGAAGAGGGATCCAGGTGTGTGAAAAGGTCTCTGACTAGCAGAATTCCTGAGTTGTTTTCCAATGCACTGGATTTTATTCTCGCCATTTAAATCTGCTACTCAGTGCTTCCATCACCATCACATTTCACCTCTAGGAAATGTTTCCTGACTTCACACCCTGATAGAAATCAACTGTCCTCACAAGTTTCAATAATAAAATGAATTACATAGTTTTTAAAGTTTTCTCTCTTTTTTTTTTTGTTTTGTTTCTTGTATTGTCCGTTTTATAGGGGATTTTAGTAGAGATTGTATAGATTCCTGCACAAGTCTTTCAAAATCAGTTGTTGTTGTCTTACTTAGTCGTTTAGAGGACCAATCTTCTGAGGGAAATAGAGAGTGTGACCCACATTTGAAGGCATCACCTTTGAGCTGAAGTCTCTTCTCCTTGGTAATTGTGGCAACCCACCATTGTCTCATTCCCTGACTGGGAACACAGTCCTTGTTAGGGGTTAGTTATAACAGAGCCCTCCTTCTTTGAATGTATGTGGTATAATAAAAAATAAATGTTTGATCTTTGTCCCCAGTTCCTGGCCCACAGCAACTGAAACCTTTGGAATGTCCAATGATAAAAGCGTCTTTTATATGCTAATGAAAGACTGGTCACTGGGGGACCCCTAGATTCCTTTAAGTCACCAGAAAGGCCAAGGCCTTTGATTAGAGTGTTGGAACTTTGAACCCCACTCTCTGACCTCTGGAAAGGGGAGAGGGGCTATAGGTTGAATTAAATCATTAATGGCCAATGATTTAACCAATTATACCCATGTGATAAAACCTCCATTAAAAACCCTAAACAATGGGTTTTAGGAGCTTCCAAATTGTCAAATGCATGTCTGTACCAGGATGGTAATGCACCTCACTCTACAGGGACAGAAGAGGATCCTTGCAGACCTCCCCCTATGTACCTCTTCATTGGGCTATTAATTTATATCCTTTGTAATAAACTGGTAAATGTTAATGAAGTGTTTCCCTGAGTTTTGTGAGCTATTCTAGCAAATTGTCAAGCCTAAAAGGAGGAGGAATCTTCAGTTTTGCAACCAAGTCAGACAAAAGTGTGGGTAACCTGGGGACCCAATACTTGTGACTGACATTTGAAGAGAGGGAAGTCTTGTAGGACTGAGCCCTTAAGCCCGTGGAGTCTCTGGCACTAATGCCTGATAGTGAGCATCAGAATTAAATTATAGAACATTTAGTTGGTGTCAGAATTAGTGGGAGCCAGGAGGGAAAAAAAAGCTAACAAAATAATCCCAGAAAAGTGCGAGATTGGAATGAAAGCCATTTTCTATTGCTCTGTGTATCACAAATGCACTCATCTCTGGGTTTTAGCTTGATTTTCACATGCTTTTCTTTAAGCAATCAATGATTACCGTTGTCTCTACCTCATGGCCCTGCAAAGTTGGGAAGGCCAGTTACTTCAGTGCAATTTAACAAAATAAACAGGGTAGAGGAAAGTTACTTGTTGAAGAGGAATAACAAATCAAACTATCATAAAGATTTAAGTATTTAAAATGTCTAAATGGGGTTGAGTTACTCTATTAAGTCAAGTCCAACCTATTGTTACAAGTCCTTTAATTCTACATGGTCTACCTCTCAGTTTTTATAGCTACAAATAATGATAATTTTTGTCTTAACAGGAATGCCTTTACTGTGCTTTTGTTTCATGGAAGGAAACCCCAGTCAAAAGCTGTTATACCCGAGAGCAACCTTCAGTTTGGGAGAACTCCTTTCCTCCTTTCTGGTGGCAGTCAGCTAGCGGAAGCATTGTTTTCCCTTTTCTAACTGACACAACTGCTCTCATTAGGAGCCAGCTAAGGGAGCCTTGGCTTTTTGCCTAGGAATGGCCATCAACATCAAGTGTGAGTGCCAGTAATTTAAGAGTCACAGCAGAAATTGTGCTCTCTGTGGGCTATGGCCATTGTCACAAATATTTTATACCTTAAAGACCTCCCAGTGCACCCCCATTTCCTCCAGCTCCTATCCTACTGAGCTAGGAGGTACTAGCGGGGTCTTCCCCCTACTTGTATGTTTGTCTTCTTATGTAATAAGCCAATCATTGGTTGTTTGGCGCATCACTCAACCCAATCTATCTGCATGATGTCTCATGAATTCGTTCAGTTCGAACATGTGGGTGGTACCTGTTCCTGGCCTCAACAATGATCCAGAGTTTCTTCTTCATGTTCATGACAATTTGAGATCTTTGAAATGAAGATCTAAACATATGTGCTCAAATTGCCATCTTGAAGCAGAAGCATTGTATTTCTTTCTGTGAAAAAGGCTTAAATAATATACTTTACAAACTAAAAAGTTATTCTCTGAAAAATTAATATTCCCTACTAAGAAGATGTTTTCTTCAGTTTTCTCCTACATTTCCTTTCTTACCCTACTGGAATTCATTATACACTGACAACTTCTGACACTTGGTTGGATGGAAAATATTCACCAGATTGAAAGCTCAAGGTGATCAGAGACTGTGATCTTTGTACCTCTAGCACCTCTCATAAAATAGGTGCTTAATAAATATTTTTAAATTAATCAAAGGAATAGCTGTGCAGACAACTGCTTCTTTATCACCGAGTAGCATACAGGCTTGATGACAACGCCAAGAAATCTTGGAGCAGAATGACCACACACAGTGCAACATATATCCTTCGCAAAGGTGAGAGGAAAACTAATATTCTTCAATTGCATAGGCAGGAAGTGGGATGCCATAAACTTAATACAGGACTCAGGGTCATAATGATAAAACATATCATGGCGGATTTCATAAAAACCAGGACGTAGCACATTTTGTCACTTCTCTCTACTTGAAAATGTAGAAAGGACGATGTAACAGTAGGGAAGGTCAGGAGGTAGGAAAGGAACTATTCAAAGATGATTTACTTCTCCTAAATCTATGAGAAATATATTTTGGAATTCTCACTAGAAAACTTGAGGTCCTTATATTTGAAGCTGTATGAGTTCAGGAAATTGGTATTTGGCCAGGAATTTAAAGATTGTTTTCTTTATTAGGTAAGAACATAATTTCTGAATTTACTAATGCTTTTGGAACATGAGTCTCTTTTTAAAAATCTGAAATGTGAAAAACTTTTATTCTATTTCAAAACATTAAAAATGTGGGGGTATTTTGTAAATAAAAAAGAATATTCATCTAAAGTAAGTGTAAAAAATTAGATAATAGCATATTGCTTATTGTCTTACATTTGAAAGAAAGAAAAATGTAAAAAGAAAGTCTTTATTATAAAGAAGAAAATGGCCTTGTTACTAAAAAGTTTTTTTAAAAACTGTTTAGGAAAAGGAACAACCAAGAATGATAGAATCTGATACAATTTTTAAAGACAAATAATCCTTCCATTTGGCAAATAGTTATTGAGGGTCTAGTAAATGACAAGTACTGTTCTAGATGTTAGAGATTAATAACAAACAAAAAATTCCCTACCCTCATGGGGGAACCTTCTAGGGGGTAGAGACAGAAAGTAAACACTATATATGAGTAAAATATTTAGTATGCATATGGTGATAAGTACCATGGAGAAAACTAAACAGGCAAGGGGAATGGGGAGTACAGAAGTGGGGGGGGGGTTATTAGTTGCCTATTGCTGCTATAACTTAACCACGTGGCTTAAATAACACAAATTTAAAGAATTATCTTTAAATTCTGGAAGTCAGAAGGCTAAGATCAAGGTATTGGAAGAATTCTGCTTCTTCTACAGACTCTAGAGAAGAATCTGTTTCCTTGCCTTTTCCAGCATCTAGTGGTCACCCACATTCCTTGGCTCGTAGCCTCCTTCTAGAAATCACATCACTCTGACCTCTGCTTTCATTTACTCTTCTCTGAGTCTCACCCTTCTGCCTCCCTTTCATAAAAACCCTGTGATTACATTGGGCCCACCCAGACTATCCAGGATAATCACCCCATTATAAGATTCTTCACAGGCCATGGATTCCAGGCAACGAGCATTGACTGACTTGTATTTGGCAAGACTAAAACCAAGATTTTCCTCTATCCTCTTTCTTCAGTCACTTCTAAGTCTCTGTAGGGTTCTTTGGCAACACTAAATACTCAGTTGTGGGTACATAATTTTTCTGGGGCTTGTTTTAGGGGTTTGAGTATTATCTTGTTCCCTAAAAATAATGGGTTTGAGGCCAGTGCTACCGAAATCTGGTGTATCTTATTAACTCTTTGAGTTCTTTAGGTAATGAGAGATTTGACATTAAACTAATACAACTTCTGAGGTCCTAAAAGAACCACGTTCTTTCCTGAAAACAGTCCAGGTTGCACATACTCAAAGAACCTCAGCTATCCCAAGGTATCCAGAGCCCCACACACCAAGACTAGTAAGCTGAACGGTAAATTGGGGAGAATAGCTTTTGAGCTTTAATTCGAATGTAAGAATTTTGATCTTTGGTCTTTTAGCTCACAAGGATAATGACATTTATTATTTGTAGAATTTAATTTCTCTAGAGTTTCAATATCTATGAATTTTAATTTAAGAGGAAGCTTTGTTTATGGACATTATAAGTTCTTCCCAGGACTGGAATCATTGAGAGAATGTTATATTTACATTTGGGAAATCCCTAAATTGTTGGGCTTGTACTAGTGGAATTTCCATGCATTTCGTTATTGGAGTGTCTTTATGATATCATTTGATCTATGAAAGACTATATTGGATGATTCTGGACATCATGTGGATTGGGAAATAAAATAGCATGTGAACATTCAGTCTTGGATACACTAGCTTTGGCGTTAGTTGAATTAATGTATTGTTCTGATCCACTTTGGAGTTTTCTGGGTAGCAAATCTACCCTGTCCACTGGAGGTCCCAGGGGGATCCTCAATATGGGGGGTTGCCCCATAAAGGAGGGAGCAGAACTGTCCCCAGAGGGAGGCAGCCATATTCCTAGCTGCCCATGTGTTTAATGGTTAATTCAGTGAGTTAAGAAAACTAAGAGCCAGGAAATACTAGGTAGGAACTTTCCCCACATCCACGACATTTCCTTCCACATGGAAGTTGCTCCACTAGTTGTAATAGTCCTGGCTTTTTATACCGCTTTCCCACAGCCCTCAGAGGCAGGGTGACTCACCTCATTGGTAAATTTGAAAAGAATAAATATACATTCACTGGGCCAGCCTGCTCACAGATACCCTTTTGGGAAGTCCAGCCCACCGCAGCATTGTCAGGACCCAGGACTGTGTAGAAAAGTCTGCTCAATTCTCTGGTTCACATTAGGAAATCCATCTGCCTCTAATATCAAGGGACATCGAAAGCCAACTGAAAGCCTTTATCAGTAATAAGGGTGATATTTGGGTCCCTTATTATTTATCTTATTTCCCAGTTGGTTGAGAACCTGTTGAAAGAACGATGCTATTTACTGAACCCCTCAAAGATCCCATCCATGGGGAAAGATGCCCAACTAGAGTTATTAAATTAGTGGAATAGAGACCTGGAGCTGCTGATAGACATCCGGTCACTGTTTTGGGTGGTGGGGGAAGTTCTTCCTGAAAAGAAGTCAATGCAAAAAGGGTAGAGCTAGGAGTATTGGAAAGAGACCATGTCCTGATGACAGATATTAAGCATCTATATCTAGCCCTGTCTGATGCCTGTGAGCTTTTCAGTTATAGAAGCCAACACATTCCCTCTTTGACTCAGGCCAGTTAGAGTTAGACTTTGAACCCCTGCATTGAAAGAGATCTGACCAATATTGTTTAGGGATGAGCTGTTTTTCTTTAATGTCAGTCATGATAACATCTTCTTTTCAATTGGTTTCTGAATTGGATAAAATGTAACTTTAAAAGTTGCAAACCATTAGCATAAACTTAAGACCAGGCCTGCAGGCAGTTAGTAGCTACTCCAGCCCTACTCCCTTCAGAGAGGTTCTGGAGGGGACAGTGGATGGGTGTGACTGAGGAGAATATTACTTGCCCAAATAAAAGAACTGCTTGATGGGTAAATACATTATGTTTTACTTTGGGTGTTTGGTTGGGTTTTTGTGTGTGTGTGTGCTGTGTTTGTTTGTTTTTGAGCTTTTATAGCTAGCTAATTTTCTTCACACTTGAATAGATAGTTGATTTAAAAACCTTTTGTGACAATAACTTTAGTAGTTCATATCTGAAATTTTAGGAAAGAGTAGCACTATTATTCAGGGGATGTTAATGGGAACCAAAAGAAATGTGACAGAAAACTTAAATATCCTTCCTTATCAAAGGTGTCAGAGGAAGAGTCACATTAATCAGAAAGTAACAGAATTAAGAGTTCATGTTTGTCTCATGAACATTTTAGGGGTACAAATATGCCTGTCATCGTAGAAAAATTTCCTAAAGACTCCCTTATCAAGACCATTGTAAAACTGAGACAATTGCTGTAGGGTGAAAGAAAATCATGTGGAAGAGCAGAGGGTGGGAATTCTTGTAGAAATGTTCACCACCAGGATTTGAGCCACTGGGTCTTACCTCTGAAATGAGATACCCACTGTGGTATATAATTAGCAATCACAAGGGAAGACGACAATAGGGTTTAAGAGACCAACAGGAAATCTAAACACAGACAACTCACTTAACTGTGAAATTGGTTGCTTAATTGTTGGTATGTCTAGACTGAATCCACACATAATCATGCATAAGAACAGGAAAAATTTACCAAAAAAAATGGGGGTGAGAAATAGGTTATACTTACGCCTGAATTTATGAAAAGAAACTGTGTGTATATTAGATAACTCTTAAAGTTCATAATTGTTATGTGCTTTTGTAGGTTTCCTTTCTTTCTTTTAAATCCAGTGGATTCTTTGGGCTGTTTACACATTGTTGAAATTACCTCTAAAAGTCACGGTCAAAATTGAATGGTTTCACCTCATTAATTTTAGTAAACTTTTTCACAAAGATGTGTAGTAAGAGATTTTTCATAAGGATGCTACCATCTCAATCTTGAAGTGAACAAAACAGAAAATTAATCTACTGAAGTAACACAAGTTGAAAAAAAAAATTTATTTCTTATCAAAGGAACTAGAAAAAAACTCAAATAAAACAGAAAAGAAGCCAAATAAAATGGCATCATTTACCCTTGGGAGAAAGTATCCATACCTATCAAATGTTAACTGATGTAAAACTTTACATATTAACTTTAAAAACTAGCTTCCCAGCAAACTCAGGAAAAAAAACCTTTGAATGACCATGAAAATGAGACAAAAAGTTTAATAGCTTTTAAGCTTTTTTTAACTTTATGTCTAATATATGTGATTTGATATGTCATGATAGACATTTCTTTAATAAACTTCATGGATAGTGTTAACAATGGAACATTTTTCTATACAACCTGTTAAGTTTTACAACTTTTACTTTTAATTACAATGAATATGAACCATTTTAAAGAGAATGTTTTGCATTTCTCTTCCCAATAAAGAAAATGCATGTGTAATCTTTCTACTGGTCACAGAGGGCTTGCAGGCCACATTGGTAAACTCTGACCATTTTGTCCTGTTTCTTTATTCAGTAAATTAAACTGAATGTCTATCTTGTATGAATCAGTGCCATCTTTGTTGTTACTTCTTTATTTAAAGATTTTTATTAAAATATAGCTGACATACAATATTCTGTTAGTTTCAGGTGTACACTACAGTTATTCAACATTTATACACCTAAAGAAGTGATCACCATGGTAAGTCCAGCAACCCTCTGACACCGGACCACACTATCACAATATATTATTGACTGTATTCCCCATACTGTACATCATCTCCCCATCACTTATTCGTTTTATACCTGGAAATTTGGACTTCTTACTCCCCTTTACCTTTTCCCCAACCTTTTAAAATTTTCAATTACAGTTGACATTCAATATTATTTTATACTAATTTCAGGTGTGTAGCATAGTGGTTAGACATTTATATTAAGAAGTGATCCCCCTGACCAGTCTAGTATCTACCTGCACTATACATAGTTATTACCATATCGTTTACTATATTCCCTATGGTTTACTTAACATCCCTGTGACTATTTTTTTTTCCCCTTTCTTCCACCTCCTCCCCTTCCCACTCCGGTTCAAGCCGTTGTTTCTCAGTCTAGTGGTATAGGACACAGCTCCCTGGCCCATGCTGGTATTATGAGCCTGGTGCTCCGCCTGGCTGAGGCAGTCGGTCACCGGTTGTCGGTCGGCCATTCACAGCAGCTCACGGCAGCTCTTGCTGGCCGTGGCCACTCACACTGGCCGCTGGCCACTTATGGCAGCACACGGTAGCCCATGGCAGCACACAGCAGCCCACGCCCGCTCACGCCAACTTTCGGCTGCTCACGCCCTGTGACTATTTTGTAACTTCAAATTTGTGCTTCTTAATGCCTTCATTTTTTTCACCCTGCCCCCCAACCCTCCTGCCATCTATCACCCCAATATATCTAGCACCCATCTGACACCATACATAGTTATTACAATATTATTGATTATACTCCTTATACTATGACTGCTTTGTAGCAACCAATTTGTATTCCTTAATCCCTTCCTCTTTTTCACCATTCCCAACCCCCTTTCTGTTTGGTAACCATCAAAATGTTCTCTGTATCTATGAGTTTGTTTTATTTGTTTGTTTATTTTATTCTTTAGATGACACATATAAGCAAAATCACATTGCATCTGTCTTTTGCTGTCTGACATACTTCATTCAGCACAATACACTCCAGATTCATCCATGCCACCACAGATGGGGAGAACCCATTCCCTTCCATGGCCAAGCAATATTCCATTGTATACATGTACCACCTATTCTTTATCTATTCATCCATCAATGGACACCCAAGCTGCCTCAACATCTTGGCCATTGTAAACAAAGCTTCAATGAACATATAGTTGCAGACATCCCCTCAAAGTAGTGTTTGGGTTTCTTCAGATAAGTACCCTGAGTGGGATTACTGGGTCCTTCTTACTTTGTTTTAAAGTCTGTTTTGTCTGATATACGTATTGCTACCATACTTTTTGTTTGTTTGTTTGTTTGTTTCCATTTTCATGAAATATCTTTTTCCCATCCCTTCACTTTTAGTCTGTGTGTGTCTTTTGATCTGAAGAGATCCCTTGTAGGCAGCATATGTAAGGGTCTTCTTTTCTTATACATTCAGCCACCCTATCTTTTGATTGGATCATTACATCCATTTATGTTGAAAGTAATTGTTAATAGATATGTAGCTATTGCCATTTTATTATTCATAATTTTGATCTCCTCCCCTTCCCCCCCCCTCCCCCGTCACCATCTTAAAGAAGTCTCTCTAACATTCTTTGTAATGCTGGTTTGGTGGTGATAAACTCCTTTAGCTTTTTCTTGTCTGGGAAGCTCTTTATCTGTCTTTCGATTCTAAATGATAGCTTTGCTGGGTAGACTAATCTTTGTTGTAGGTTGTTGCTTTTCATCACTTTGAATATTTTGCCAATCTCTTGGGGATTGCTAAATTTTTCGAGAAATCAGCTGGCAGTCTTACCTAACTGCTTTTCTCTTGCTGCTTTTAAGATTCTGTCTTTAACCTTTGGTATTTCATTATGATGTGTCTTGGTGTGGACCTCTTTGTTTGGGACTTTGTTCATCTTGTTTGGGACTTTCCGCGTTTTCTGGGCTTGTATATCTATTTTCTTTGCCAGGTTAAGGAAGTTTTACAGTCATTATTTCTTCAAATACATTTTCAATTCCTTGCTCTCTGTCTTCTTTTTCTGGTACACACATGATGCAGGTATTGGTATGCTTGATGTTGTCCCAAAGGCCCCTTAAACCATCCTCATTTTTTTGGATTCTTTTTTCCTTTTTGTTGTTCTGATTGGCTGTTTTCTGTTACCTTATCTTTTAACTCACTGATTCGATCCTCTGCTTCATCTAATCTACTGTTGATTCTCTCTAATGTATTCTTCATTTCAGTTACTGCAGTTTTTATGTCTGACTGGTTCTTCTTTATGTTTTCTATATCCTTTTTTATGTTTCCTTTCTCATTGTTGAAGTTCTTCCTGAGATTACTGAACACCCTTATAACTAGTGTTTGGAACTCTGTGTCTGGTAGATTGCTTGTCTCCATTTTGTTTAGTTCTTCTGGAGCTTTGTTCTGTTCTTTTATTTGGAACATGTTTTTTTGTGTGTGTTTTTTTTTGTCTCCCCATTTTGGCTGTGTCCCTTTTTTATTTCTGTGAAGGGCTCCTATACCTGCCAGTCTTATTTATTTTTAAGTATTTTATTTTAAAAAATTTTTTGGAGTGCACAACTCACAGTAGCCCATGTGGGGATCAAACTGGCAACCTTGGTGTTATTGGCACCATGCTTAAACCAACTGAGCTAACCGGTCACTCCTATGCTTCCCAGTCTTAGTAGAGTGGCCTTATGTAGTAGGTGTCCTGTGGGACCCAGTGGTGCAGTCTCCCTGGTCACCAGAGCTGTGTACTCTAGGTGTGTCCCTCGTGTGTGGTGTATGTGCCCTCCTGTTGTAGTTGAGACTTGATTGCTGTCTGCATGTCAATGGGAGGACTTGACCCTTAGGCTGATTGGTTGTGAGGACTGACAGTGACTACAATGGAGAAGCTATGTGCAGGGGCTGACCCTACAGAACAGGGTACACTGTAGCCCAGACTGCCCTTTGGGTGTGTCATCCTTGGAGGTGGCATCCTTGGAGGTGGCCAGGTGATCTCTGGCGCAGTCCAAAGCTGGCCACTGGGACCTTCTGGGAGGGGGCCAAATTTAGCTGCAGTATGTGATCTATCTGGAGTCAGCTTGCATGAGCCACAAAGCAATCCAGAGATGGCCACCACCCACACTGTGTTTGGAAGTGCCTTGAGAGGTGTGGGGACAGAGTCCCAGAGAGCTGTTTCCAGGCTCTTGGCCTCACATGGAAAGGTCCTGGCTCAGTTATTAGATGGCCATCAGCTGTAATCAGTTAGCCATTAGCCACTAATATAACTGCTGGGGCTACGCTAGGAGGTTGATTTGTTGGGAGAGAAGTGGATGGCGGATTGTGGCTAGCAAGTGGGTTTAGCAAGTGTGGATGGCAGATTGCAGATCGTGCGGATCCTGCTTCCTGTGTCTCCAACCTGGCCACCAGCAAGATTACAGTGGTATGACTCCCCTATCTATGGCTCCATTGCTGTTCCCTTTTGGCCTCACCATATCCTGCATTCTTGTGTGGGGAGTGGGAGCAGAGTTCCTGCATGAAAAGAGGCCAAGCCACGATGAAGGCTGGTTGTCGTTAGAGCCAAGCTTGGGGCAGCTCAGCCAGGGGTACAGAACATACTGAAGATAGGTGATGCTTATTTTGTTTTTGTGAACCTTTCAGAGATTTTAGGAAAGTCTGCAGCATGAGCCAAGGCAAGTTGTTTATATGGAAAAGCCACTGGAAGCGGCTTGCATGTGCCTGAATGTTGGCTGGGGTCTGGTCTCAGGGAATCACTAGGGCGGTAGACGAAAGGTGATAGCCAGTTTGATGGATACTTGGATGTAGAGGTTGCCTGTGTCTGCACACTTGGAGGGGGAGGGCTCAACAAAGAAACAATGGCTTCCACCAGCTTCTCTGTCTGGGAGAAAGCTGCCTCTTCAGCCTTCATTCTGAAGCCAGACAACTCGGTTCCTCCATGTATGTCCCTGGCAACTTTCAAGCTACTGTCCCAGCGCTGGAGCTCAAAACGAGTGAGTTCATCAATGAGTAAGTCTGTGAGTGGGTCATTTAAGAGGAGCACCTAGGAGTGCAGCTGCCCTCCGTCTCACTTAGTAACAATCTCTGCTAGCTTTCACAGCCAGAAGTTATAGGGACTTCCCTCCCCAGCACTGAAACCCTGGGCTGGAGAAGGGCTGGGACCCCTTGCTCTTCAGAGGTTACCTCTGCAGCCAAGATATCCCTCCCAATTATTAATGGTCACACATGGTGTGGGACCAGCCCATTCCACGTCTCTGGCTCTCCTACCAGTCTCCAGGTGGCATATTCTGTATGTGCATAGTTGTAGGGCTTAGGTCCAGCTAGACTTCAGGTGATTCTGTAGTTTAGTTTTAATTTGTGTGGTCCTGAGAGGGGGTGGGCACAGCGTTTACCTACTCCACCATCTTGACTGGAAATCCCCCCTATTGTTACTTCTGAAATATCACATTTCTTAGAATTATTTTATTGCAAGCAACAGAAATCAACTCTGGCTATTATAGACAAAAAGGAATGTATTGGAAGAATATCAGGGTTTCCTAGAATCATCATGAAAGTGGAGAACTGGGTTTGGTGTCAGATTCTTCTCTGAGCTCCAAACCTATAACACCTCCAAGTGGATTTCTTAAAGTCATCTCAGGATTGCTTCCTTCCTTCTAGACAAACTTCTTTCTGGCTTAAAGCCCTTCCATTGCTCTCAATTGTCCTTAGTATAATCAAGTATCCTCAACAAGGTCTTTGTGACCTTAGACAATCTTGAATGTGTTGCCTGTACTAACTTCCCACCTCCCACTCACTACTCAACTCCTCCAGCCTGGCCCATGTCTACTTTGTCAGCATCCTTTCATGGCTAGTCCTGTCTTGAAAGCCAACCTTTCCACCTGGTTTGAGCTTTCCACCTGGTTTGCCTTTCTGCAAATTGATTGCAGGTATACCAAGATTTTAGGCCCTTTAGGACTGCTAGAGGCACAGGCCGGTCCACTGACTCTTGTGTACAATGGTGTGAAAAATACCAGGAAGCACTTCTTATTCTGGTCAGGCTAATTTCCTCTCAATTCCACAAATGCATCCTGTAAGGCTTTTATCCATGATGTTCCCCAACTCTTCACTCAGCTCATCCATTGAGAGTCAACTTTTGCATCGATTCCCCTAAAAGGACTTCCCTGACTGCCCACATTTGGTTAGCACACCCTATCATTCAGTCCCACAGAGTCCTCTACTCTGCCTTTTGAAATATTTGTGGTACTTAAAAGTACATTCATCAATGTCTAACTCTCCCACTCTATACCCAGTGAAGCAAGATCTCAGTCTGGTTCACTACTAAATTCTCAGCAGCAAGAAAAATTTCTTGAATGGGCATTCGATAAATTTTTGTATCTAAATGGTTGTTACCAATCTTTATTTCCCAGATTTAGGTAAATTGAAATAATAACAATTACTATCTTAAATATGTGTACTCTTTTAAAATTGTTTTTATAATTAAAAGTCTTCTTATTTGAAAGTAAAGAAAGTGAAGCACTAAAAACAAAAGCAAAAATTAACAACATGCCTAAGGCAGCCCAACCTACCAGTGGGAGATCAGTACTGAGAACTCAGGTTTCCTGCCTTTCCTCTGTGTTAATTAGAAGAAGTTTGGGAAAGCTTTGGGTATATCTCTGATTTTTTTAAGGCTGATATCCTCTAGGGCAGGGGTGTCAAAACTTTTTTCAACGTTTTTTACCAAGGGCCATATGCGGTAAAATACACAAATAGCCGGGCCACTCACTCGAGGTGAAGTACGTATTGCCTCACCTGGTTTATTTAAGTAAACTAAATATATTTTTGGAATTTGCTGTGGGCCAATTAACAATGGATTGCGGACTGCAGTTTTGACACCCCTGCTCTAGGCCAACTAGAATTTTTTTTTTTTTTAACGTAAGTGACTGCCACTGTCAAAGTCAGACTTTTCGGTGGCATGATGTATTGGCCTAACCCATGATAGCAGTCGCCACATGCTCATTTCACTTCTTGCTGGTCTGTTGAAATTTTCAAGTACTAGGGGAAATTTGTTACGAAAATTCCTGATTATCTGTCATCCATCAACTTTGTGTTTTGATTTGAAAATATGTCAGAAAATGTGCTAATTAAATCACCATGATATACACTTTAAATATCTTACAATTTTGTCAATTATACCTCAATAAAGCTGAAATGTAAATAAATAAATAAATAAATAAATAAATAAATAAATAAATAAGATAAGCAAAGTTCTCCTGAAGAAAGAGAAGAAAAGAAAAGGACAGGACAGGAAAGAAAATTGCATCCAAAAAGATAAGGAAGAGTTAAAAAATATATATGTATGCATATATATATTTATTTATACTATTGCGATGATTAGACAAATAATTTTGTTTTACAATTTTGTGAAATTGCTGGCTCTCTACTTGGATTTTTCTGTAACAATTGTCAGGACAATTTACAGAGGTAACCAGCAGAAGAAAAAAAAGGCTTCTAGTAAGAAACATAAGGAGACAAATATAGCAACCATGAGAACTTCTGATTTCTTTTCAATACCTCATGTGACATTTCTGATTATAAATTGATCACAGATGAGCATCAGTTTGAAAAATTTACTATTATGTATTGCAGACATGTTATTCATAACAATATGCCAGATGGAAATGTGAGCATTTTAACTAGAAAGTGAGTTATTTTGGCCTTTCCATTTTGTGTAAATCTTCAAAACATAAATTAAAAGCAGAAGGTGTGCTTTATGGATTCAGAATGTAAAAACCTCTATAAATCTTTCAGCAACATGAAGGACAGCATATTCAACTGGCCAGACGGACACTCTTATCTCCTCTCTCGTGTTGTTGTTCTACTTTGGGATGACAGAATTAAAGAAAAATGTACCCTGAAATGAGTATTTCCCACTCCAAATAGTCCAGACAGGGCTCATTTCCATTTCTGTTCTCAATGCCCTATATGGTGCATCATGTTGAAAGCTTTTTCATTCAGAAAATATTTCAATCTTTCATGGTTTTTCAGTGTCTATATGAAAGAGGAAGGACTCAGTGCATAGAGTAATGATTTCTTAAATGGCCACTTGAAATATATTTATTTTATTTTCATATTGCCTGAATAATTTATGTGCTATATTTTGCTACTTATAAAGAAGAGAAACTCAAAAGGCAATTTTTTAGATCTGGGAAAGCTGTTTTCCCCCATAAACATCAAGCTAGTACTCAGAATGTCCTTAGAAGCAATATAATAAAATAAAAGATGAATATTTAATACATGAGTAGAAATAGAAAAATTCACACTTACATTATTGCCATATATCTCAATGAATAAAAGAATTACAAAGTGTGAAAATGAAATATCAAGATGACAAAACCTCCAAAAAGGAAATACCTCTATTGGCTAAGAATGTATAAATTATTTCTACCCTAAATACCAGCGTAGGAAACCACAGAGCATATTTCAAATTTGGAAATTAGGAAATAATTTTAATGTAGCATATGTGACAGTGACAATGGGGAGTATTAAGTGCTTATGTTGCCCTGTACTTTTCTAGCTTATCCCACACGTAATTGCCAGAATAGCCTTCCTTATAAAACACAGTTCTGCACAAGTTGCTCCCTAGGTTAAAAATATTCAAAGGCTTCCTATTATCTACAGAAGAGTTAACCACCACCCTTTTTTGGAGATATATACTGAAATATTTATAGATAAATTAATATTATGACCAACATTTGCTTTAAAATAATCTGGGGGCATGAAAGGGAGGGAGGCAATGGAGGCATAGATGGAATAAGATTGGCCATGAGTTGATCATTGTGGAAGATGGGGGATAACTACAAGGTTTTCATTATCAGATTTTTCTCTCCTTCTGTATGTTTTATAAGCCAGAAAACCTCTTCTCATTGACATTCAAACTTCTATAATTTGGACCTAGTAATTTACTTTTCAAGTTTTATAGTCAACTTCTCAAGCATCCAAAGCCACATCCAAATCATTGTCAAAATGTTGTCCCTGAGCATATCTTTTCTCAAATCAATGTCTTTATTCAGGTTATTTTTCCTTCTTGGAATGTTCTTCCCTCTTAGCTTTATTTGTTGGACTCCATTCTTCTGACCTGCGTTCTCTCTTCTGCAAAATGATGGAGCTGAACTAGATAACTTCCAAGATCTCTTCCACCCTATAATTATTGATCTAGGTTGACCACTCACTGCTGAGAACAATGGGTCTACTTAGGAATAGTCTATAAACAGAGGACTCAACTAGCCACAATCTGAGGTAGGCCTGACAAGTAACTGCAACATCAAATTGTTTGGGGGAATATTGATAAAATTAGATTTTCTCCTTTTTTAGTATTTCACTATTATTGACTTTGTTGAAACATATCATCCCAAAAGAAAGCCGTCCTAAATAATCTCTGAGGTCTACTTAGCAATATATTAGATGATTTCATGGAGGGAGTGTGTCTTAGGGAAAGAGGTAGACACTGAGAATAGAGCATAGGAACTGGTTGTAGGAATTTGGCTAGAGTGTAAGACTATGAAGCATGGAAAGAAAGAGTGACTAAACTGGTTTTGGCTCTCCATGTACCATTTGAGCACGATTCCTCTTATTTCAAATGACTTAGAGGAAACATTTTTTGCTGCATGGATTTCCGTTATTAAATGTTAACTAAAATTATTTCAGGAATAAAAAGCTCCTAGCAGCCACTGAATGTAACAAAAGAGCAAGATTTTTTAACATAAATGTTCTTATTCTCTGATTATAAAACTCACACACACTTTAATTGTTGTGGTATTATAATAATTAGAACAACTTCCTTTTATAATTACTCTTTTCCAAAATGTTCTTAGAGGTTGAACGAGTGATTTTTGGCATGTATCTCTGTCCCTCTGGTTAGAATTTCCTCTCCTTACCCACTCACTAGAGCAAGCCACAACAAAAGGCATGTTTGTGCTCTGTGAGCCTGTCTAATGATAAACACAGTTGATTGGACCAGAAGGTAGAGAATCCCTCTAACAGGATTCTATAACTGGGACTAAAATTAATTAATCAGTCTGTATGGTTAATGTGGTGATATTAAATCTGTATTACAACTCTTTTGGTTGATAGTAAGAGAAATGGAAATTCAAATGTGCTTAAACAAAATATAAATAATTTATTGGCTCATTAACTTAGGAGTCCAGAGGGATGCTATTTACTGTATGGCTGGATATAGGTATCAAATGACATCTCCAGGATTTAATCTGTCCATTTCTGAGTTCATTTTCTTTGTGTTGTCTTCATTCCCAGGCATTCATTCCTGTAGAGGAAGTTACCCACCAGTAGCTTCACACCTATACTCTACCATTTTAGCACCCTCAAACAGAAACAAAATTGTTCACTGGTTCTAAAAAAACTTCTTGGGAAAGATTTCCACTGGCCTAGTTTGGATTATGGGTCCATGCACCCATAGCAAAGGCTAGGGCATTTCCATACTCTGAGTACCCAAACCCAAGTCAAAATCCCACCCTGAGTTGAGTCATGCCTGAAAATCATGGACTGAAAATGCAGAAGGAATGGTTCTTTAAAGGACAATTCAGTTGCTTTATCTCAGCACAGGGTCATATATTAGAAAAAGAGGTGATCATTAATTGGTAAATTGATCTGTGGATTTGCCATCTAGCACCAGTCTTGAGTTAGTCAGTTCTTGGATAGGAAATATATAAACAAAACGTTAACAGAATGGACTGACTGCATAGCTATAGAACCAGGCTTTCTGTGATCTAAATGGCTGTGTTGCTTTTTCATTCTTCTGACCGAAGTTGGAGAATCAGTCATTAATTTTTGTTTGTTTTAGCTTGGATTATGTTGGGAGAAAATGACTAAGGTGTTCGGGCCAATCAAATGACGATGAGAGCACATACACATGGTTCCTCCCTAGTTTAGCTGAATATGCAAAATCAGCTGACCAAATTCCTTGGGGAAGCCTCACATATCAGGAACAAGCCTACTTATTCAATATAGCATGTTAGCCTACTGATCCAATATGCCTTGTTGGTATTTGGCTTGTTGTTATAGTCTGAATGTTTGTGTCCCGCCAAATTCATATGTTGAAATCCTAATCCCCAACGTGATGGTATTAGGCAGTGTGGCCTTTGGGAGGTCATCAAATCCTGAAGGTGGAGCTCTCACAAATAAGATTAGTGCCCTTATAAAAGAGAACTGAGAGAGCTCCCTAGCTCCTTCTGCCATGTGAGCGCACAAGCAGTTGGCCATCTGCAACCCGGAAGAGTGCCGCCACCAGGGTCCATGCTAGAATCCTGATCTTAGACTTTCATCCTCCAGAACTGTGAGAAACAAGTTATTTTGTTTGTAAGTCATCCAGTCTATGGTATTGGGTTATAGCAGCCTGAATGGACTACACACTTGTTTACTTATCTTTGAAGAAAATGGAATTATGCAGATATGATATTTGCCAACACGTAGAATGTGTGGATTGCCCCTAGTCCCATTCACTATCCAAAGAAACACATATAATCAGTTTTTCATTTCTACAAAACAAAAACTCTTTATTGGTAAAGTTGAAAGAATTTAGAATGAATACATTTCCCCCTTCACCAATTACAAAAATTCATTTTAATCCAATCCAAGTCAGACCTCATTTCCTTTATGAATTCTTCCTTAATCACTCTACCAATATCATTTTCTTTAAGCACAGAGAGGCTAAAAAACTTTGTCCAATGTCATATATTAGTGGTCAAGCATGGCTTTGAAACCAGAGAGTTTGATTCTCAAGCCCACACTTTACTACTCAACCTTCCACAGCACTTTGCATCTGTATCAGTTATCTATAGCACAGTACCTGGCACATAGTAAACACTTAATAAATAGTTGTCATTGTTATCATTATTACATAATATAACCTAATATTGCATATTAGGTTCTTATAAAAATGTCCTGTATTTTCTTCTCCCCACAGCACAGCCTCCACAACTTGTGAGGCAGACATAGTACTTAATATGTTATTGAATTTAATCTATCAATTAAACCAGAGGTAGAAGCATTCTGAGTATCACTATCTCTATTAGCATGAGTAATAAACACCTTTTTTTCAAATTTGAGATACAGAGGTCTTTTGTAATTTCTTAAGTTTCATAAATATACCAATGACTTTAACTCGGCTATTTTTTAAGTGGTGCCAGGTAAAAAAATATAGAATGGGCCCTCTGGAGCACATTCTCAGGTTCTCATAAGATTTATTTTAATTTAATTTAATTTAATTTAATTTTATATCCCCCTTTATTTATATACAATTGATGTGTAATGTGTAAATTTAAGGTGCACAATGTAATGATTTGATACATATATATTGCAAAATAAGATTAATTTTATTTTTATCATAATATTTCTAGCTATTTTTAATACTGACATGAAATAATGTGGTCTTTTATAATTTAGAATAGAACTAAGATGAAAATTGAAATGTATTTGGAGAACACTGACTACATTTAATACATTAGAAAAATTCCTCAAAGTTTGTCTGTTTTGAAAATGCACCCTATCCTTTTCTGGACATCTTGTACCTGGAGAAAGTTCCCAGCTCACAGATAACACAATTATGGCAACTGAAGATTTTACAACCAAGACATTTGGGGTCATGTTTAATATATGTGGTAGACAGAAGTCTGAAATGGCTCTTATGGTTTCCCAGTCTACTATGATGAGATATCAACCCCTGATTAGTTACAATATTTGGCAGAAGGAATACTACAGATGAAATTAAGGTTAGTAATCAATTGACTTTGTGTTAATCCAAGCGAAAATAATCTGGGTGGGCCTCATCAGTCACGAGGCTTAAAAGTGAGAGCACTCCCAGGCTGGTGGCCTACGTCAGAAAAATGTGAAGCACAAGGATTCAATACACCATTGCTGGCTTGAAAATGGAGGGGGCCACATACAAGGACTGGAGAGCCGTTTCTCATTTCTGAGACCAACCCCTGACAGCAACCACAAGGAACTGAATTCTGTTGACAATCTGACTAGGCTTGAGAAGCAGATTTTTCTGCAGAGCCTCCAGATAAGATCCCTGCCCCACCCGGATGTCAGGCTGGGGAGGTCCTAATCGGAGAATCCAGTGGAGCCCACCCAGACTGTGATCTACCCAACTGTGAGATAATGAATATGTCACTTTAAGCTGCTTCAATTTGAGGTGATTTGTTATACAGCTATAAAAAACTAATACGATTTTTTTGTATTGGTTGACCCACATGAAATTGTCAATATTCACTTTTTTGATCTACAGAAATAATGATTTCAGTTGGTTCAACCTAATGTTATTTGGATATGTTTAATACTACTTGGTTGATGGGTTCTCATAGACTTGACATCTTAGGAATACAGCAAAAATAAATAGTCACAGACTTAACTCACTCCCTTGTACTTTATTCCCCAAAATTCATATGCCTAATATATGTTGACTTTCTCATCAGTCCCACTCCAGATAAAATGTCTCCTACCTTTAATCATGTTTCTAACTGTAATACTCTAAATGTAATACTCTCTTAATAAATGGACATTGCAATGTTCAAGTTTACAGTCATGGCCCTTTGAAATGTAAACATTAATGATTCAGTTATGCAGAGTGATATGGGTGATTTGGGCATGGCCATTGGCGAGAAAAGATGTTTTATAGTTTAGATTATAGATTGAGAATTTTAAACTTCTTATCTGCAAATTTACAGAGCAGTTGAGGAAAGTAAGTTACCATGTACAGAAAGAGGACTCTTCGAGCTGATGATTAAGCTGGGAATTCAACAAGCCATCCCTTCAAAACGCTCATGAAAACTTTTGGAAACAAAAAAGGGCAGAGGAATCTTCATTGGCATAAAGAAGGCAGCAACCCTGTTTTCTTCAAACAACTTAAAAACCATGTATTTTTTTTTAACCTTTACGTGTGTGAACCAAAAGATACAAAAGGTGAACTCAGTACAAGTTGCTGCAATGCTTTCACTCCAGGAAGAGGGTTTTGAGGCAGAGTAAAGACCAAACAGCTCCTCCTAGTTGTCACTGAGGGTGTGGCATTTATTATCAAATCAGGAAATGTGTGTTCCTGGTGAAGGTCTAAGACGGAATAAAGAAATTAGTCACGTGTCTGGACCATTGTTGCTTTAAGGACTGTAAATCCATGTTGCTCCATCCATCCAGACAACAAGAAGCTGTGGTTATTTTATAAATTATGGTCAGTTCACTAGAACCAATCTACGTAGCAAATCCTCAGGACCATGTTTCTAAATTATTAATATTACTGTCCATTATGTGGGCAGCCTTTGTTCATGAGTTTCTTCTTACAGATTTTAGAAGATGCCAAGTATTTTTACCAACAAAATTTTGATCATTTATAATATTGTTTAAGGAGTAATACACAGAAACTATTTTCAAAACTAGCAAATAAATAGTAATAGAATAAGACACCTCATACTTACAAGAATCTTCTTTAAATCTCTTTAGAAAATAGATGTGGTTCCCAAAACCTTAATTTGTAAAAATTAATTTCAAATGGTCTCCTTCTTTCCTAAACCATTTTAAATGTTCCTCATTCTTTTCTATTAATGTGAGCAGAAACATGCTGGGTAGCTTTAGTATAGTCTATTAACAAATATAAAAGGAAAAAAAACTTTGACATAACTGCATGTTTCAGTAGGTCTTATGGAATATTAGAATTGAAAGAGAACTTGGAAGTCACCCGATACAAGTATAAATGAGTGCCCTACAAGTACCATCCATCACCAAGTGACTGTACAGCCTTTGTCTGACTATGGCAGCTCATAAGAGTCTTGGTTAGCTCTTACTATCAGGAAGTTCATGTGTATATTGAAATAAAATATACATCCCTATAATTTCTATCCATTGTCCTGGAAGTCAAATTGTACTTAAGATTGTAGCTATTTTGTTCTTATCTTGCTTGTTATTATTTAATTATAGGTCTTTATCTAGTCACTATGAAAATTCTGCTAACATATTCATGCTAGCAAACTACATTCTACATTGTGCATTGATATATATATATATTTCTGTAGAAGCAATCTCCACAAGTAGGATTTTAATTTCTAAATGGCATAGTCTTAAATATTATCTCAGAAACCATCTCATTCTTTAAATCCATTCAAAACCATTTCTGAAGTTTCTTTTAAAATACATGAACTCAGATTGTGAAAATGAGTTACAGTTCCTTTGAAGTCAAGTGATTTTTAATTCCCCCAAATAGAAATGTTAAAACTAAAATGTCAAAGTAAGCAACAGTAATACTAACACTGTTAATGTTGAAGATAAATGTTAAACACATGCATGCATTTCTTTGCAAAGAGCATCTGCAAATGTAGAACCAAGAGTGGTTTCGTTACGGACAAATCTACTTGAAAAGTTATATTAAATTACTTTATATAGCATATTTTGGCATTTTCTAAGATTTCAAAAAATTCACAAAAGTTTATTTCTAGAGAACGTAGCTAGTGATGACTGTGATTGTAGATTTAGAAAGGGAACGTCTTTATCCTGTTCCTGATGACCTTCCATAAGCACAGTCCTGATAACTCTCTTTGACTGTTTTCACATTTTTGTCTCTTCTCTGGAGAAGTGAAGTGATTTACTGAATTTTTCAATTTAGGAAACATAACCAAACAAGCTTGCTTGACTCTGCACTCCTTTTTCTCCCCTAGGTGTGAAGCCTGTTCGTTGAAATCTTTATTGCTTCCCTGCTTCTCCAAGCAGTTGGCCTTCCTGGGGCAGTTATATGCCCTGTGTGGGTCTCTCCAGTCCGGTGTGGCCTGCACCTGGCAGGTGAGACTCCCTAATTCTGAGCACAGTCAGCAAACTTACCTGGCTCTGTGCTGAATCATTTCCTTCATCTTAGCCTCCATCAGTCATCTAGTTAGAACTCATGCAGGGAAGTGAAGGCTCTTTTATCCCCTGCACTTCCCACATTGAGGGACTCCAAAAGTGGGAGAGCATGAAGTGGAGTAACAGAATCTTTTGATAACTTAAAAGAGGGGAGAAACAAAGTTTTTATTCTTGCTAGAAGTAAAGCTTTAGGGCTTTACCTTTTCTCTTATTTAGCAACAAAAGCAAGTTTAGGATACAAACCTGTATTCCTTGGTAAGATACAGATTTCAATATTCTGGGTATATGTAAAATACGTAAGTGTAAATCTGTCATTATTTTATATTCAGATATTTTTTAAAATAAAGTTAAAGAAATTGTAATTGACAAGAGCTCTTTTATTATCATGTAATTTTTTTAGCCCTAGGAGTACGAAATAATCTAATTCAACACACTTGTTTTACAAATAAGGAAACTGAGGCACAGAGATTATTTTTTTTAACCATAGTCAAGGTCAGACAGACATGTACTGGCAAAGCAGGGACCTGAGTGCCAACTATATAGAAAATACTAATTGATGAATATCATAAAACCAAAAGCCATAAATGTCATTCTGCAGACCACTCATATGCATCTTTACGATGTATTAATAATGTAGATACAATTTTATCCAGTTTTTATAGAAAAGGGTGATTAAGTTATAAAAATAAGTACTTTCCCTATAATCATAAGGCAAATGAAGAATAAAATTAATAACCCAATTTCTATCAGTGCTTCCTACCTCAGATCACACATATTTAGCACTTGATAGTAATTATATACTGAGATGTTATGAAATGTGGGGTTAATTTTCAACATAAAACTATTTTCCTCTTAGATTAACAAGAGACCTTAGCTTAGGCTGTACTACTATAGATTCTTAATCAGATTTCTGGGTAGCTAAAAATAAAAATAGCTAAAGCAAGAAATATAAATTATATATAACGATGGGCCTTCTAAGATAGTTCTTTTTTGTTGTCAGTATTAATGACATCTTGTAACTTAAGTTTAGGCAGTGTGCAGCATGCCGTCCCATGTCACCAACACTGAGCAAGGTGGTCACAGCATCCACATCTGTGTCATGAACGATACACAATGTGCCCATTTTCACTCATGTTGTTTTATTTACTGTGAGGTCATTTGAACCTTGGTCTTCTTTCACATAAGCAATTCTGACAGCGGAGTTTTCTTTGAATTTTGCTGCTTAAGCAAAAGTCCAGTATTGAAACAATAGATGAGAAAGCATAAACATAAATCACGAAAGCTGATATGTCATTTGGGAGAATGGCAAAAAAGAACACAGCATCACAAATAAATTGAGGGTCTAAAATCATTGCTTGTGCAAACCTTTCTATGTAGCTATGAGAACTGACTTACGCCAGGAATTGTCACCCCCCGGCTTATAGAAACATTGTCACCTCCCAACAGGTATTGATTGACCATTTGTCATGTGCTCAATTCAGTGTTCCACGCTTGGAAGAAGGATGCAAAAGAAATATAAAGATGAGCCCTGGCCTTAGAAGGTTTACTTTAGTTGGGGAGAGAAAATCAAATCACTGAAACAACCAGACTGCAATTTCAATGTACGATCTCTTAAATATCTTCCCCTCAACCCACTTGCCACATTAACCTGTGCTCTACTTTCTTTCCAGAAAATATATTAGTGATGTCCAATGTATGCTCCAAAGCCCACGGTCCCTCCCAACAAGCCCGTGCTCTTCTACTCCTATCAGTTGAAGTAAATGTTTACCAGAGGTCATTTTTTGAGTAGCAACTGGTTTATTCCAGTTATATTTGTTTTTACAATCATGAAATTTAGTTACATATTTTTAAATTTTTAAACAGAAATGTGAAAAGAGAGCATTTTCTATTCAAACTAATTTGAATTACTTTGGAAAGATGTGATAAAGTTGAGACATTTAAAATATTGCTTTTGCATAGGGAATATAGTCAATAATATTGTGATAACTATGTAGAGTGCCTGGTGGGTACTAGACGATTCCGAGGGATCACTTGTTAAATTATATGAATGTCCAAGCACGTTTTATACTCCTGAAATTAATATAAAATAATATTGAATGTCAAAAAATTTAAACAAGATAATATATGCCAAAAAATAAAATAAAATATTACTTTTGAATTAAGGTGTGAGCAAGACAACTGAAAAGATTAGGGGAAATATAATAATCTGGAAAGATGTTTTACTCAGATGGTCTATACCAGGGTTCAGCAAACTTGTTTTCTAAAGGGATAAATAGTAAATAATTTCAATTTTCTGGTCTCTTTGGTCTCTGTCACTACATAACTGCCATTGGAACATGGAAGCTGCCACAGACAATATGTAAGAAAATGGGCATGGTGATATTTCAATAAAATTTCATTTATGAACCCTGAAATTTGAATTTCACATAATATTCTCATGTTACAAAGTATTATTCTTTTGATTTTTTCCCAACCATTTAAATGTCTAAAAACCATTCTTAGCTCATAGCTTGCACAAAAACAAAAGGTGGGCTAGATTTGGCCCCTAGGTTTGCCGATCTCTGGGTTAAGTTAGGTGTCCTAAACCTAGAGGAATTGGGAATTGCTGCATTAGAAGCCATGTGCATTTTGTTGTTAGTGTTCATTTAATTTTATTTAATGCAATATAGCTATGGTATCACTTTTAATATTTTTAATAGATATACACTAGGTCATCAGCACATTCTGGAAATAATCACCACTCCTCCCTGCTGATTTCTGACCTAGTATCTACAATCCCCTCATTGTTCACAAGTCCCCTCCGTCAGAACATAGTGAGATATCTGGGGTCTAGGAACAACTATTTTTCTTTCCTTTCCCAGGATCTGAAATAATTCTTGTTTGCCAAAGACAGTTTCTAGGGTTTGGACAGAAGAATTCTCTCATTTGTCTTGGCCTCTCATTATCCTTCCAACTTGGAAAGTTACTGAAACAGAGGAAACTACAATGTCTGTCTCGAGTACTAGAATAATTGAGCATATTTAGTTTAAATCAAGTATCTTGATAGTTCTTTTTTCTTATTAATTTGGTTTTTCATCATTTTGTTTTTATCAAAAGGGAAATAGTGCTACAAGGTTTGTAATGAAAAACAACTGTTCTTACCCCATTCCTCCCATCTTTCTTTCCACCATCACCTAACCCACTCCTTAAACACACTTTCCTCTCATCTTCCCAATTCCAGCATAATTTTAATAAAAATCAATATGCAGCATTCCTGCTACCCTATTTTTTTAATTTCTGAGTGTTATTTCTTGTTCTCTGAAATAATGCCCATACAGATATAGATTACTACTCTTTTTTTTAAAATTATCCATACGATATCTTCTCTTTCTACAGTCACTGATTTTGGGGTCTTAATTTATTTTTGTTTTTCCATCTCCTTCTATTTCTTGCATTGTCTCTTATTCCAATCTTCTTGTTTTGCCTTCTATAAGTCCATTTTGATCTTTTGTCATGTTAGAGGCTTTCCTTAAATGTTTGGTGACCTTTGGCTATCTATTCATATTTAGAATCAAGGCACTAAGATCTGATGGAAACTGTGCCCATGGTGGAGCTTACTGATTCACTGGCGTCACTGTAAGAGACTGGGTTGGGATCCAACTATTTTATTTTATCTATAGGTCATTATTTCCAAAAAGGCCAAGTGCAGAGACAAATTCTTCAATCTGCCACATGAAGAGGAACCATGTAGACCTTCATTCAATCCTCTGTTTTCAGCACTGTGTTTCACCTCTACCACCTTCCTGCCACTGTGTTTAGAGTAAAATTCCTAGTTCCTGGCTAGACGAGCAGAGGGAGGTGTGGTCAGTCTTTGGCTTGGTAGAACAGGGGAGGGATTAAAGAAGGTGTCTAGTTGCTCCTTGTATAGAGATTTTCAAACACGTCTCAGTCCCATTTTTCTTCCCCATCTTCAGAGGTACCTTATGCCTCTGATTGTAGAGCATTTCAAGGTTCCTTGAATGCAAATCAACTTGCTTCCTATTGGCTTGTTCTGTGAGCTCAGTTAGCACTTCTCTGTCTGCTTTTCTTCCAAAATTTTGTTGATATCTCTTATCGGCTGTTTTAATTCTTTCTTATTTCTCTTTATTCTTGTGGTTTTTGCTGTTCTTATCTCTGAACTATCACAGTAGTTCACTAGTTCATATTAGTGATTTCAGGAGGGTGTAGATAAAATGCATGTGCTTGGTCTACTACATTTTAATAATGTGCATTTTCAATGTTGCCAAAATGCCCTTTGAATGCACCAATTTATACTTCTAAAATCTATGTACATATATGTACTATTTTCAACTGACACACTTGCCAGTAGTGTATAAATCAAACTTTTTCATCCCTGCCAATTTGCTACTAAATTATATACTTCTTAAGAGTAAGACCTATGTCTTACCTGTCTTTGTTTCCTACACATAATGCTTGGCACAAAAACATCTGCAGGAAAGAGCATGGGCCAAAACGTCAACCATCTGAACGTTTTGGCTGACTAGGATTTTGCCTATAGGCGTGCTATGTCGTGCCTTGAAAGCTCTATATATTAATCTAAATTCATCGCTAACATGCTTCTTAGCATTAATACCATAAGTGCTTGTATTCGAATGCTAGATTGAAGTCACATAGCACAACAAACTGGGTGAGTTAAACAGTAAATATTTATTGTGTCATTGTTCTGGAGGACAGACGTCTGAGATAAAAATGTCAGCAGGATTGGTTCCTTCTGAGGACTGTGAGGGCAGGATCTGTTCCAGGCCTCTCTGCTAGCTTCTGGTGGGTTGATGGCTATCTTTGGCTTGTAGATGCATTGCCCTGATCTCTGCCTTCATGTTCACATGGCTTTCTCCCCGTGTGCATGTCTTTCTTCAGTTTCCCCTTTTTATCAGGATACCAGTCACATTGGATTAGGAGCCACCCTAATAACTTCATTTTAACTTGATTACTTCTGTAAAGACCCTATCTCCAAATAAAGTTGTGTATATTATATGGCTCCATTTATATAAAACTCCAGAAAAACACATACTAATCCATAGTGACAGAAAATACATTAGTGGTTGTTTGGGATAAGCAAAACAGGAGGGTGGGATTGCCAAGAGGCACAGGAAGCTTTTGGGAGTGATGGATGTGTTCACTGTCTTAACTGTGATGATCATTTCTTGGGTGTATACATATGTCAACATTTATCTAATTCTACACTTTAAATATGTGCAGCTTATTATATGGCAATTATACCTCAAGAAAGCTATCATTTAGAGAAACATTTACATAAACATTTTAGAGAAAATAATATGTCCATGTTTTTAATTTTTAAAAAATTCTCTAATTGTAAGTCTCTCTAAACCATTTATTATGATTTGGGAACAAACAGAATTACAATTTGCTGAGATATTGGAGTCAGTTGTCTAAGTAGTAACTTTATGGAAGCAATGTTAATTAGTCTATAATTAAAATCCAAATTTGAAAAAGAACAATTAAAAGACACAGATTTCATGAGTGAAGGAAAATACCTTCTAATTTCATATATTGTGTGCCTAAATTGAAAATCTTAGTTCTTCGGGGAGGTTAAAAAATATCAGAACGAGTTTGATGTCCTAATTGTAGTTCCATACTATATTTATTTGTTGTTGGTTTTCTAAACTGAAATGGGTTCATAATTTGGGTCTATAAATATTTGCGTTGTTTTGCTTCAAAATTTAATTGAGCAAAGGAACTGTCAGGATTAATTCTATGTGCAAATTGGTAAAGTATCAGGAATCTCTCAAGATTTTTATATATATTGACAAAAAGTTAACCACTTTGCTTTAAAAATAGAAGATAAAGTATCAAGCATGTTTAAGATAAGATGTAAAGAAATTGCTGATTACACCCAGCTAATAATTACTTTTAATTTCTAAATTAACCCAAAAATAAATGGATTCTATAGTTTTCAAATGATGAATATAGTAAGTTGAAAAATCAACAGAACACTGTGAGAAGTTAGTTTAAAATTAAAGATATGTCAGATTTTTGCTTGTTTTTGACGGAAAGTCTTTGAGGTATAAATATTTACTGATGCATCAGGTCTGTCCAAGAAGTTTTCATTTCCACATAAAGAATTTATCTGCACTAAATATCAGCAAAATCTGGGAATTTACAGCAAGTAAATCTGAGTAAGCTAAGCTTTTTGACCTTACAAGCTCTCAGCTAAATTATTCAGCATCAGAAATGAATTTAAAAGCAAAACTTGCATTTTTACACATGTGAAAAATATGTAAAAAATTTTTAGCTTTTACATATATGACACTTGTAGATTAATGAGGGACTTTTAAAGATAAATTTCTGTTTCTGATGTGGTAGAGCTCTTGATTGCAGCTTTTCAGGAACCAAATTAATTGGTAAACAAATCAAATTATTTCCAAGGTAGTTAAGAAGTTAAGGCAAATACTATATACTTAAAAGTAAAATTCTTGTTTCTTTTCTCTATCATTTTATGATCACTAGGTCATCTGTTCCTATCATCACAGCATTTTAATCTGGGAAAGAGACAGTATTTGAGGGGCAAACATTAAGGAGAGAGAGAGAGAGAGAGAGAGAGAGAGAGAGAGAGAGAGAGAGAATTCAAGACATGTGCAATACAAGGAGATCACCAAGTAATAACATCAGTTGCTAAGTTTGGAAAATAATTCATATGTACTAAATGAATTTTGCTACAATTTATGACTTAAACCATAGCTTATGCCAGCTGTTCACGTGATGGTTAGACTGTTGGAATCTGAATTGTCAGGGTTTCAGCAGGAAACAGAATTCAAATGATTTTCATGGAAAGACTGGTAAAGGTACTGTTAAAGAGGTGTGGGCACAGCCAAGGGGTAAAAAGGGATGTAGAGCTCTAGGGACCAGCAGGAAAGGAAGTTTGCTCTCTTCTGGGCTGCTGTCACCAGTGTGAGCTGGAGCCTGGGAGAACAGCCTGGCAGGAACTGTTGTACCAGCGCAGGGTTCCTCCCCATTTCTTTTTAGTTATCATCCCCACCCCCAAGGAAAATTAAATCTAATTTAAATTCTACCCAATGAGTTACATGACCAACTAAGGAATAAGATTTTATCAGGTAGAGTTGAGCTTTTTGTTTGTTTTACCACCACCTCTCTGGGAAGCACTACCCTTTGGGCTCAGCATTGCCCCTTTTGAGAATATGTTTGCATGCTCTGGAGGGAGGTGGCTGCCACCAGCGTGTGGTCCTGTAGCAGAAGCAGGCTTCAGAAGAAGCACCCTTTGTCCTCCTACTCTCCAGCAGCAGAGGAGCCTGTTCAAAGGGTCAGCTCCAGGGTAGAGCAAGGCAGTGAAGGGCAGAGCATGAAAACAAAGCAAACACCAGTGCTTTTCCCCCAAATTTCTTATAACTTATATGGGATAAAATCTCTTTAGGGGAAGCCTTGCAGGTCTTGGTGAAGAACATGAATTTTGTGTCACGAAGACCTTGATTTAAATTCCAGCTTTGTCTCTCTCGTACTGCATAAGCTTAAAAATCATCTTTAAACTCTCTGACCCTCAGAGAGCAAATGGGGCTATTAATATCTATTTTTTGGCAGTTGCTTTGAAAATAAACTAACATATGCAGAGCACTTAGTAATATGCCTGGTTGGATAAATAATGGCTAAATGTGAATGTGAGAGCATTTATCTTCTGTCTTTCTATCCTTTCATTCCTAAGAGCCAAGTGCTCACTCAATGGTGTGTTGTGCCAGTGCTGGGCATGCGGAGTAAATAAGACCTAAGACGGTGCCCATCAGGCTGGTAGTGTAGTGGAGACAGAGTAACAATCGTCCATGTTCACAATCGTCCTGATTCCAAATGCCAAAACACAGTCCACATGAGGGAAATGGGTCCACAAAAGAATTGCCCTGGATATAACAGGTGAAAACTGGTAGCATATCAGTTAGTAAGATTCTGTGTGACTTCTGATTAAATCAGGCTCATGTAGGAGAAGTCACCCACAAAATCCTTTAGCCAATTGCTTTGCCCAGTGTGGTATAGAAAAAGTGATACCACAATTTCTGTAAAGCTGGTGATTCAGAAAGCTTCATTCTCATTAGTGTTCTAAGCTTTGTACCCTCATCTGTAAGAGTGAGAAGATAACAGTACTTACCTCAGAGGGTTGTTGATGATTGAATAAAAAAAAAAATGCATATAAAGCACTTGGTACTGGGTCTGGTTCAGAGTAAGTGCTTAATAAAATCTAGTTATTTAAGCACATTTTTTCTTCAGATACTGAAATCTTTAAGACCTTATGAACACACTTCGGTTTGCTTTAGTTTTTCATGTTTAAAATGAAATGATTTTAAACGTCCATTCCATTTAAGTAAAATTTCATAACAAATTTACCTAGAAAATGGTTTAGCAGAAATGTAATAATTGTATTTAAACTTTTATTTTTATAATTTAGTCGAATTTGTCTTTGATTTATTGTAATGAATTAATCAATAGAAAGAATCAATAGAAAAAGTATTGACCATGTATATCACAATAGTCTTTTGTCGGCATAAAAGTTTAAGAGATAGGGCATACAAATTTACTTACACGATAATGTTTATGGTGGTTTGTAAGCATCTGATACAACCTTCATGATTAGCTGCATATGAGATACTGAAAGTATATAAACGTAAAAAGGATATAAAATAATTTAACTTCTGGAAACCTTTTAAGTTTAAAAAAATCTTTTTCAGCCTTTCAAAATAAACTTTTAAAGCCATGAATATAAAATATAACAAAATTGGAAAAAGAAGCAACAACACTAAAAAAATTAAAATTTTCCAAGAAACCGCTATCTATCTTGGAAAGGTGAAATGTTCTATAACACAGTTTTGGTTTAGTGTTCCCGCTACACAGTATTCCTTTGCAAAGCCTTTTAGACTCCTTTGCGAAGCCTTTTGGGAGTTACAATCCCTCTAATGAGAAAAAGAGTCCTCCTGCTAAGAAACAAAAGGGCATAGATTAAGGCTTTTAAAAGTGCTGATTAAATAATAGAGTAACTTAAAATATAAACAAAATGCTTATTAAGTGAAAACTGGCTAGCTTTCAAGCCATAATTTAAAGCCCTTATCAAGTATTTTCTCCCTGGTGGCAGGTGCCCTGTCAGTTCGAAGCAAACCGTACAGACATGCTGCCCAAGAGGGCTGCTCATGGGGCAATTTATTTTCTATTCTCGCACCTGTGCTTAATGAGTAGCAGTTTTGCAAGCTTGGCTGTTTTCAAGGGAAGAAGATGGAAAGGATTTCAGGCCCCCCCCACCCCCCCCAAAAAAAAATCAAGAAACAAAACTACTGTAATTTATCTTCGTCCAACCTACCTATAGGAGGCCATGAAACAGAAAAAAGATACTCCTGGATCTTACGGGAAGAAAGTTCCAAAGGTCACTCAGCCATTGGCCGCCTCTCTGAGGACTGCAAGAGATTAAGAACAAGATAAAAACCAAAGGTTTTCAGGAAAAACAGGCTACCTGCGTCTAAGTGCAACTCAATGGCATCAAGAAGTTATTTTTTATCAGAGATAAGACTGTTTTTATTCTTTTCAACAAGTAGGGGATTTGGCTAGGAGGAGTATTGTCTGCAATGTGTTTGTTACTCTGAAAGGAAACCCGATTTTTTTTAACATGGAAATAATTGCCTTTTAAAACTTATCCCTTAAATTGTTTTGATTCCAATCCTTTAAAAATAATTAGATCCAATAAATTCTTTTTGTGCTTAACCAGCATCTTCAAACTCAAATGAAGTCAACTGGATTCAGATTTCCATAATTCTTCATGCTCCTCACTAATCTTCTCAAATAATGAAACATCCAAATAACACTTCCCAACCCCTCCTACAAACTTATGTGCTCCTTTTCGTTACTGAAAATTTAAGTTGACTTGAGTTCTGGAAAAATCTTATCCCCATGGCAATTTTAAGAAAAAAACAACTCACAGTCCTAAATGAAGATTTGTTCTGTGTCTACCACATAACATGCCATCACACAAATAGTAGGTTTTGTAAGGAATTACTAATGTAGAAGAAAGAATCCACTATTGTATTAAAGGCAAACTTCCTCTTGGAAAAATGAAGAAATTAGGACACCTTGTGTGTGCTGCGGCCACCGGAAAGCATGTCCTTGACACAAATTCAGGAGATGGTGTAAGTGAAAACAAGTAAAGAAATACTACTTTTTAGTCAAGTATTTAAAAACAACTTTATTGGAGTATAATTTACATACCATAAACGTCATCCATTTAAGTGTACAATTCAATGATTTTTAGTAACTTTACCAGGTTGTGCAGCCACCATCACAATCGAGCTTTAGAATATTTATTTCCATCACCCCAATAAGATAACTTGTGCCCATTAATTCCTGTTCCCGGTCCTAGCCCCAGACACCTATGAATCTACTTTTTGTATCTTTGCTTACATTTCTCTCTCCAAATCGAGATAAGAAAAAGAAATCCAAGGATATTTCATACAAGTAAAAGGATACTGTTTACAGAAACCCCTCCACCCCCCACCCCCCGTCAAAAATAGTCTTTAGGATTTTGAAGGGAACCTTGGACACTACACACAGCAGTTGAGATAGAACGAAGTCAGGTGGTCTTCAAGATTTAATTATCTCTCTAGTTAGAGATAACAGACTTACATAGTTATAAGGTATTTTGATAATGAAAGAACAAAGCCTTGTTATCTTAACTAAGAAAATGTCCCTATCTCCCAAGTTAAAAAACACACACACACACAAAAAACTTTCAAGTAAAAGGATAAACTTCCAAGCATTCCTATAAAATTCACTTAAATATCATTAAATTTTTGTTTATGAGACATTAGAGATATACCATTTCCTTAAGCAAATTACATTTCAATAAGTTGAAATATAAAAGTTTCTTCTGAAATGTAAGATGGGTTTTTTTCTTCCAAGTTCTCATATGTATATTATTCTAATGTATTTTGAGTACAGTAAATATTTTAAACTATCATGTTTTGGGCTGACAAAATACTTTTCTAACCACTTATTTCCTTCCTCCAGAATCTATGTGTTTTAAAAAAAGCTTTAGCCTAAGGTCTATCTTGCTTGCATCCTGATTTCCAGGTATCCTTACCTCTGGGAGGAACACCCAGCTTCCCAGAAATTTACTAAGAATTTACAAGAGGCCCTTTTATATTTGAAAGAGAAAACTGTTCTGTCAAGTGATGATGAGAAATTCAAAAAAACTCTAACCTAGACGGTACTTTAAATTTGGGGAAATCCATGGCACTCTTTCAACTTGAAATGTTGGTCACAAAAACTCAAGAAGTTATTTTACACTACTTGTAGGAAACTGATATTTGCTGTTTTTAAAAAATTTCCCTACATTAATAAAAAAACAAGTGTTAGTTTTGTGTCTTGGATGTGTTGGGCATTTTGTAGACCACAGAGTTTGAATTAACCCATAGCAGTTACCTAAGGTGGAACTTTTGGAGATAACAAGTACTTGCAGAAATAAACCCATTTTGCTAGTAGCTTTCACAGGCTCACAAACTAAACGAGAAGCCTGCACTGCTGGCAGAACTAGAAGGCAAACATCTGAGTTTGGATCTCTCAGGAATTACTGAAGAAGGCTGAGGACTCGTTTTGAAGAAATTGAAAAGCAAGTGTTACTTGTCTACCTGAAAAAGGACTGATATGATGAGTTGCTAAATGTTAAAGCACTTCTCAGATTCCGTTTCCACCCTCCGAATTTAGAGAAAAAGGCAGAGAAATCTTAAATGGGAACTTTCCATATTCTTGGAGTCAATAATAATTGAAAAAAAAAAAAATTGGCGGCGGGGCTGAGGGAAGGGAATTCTGTGATGTAACTGACGGCCACAAGAAAGAAAATGCCAAATAATAGCAAGGAAGGGGCTGGAGAAGGCAAAACTGGAAATGGTCTGGTCTTAGGTTTCAGCGACTCCAACAAGATCTCTGCTTTGTGTTAACGGGTACGGTGAACATGAGCAGCGGCACGAAGATCTCCAGAGACGGTCCAACTTTCCAGTTTTCAGGTCCATCACGACTGATTGCACTTTCAGTGGAAACGGGCACCCCATACCCCGGAAAGGAAGGCTTTGCTGCACATTAAAAAAAAAAAAAAAAAAAAAGCAAAACTGCTTTTTCCTTTCCGAAGAAACCTCGTTCTCTGAATTTCCCCTAGTTCCGCCAGGCGCCCGGCGGAACTCCTGGCACTTAATAGAAGCTCATTAAAGGATTGCTTTCCCCCTCTGCTCCACAGCTAGCACTTCCTCAGCACCCGGCAGGTATAGCGTTTGCAAGAGGAGCCGTCTAGGACAGGAAGCTATGAAGGCAAAGAAACTGAGTCCCAAGTCGGCGCACAGGAGACTAACGAAAGGGAACAGGAGAAGGCTAGCCCCGCCCTGGGACTGCAAAGTCTACATTCCTACAGTTGCAAGGTGGTGGCTACTTTATGGCTTTTTTCCTTCCCCAAAAATACACTCCAGAGAGCAGAGATTTTTTTTTTCAGAGATGATGAAATGTCCTCCCCCCCCACCCCCCCCCACCCCCGCCCCACAATAAGAAAGAAAGGGGAAGCGGCAGGAGGGGGAAAGGAGGAGGCCTTGCAACCCCTTCGCTCCACAAAACTCCAGCCCCTCCCTTTCCTCCCTCTCTACCCTTTTCCAGCCGCTTCCCATCCCTCCCCCTCAGCCCTAAAAAAGTTGGACGACCGCAAAGGAAACCGAAAAAAGTTCTCTAGCCCCAATCCTGGCGGGCGATCAGCATCTCTTTTGTTCGCGGCGAACCCACAGTCCCCCTTACGTCACCCGGAGCCCCAGCCAATCGGGTCGCAGTCGGCGGCGGCGGCGGCGAGAGGAGGGTGGGGGGAGTCGGGCCGATCCCTCCTCCCCGACGCCCTGGGCCTCGCGGGGGGCGGGAGGGGACCGTCCCATATAAACCCGAGCTGTCCGGGCTCGGCCGCCCGCGCCGGCTGCGCTGTACCGTGGGAGGAGAGGGGACCCCAGGCGCGAGCCGGGACTTGCAGCCACTACTTCTCTTTCGTCCTTTCCTTCCCCTCTGTCCCTCTACCCTTCCCTTTCCCCACCCTCTGACCCCTACCTTCGTTGAGGCTTCAACCCAGGAGGCACTGGAAGGGACTCCTCCCGCAGGTTGCGAAGGGAACCAAACTTGGTGGCAACTTGCCTCCTGGTGAGGGCATCTCTCCCCGCACGGTCTCAAGATGCTCGGGGGTCCGGGCCCCGGGTTGCTGCTGCTGGGCGTCCTGTCCCTGGGGATAGCGGAGCCTGCAGCCTGGAGGAGCAAGAGGCAGTCTCAGCAAATCATTCAGCCCCAGTCCCCGTTGGCTGTCAGCCAAAGCAAGCGTGAGTATTGACCGCCGGGCTGAAACAAGCTGTTGCAGGGATGCGACCATAAAGCCAACCAAAGTTGTGGCTGAAGTTTTGCGCGCGGGCGCGCGCGTGTGTGTGGAACGTGTGCACGCCTGAATGGGAGAAACCGGCTGTGGACACAAAAGGGTCTTGGTTTGAGAAGGCTGGTTCTGAGCGCCTAGGACAAGATAATACACTGGAGGATAGGGGCTCTGCGATGTCCTGCTGTGCTCTTAACAACTCTTCATTCAGGTCGTCCTCCTGTGGGTTCATTGAAACTTGTCTTTATAGAGAAAAAGAACGTGCACTTTTAAATTTTCAGTTGGGCTTAGTGTGGTCCTTCCTATTTTTTGTGGTACTAAGTAACTGGTTAAATATTTTCAAAATGGGGGTAGGAAGAAGGTGGCTCCATAGCTATGTTGCTCTTTACTAACTCGAAAGAGGTGATTTAGTTCAGATGGCCTTGGGGCCCTTCAGGCCTTTCAGGACATTTCTCCAAGAACCCAGATCGGAATTTGTCTTGCAGTTTTCCAAAGACACACCCTCCCTTTGCCTTGGCTAAAGGAAGCAGCTTAAAGTTGCCCTCTTGACTTATTTCCCCAGCAGAGCATTGATTGAAGTTCCTTGCTTATTTTAAAATGTAATTCCAGTTATCTGTTCTTCAAAATGTTTCCACTGCTTTGATGTAGACCCCTGGCCAGATGGAAATGACATCATTGGATAACATTTAGCTAAGTTAAAAGAAAGGGGAAAAAAGAATACCTAAATATATACATGTATAAATTGTGGTTAACTCTCTAGCTAGTTTCTATAGCTACATTTTAGTGGACTGTTGCTTTCAATTTTCCTAGTGCTCTGACGATTAACTTATTTTTCTGTATTTGTTGCTTAGGCTCATCAATTTAGTTGTGCACAAAAATTCTATAATTTGGGAAAAGGGGCAATGCAAATGTAATGTTTCCGTTCAATTGTTTACAGCTGGTTGTTTTGACAATGGGAATCACTATCAGATAAACCAACAATGGGAACGCACCTACCTGGGCAACACCTTGGTTTGTACCTGTTATGGAGGGAGCCGCGGCTTTAACTGTGAGAGTAAACCTGAAGGTAAGTGGTGGGGAGCCTGGTAGTTAGCATCTTGTAATAGATGGAAAAGTGGTGCTTGTTAATTAAACTTAGCATTAGTAGTAAAAATACATACACCATTTTCCAATAGAATGAGCCGTCATTTCCTCTTTAAAACGCTAATAACTGCTTTCTTCTTTAAAACAAAAGGACAAATGTATCCCCAAGTCGTTCTTTCTTGTTTTACTCTCCCAAAGGTTTTGATGAGAAAATGAAAGATTTTCCAAAAACACTTGCATATAAATTTTAATTAATTAGAAAGTAATTGCAAATCTTAAACTGTAAGATTATGGGCCAGAAAACACTTCAGGCCCTGTATTGTAAAATGAATTTTTTGTTTTACACAAAACCACTTCAAAGTTCTCATTCCTTTGTAACCATCGATATGTGTCTTATATATTATAGCAACTTCTACAGAGAAGCACAGATGAGGCTAAAATGGAAACAGTAGGATTAACAAGTGACTGTGCTGGTGGGGGTGGGGCTCGTCAAATTGTTTGCTTTTTATGTGGACCTTGGTTTGTCTCTCTGAGTCAGAGATATGAATCTGAAGCCTTCCTTCACACATCTGGCTGATCCTAATGGAGTGCTTCATGTGGCTTTGTCTTAAGGGCCTGAGAATCCTTTACAATAGAAATTAATTTACAGAAAATTAGAGAACTTGTCAGAGTTCAAAAAAGCTGAGGTTTTATTGGCATCTACGATAAAATCTAGGTCTCCCACTTCAATTTTTAAAACTTCCTGTTGTCCTGTGCTACTCATAGAATGGAAAAGTGAGTTTTCCTTCGAATGAGTTAATGGGATAGAAAAGCTTTTACCATATGTGAGGCTCACGTGGACTTTCCTTCTCCTCTCAGCCGAAGAGACTTGCTTTGACAAGTACACTGGGAACACTTACCGGGTGGGCGACACGTACGAGCGCCCTAAAGACTCCATGATCTGGGACTGTACCTGCATTGGGGCTGGGCGAAGGAGAATAAGCTGCACCATTGCAAGTAAGAAAGACATTCTGTAAAATGATGGTAAAATATCATACATGTGAATTTCTCCATTGCTGTCGCCGTCACTTTCTGTTATCCATGATCGGATATTCCTAACTTGGGGATTTACCCCAGGTGACTAGCTACTCTCATGTGGTCACCCAACTGGTTCCTGTGCTTCTGGAAGATGGTGCTGAGCACAGGTAGAATCAGTGTTTAGTCTGTGTGGGTTTAAGAGTGTGTCTGTCTGTGTAGACATAGGGTAATCAAAGTGGATCTCCTAGGTTCCATTCCAGTAAGACATATGTGCTTAGAGGCATCTTCGAGCCAGACAGATCATGTGATTATCTGCAGTAACTGGGAAGATGGTCAAGAAGAGCGAATTAGCCATTGCACAGACTGCTCTGCTTGTTTGCAATGCGGACAACTCTTGCATCCCACAGAAATAGTCTGGTTTCTTTGTGACCAATAGTTTATACCCACGAAGCGGATCTCTCTATTCCCAGGGAGAATATGAAATGATTAGTCTAATAATGTTTCCAGAGTACTTTGGGGACTGGGTTGATTCATGAATCCTAGTGTAGCTCAGGCACTCTTTCCAGTATGATTCACTGTGTTACCAATAGATTCTATTAATATAGCATTTATTGTTATTTTTTAAATCCATCCTTTAAGGATAAGTCACTTTAAAGGCTTCTATTCAAAAGAACACGTCAGTCGCTTGTGAATAGGCGCAATCAGCCTTCCCCATACTTGATGCCGGGGTTTATCCAAGTTTATTGGCAAATCTTAAGTCAGTGGTCCATAGTATTTACAATCTAGTGGACAGTTTAGCCTTTGGATGTGTCATTGTGTTTAACAGCCTAGAAAAGTACCCAGATTTCCACACTTGATATGTGTACATCTATTGCTTTCTGCCGAAATGACATTTCTAACCTAGGATAAAATATAGACTCTCCACACTCCTGAAAGCGGAAATACTATATGTGATATGGCTTTTTCACTGAATTAGTCTCAGGCTTAACCTACTATGTACAAGTGGAGGCCATGCCTACCAACCTTACTTTTCTGCTTTAGGACCCAATTTCCTGTAATCCCTCTGGGGAACCAGGATTTATGACCTTTTTCTTTGCCATTCAATTTTCTCTGTGGTTTCCCATTGTGCTTAAACAAAACATTTAGTCAAGTGACCCCAAGTGACCAGAACTGTTTTCTGTGACTTTACTTTGGCTAACCTAAGTACCTTATTCTTTACTTAAAAATAAATAAATAAATAAATAAATAAAAAATATTTCCTGTCCCACTTTAACATTCACTTTTTATCTTGAACAGACCGCTGCCACGAAGGGGGTCAGTCCTACAAGATTGGCGACACTTGGAGGAGACCACATGAGACTGGTGGTTACATGTTAGAGTGTGTGTGTCTTGGTAATGGGAAAGGAGAATGGACCTGCAAGCCCATAGGTGGGTGACTCTTAGGGATGCATAAGGGGTGGGAATGCAGTCAAAGGTGGGATTGAACCAAAATCTGCATGGACAAGAGATCTGAATTCCAATTCAAAAAATAATGAAATGGGAATTTTATTTTAAATAATGATATGTTTTATAATCCATAGTCTTAAGGAATCAGTTCAGAAAGTACTCACCTTGTATAAAGTCTTAATTTTGTTTCAGAAGCACAAGATAGAGTCGAAAGATTTAGGAGAACTCATTTCTTTTGTCTAAAATCTGATCTCAGATTTTTCCTTGGTCAAGACAGACGTTATTTAAAAGAAAAAAAAATATGATACTTTTGACTTTTTTTATTGGTACACACTGGACTGAAACACAAAATTGTGAGTGCTCTGTCAAACCTTAATAAGTTTTTTTTTCTTTTTTAAATAAAAATTGTTGAGTTTTGTTTGGTCTCAATCCTCAATTGAACTCTACAGATAGAAATCTAAAAGTTTCTGGTTATCAATTTTACTCTATTTCTTGTTCTCCAATTGAGAAGCTTTTATTTTGCTTTGTATTGTATTTGTTTTTACAGAAATCCAATTTTTAAATGCTTTCCTGTCATTTTTTTTAGGCATTTATAATTGGTTATTCATAATTAGATTGGAGTTTTGCATAGTCTCCCACAGACTGGATACATACATAGATCTTCACTTAAAATACTGGTGTGAAGAAGAATGGTGCTAGCTGAAACTACACAGTCCATGTACTTATTAGGGGAACAGAATTTCTGCCTGCCAACTCGACTTGAGCTTTCTTTCTCTTTGGTTACTTACAGTGTGCTTAGTTACAGGGCATGCCTTTCTTTTTGAACAGAGTACCACTTAAAAACATGTGGCTGGATTTTTGGTTACACAATACGCTTTAAATTATAGGGAGGCTGCACAATTTAAAGTAACCCCTTTTTTTCCTCCACCTTTTCCTACAGCTGAGAAATGTTTTGATCATGCTGCTGGGACTTCCTACGTTGTTGGGGAAACCTGGGAAAAGCCCTATCAAGGGTGGATGATGGTGGACTGTACTTGTCTGGGAGAAGGCAGTGGACGCATCACCTGTACCTCTAGAAGTATGTTTTAGGTCTTTCTGTTAAAATGAGTCCAGGTATTGTTTTCTGAATTCCTCAGTGTAATGTGATGTCACTTAGAACACCCCCAATACACCAACGTGCTTTGGTAACTTTTGGATTTCAACAAGAAGTCCATAACCAACTGGTGATGCTTCTTCAAAGAAGACTAAATTAAAACAAAACAAAACAAAAACTTAGTTCAATAAGGACTTAGACCATCAGCTACTAAGAAAAAACCTTAACATCCATTTAAATGCCAACCAGACTATGGACATGAAGATTAGTTGCAAATGCTTATCTAAATCATTGCTGAAACATTTTCCCAAGTATTAAGAACAAAGATCATTAAAATAACATGCAAATGAATCTTTGGCCATGTGGGTACTATTGGCATAAATTGGAGCAAAGCTCTAAAGTTTTAGGTTTCCTTTCACATTTCAAATTTAAATAAGATATACACATAAGCAACACTGATGAAAATAAAAAGTAATTATCCCATTGGTTAAAATTATGCGTCTATACTAGGGTTAAGGAGAGCATCTCTTACCCAAAGCTCCGAAATAGGCTTATTAGTCCTGTAAAGAAGCTGGTCCTAAGGCCCTGAGATTTCCCTGAGGCCTTCCTTCTTTGTCGCCTTAGAGGTTCAAGACTTCTTTCTTTGAAACTTCAAACTAATAGCAACCATACAGTTTGTTGAAGCAAAATAGCCATTAGCTGTTACTGTTATAAATAAATTTAAAGTCAAATCTAAATATTTTCTTGCCTAAGATATTTAACCATCTTAAAATGTTTATCATCCAAATGTGAACTCTTTGCTAACAAAAAAACGAAAGTCTCTCATGGAAAGTGATAACAATTCTGACCAAATCTTTCCCAGAAACAAGCTGGCTCATTAGATCTTTTGCTTTTAACGTGTTATGATGATCATCAGACTTGCAAGACCTTGTTAGCAGTGTTTTAATTTAAGACAAATTAGGTGTCTGACTCAGACTCTTATCTATTATTTAAAACTCTTCCAACAGCAAGTTGGGAAAAGTTTCTCAAAGGAAAGTCATTTATTTTATAAAATTTTGTAAGTCCCTACTTTGTACAAGATGGTATAGGGATGCAAAAGTGAATTGGACGTCAGCCCTGTCTTCAAAGAGCACTTAGTAAGTAGGTCAGGGAGAAGAAAAAGGTTTTTATATTCATCTTCTACAAAGCTCAATATTAAGGACTGTGAAACAAATACTGAAAATAGTGCTATGAAGGTTCAGGGGAAGATAATACTTTTAGCTGGGGATTTGGAAAAAAGCAGTAACCCATCATGGGATATTTATTCAAACCTCCATTCTGATGTAAGGTGAGTGTGGGTGTGTATTTAGGTGCATTTACATCAGCTGTCTATTTTTTTCTTACCCAAAGCAGTGATTTTCTGATTCACAAATCAAATCTGCCACACTCACATTGTGGCTTATGTTCAAAGCCGTAATTATAATTGAAACAATATATTTGCCAGATAATTGAAAACATAGACTATTCGTGATCTAGTTATAAATTATAATTTCACTTTAATAATCCCACTTTTCCATTGGAGAGTTAACACTGAGTAATTCAAAAGAGGTCGTTTTTGGTAGTGATTTCAAACAGGTGCGTGTAGGAGGAAGCAGAGACCATTTTAGTCAAAGAAGTTGGTTGTCTCCTGTATTTTTCACATAACTAATGAAGAAAGAGATGCAGCTACCTTTTCACAGCTTCTTTGGGGCAATTGTGGTTGACCTTTTGAAACCTACTTGCCTCTTTTTTGTTTCTATTTTTCTACAGAAAGTCCTCTATTGAAAGGCAGGTCATATACAGTAATTACTGGGAGAGCCTGAGAAGGAAAGAGAAGGGAGATAGAAAGCCAGAGAATAAATTTGGTCAAAGGAGCAATGTGAAAACTATACAAAGATAAAATGAATGAAAGATGACAGAAAAGTATTTTGGCAAACAGAGAAGTGGAACTAGACTAAATCATGCAGCTTTCTTTCCGCTGTAGCAAATGTAATCCCATTTTTTGGAAGTTTAACGTGTGTGGCACCACAGCTGAATATAAACATATTACCAAAAAATAGCTTGCCAAGCTTGACTAGATTCTTGCTTTAGGTTTGAATTGAGTGTTTGACAAACTTGACCTGGTTTACATATTTAAATTACTCCTTTCAAACACAGATAGATGCAATGATCAAGACACTAGGACATCCTACAGAATTGGAGATACCTGGAGCAAGAAGGATAATCGCGGGAACCTGCTCCAGTGCCTCTGCACAGGCAATGGCAGAGGGGAGTGGAAGTGTGAAAGGCACGCATCTCTGCAGACCACATCCACAGGTGAGGCGCAGAAGGGGAGTTCTAGAAACGGGACAATGTTCCCAAAAATATTTCTGCAAATCCATCTTTCCCCTGACATGCCATTTAAGGATGATTTGTAATGTTTCGGCTAGTAAGCTGAGTGTCATGCGGGAGACCCTGCTCGCTGCGCCATTTGTCGTGCGGGGCAGCCTGCTGGGTCTCTGCTCCCGCTCCCCACACAAGAACGCAGGATATGGTGAGGCCGAAAAGGAACACCCACGGAGCCATAGGTAGGGGAGTCATACCACTATATTCTCTCTGGCGGCACTATACTCTCACTGGAGGCTGGATCCACACTGTCCGCAAACCGCCATCCACACTTGCCAGCCCAGCCGCCATCTTCTTGCTAGCCCCCATTCTTCCTCTCTCTCCTCTCTCCTCCTCGTAGCCACAGCAGTTATATTGTGGCCAATGGCTCACTGGTTACAGCTGACGGCCAACTAGCCACAGCTGATGGCCATGCAATCACAGTTGGCCATTTACTACCTGAGCCAGCACCTGTCTATGTGAGGCCGAGAGCCTGGAAACTACTCTCTGGGGCTCCGCCCCCACACTGAGTTCTTTTACAGATTGTTAGTTGTTAAAACTTTATTTAATGTTAAGTTTTAAATTTATATAAAAATGAAACAAAAATGGATCTTAGGGAAAAAAAGCAGTTTTAGCCCCAAGAGGTCAAATTGATGTTTAAAAAAATGCTAATATCATAAAACCTACATAACTTATATATATATATATATCATAAAATGTACATAATTTATGTATAGATAGATATAGGTCTATCTATATATGTACCTATATAGCTACACACATACATACATGTGTATATACATTTTATATGTCTAAAGTGCATTTTAATGGAAACGAGAGTTGGGATGAGTTATATGACTACTTGATTCTTCTAGAAAAGAGGAAAAAAGTACATTTGTTCTTTTTTCAGAATGGAATATTTTTCTTTGTACTGACATTCAGCTCTTTTTGTAGAAAACAATCCTTTTTGTATGGTTTTCATGCTCTAGCAAACTTTGTTGCATTCCATAAAATAATGCACAATCATTTTCTTCATGTATTGGCATTCGCAATTTGAGAAATTCACTGGGGGCCTAGAGGTGGGAATGAATGGCACAGTATCCATTCTTTTAAAGGGAAGTTTTAATTTTTTCTGATATAAGAGAAAGGTCTTTGCATTGTAGCCTCTTTGGTCAGAATCAGAAGAAAGAAATATGGCAGTCAAGGAAGGGTGTGTACTTCTGTTATTATTCTTAATATGTTTTGATTAAGTTTTCACTACGTGATGTGCCAGCATTGCTGCTTAGCCTCTTAGCAATCAGTCGTTTAGCTAAAAATATTAATTACTTGCTTGGATTTTTCTCTTCTTGATGAGTTTTTATCTTGCTCTGAGCACTTACAAATGTAAGCAAGATTAGATTTCATAATATTTTTGAGTTATTTGATTATTATTATCAGTAAAATTACTGCTAACCCAAAAAAGAAGCAATTATGAATGTCAAGCTACTGAAATAGTTTAAAGAGGTGGTCTGCATTAAATGGGGTAAGAATTAAATAAATGTTACCTATTTTTATTACTATTACTAATATTACACTGAAAAGTTTCCTTATTCAAAAAAGTCTGAGAAACCCTGGATTAAACAAAGTAGAATCTACATTTACAGGATCTTTATGTTCATTTGCATTCTGACTTCTCCCAGGTGGGCTGTATGAATGCAGACGCCTTATTTCCCCAATATGTGTGATCTTGGGAACCATTGTCTGTGAAGTATCTTGGGGTTCTAGTGTCCAGCATCATTTAGGGAGATGCTGAATTCAGTTTGCCAGTCGTTCTAGCGTCAGTTCTGACTCTACCCTGCTGTGGGCCTGGCTTTCAGGAGAACAGATTTCCAAAGTTTGAAGAAAACAGTGTCACCATCTGTAGTCTTACCTTGAAAGGAAAGGGGTTTTAAGAAGATTGCCTGGTTTTAGAAAAAAATACAACAGATTCACAAATAATCCTGAGGACAAACAAAATGTAGAAGGAGGGGCAACTTTTTGAGAATCCAGGATGGCTGCCCAGGGCACCCTCTGATGATCCCAGAGTTACACAGATGGCAAGAGGTCTGCTACAGAATGGCAGGGACTTCTCAAAACAAGGTCAGGAAGAGAAATGCCCAGATATATTGGGCTTCTGGAAGCTACTAAGAGAGGAAAGAGGAGGTGGTTCATTCCAGGTGAAGAGAAAAGCATGAGGTTAGTACAGGGTACATACAGGAATGATGAGCAGCTGAGTGAGAGCAAGGCATAGAGCAAGAAAGGAAGCGGTTAGAAGTGAGCTGGACTGAAGGTAAATGTGAAGGATTGTGAAGGCACGGACCATGAGCTTCCTGGATTGAGTAAGGAGTTGTTGAAGGTATCTGCTCTGTTGAGTGGAGGAATAATGTCTGTGATTTTAAAACATAATCCCGGAAGCTCCAGATGAGCTGGAAGATGGAGACTATTTGGTAGACTTTGTGGATTATTTCGTAGGCTGAATGCCAAAACGAATGCAGAATGGGAGGGGCGTTTCTTTCCAGTTCCAGGTGAGTAACCATATGGATTTTAGAATGATCTGTAGGGCACCCTAAAGATCCTGACTTCAGGAAATAATTATTTTCTCTTGCCCAACTTTGTGACTTTCCTTTCTCATGCCCTTAGGATCTGGCACCATCACAGATGTCCGAATGGCCATTTACCAGCCCCAGCCTCACCCCCAGCCTGCCCCATACGGTCACTGTGTCACAGACAGTGGTGTCATTTATTCAGTGGGGATGCAGTGGCTGAAGACACAAGGAAATAAGCAGATGCTTTGCACTTGCTTGGGCAATGGAGTCACCTGCCAAGAGACAGGTCTGCATTATCTTTTCAAAAAATAGTACTGATAACTTTTTTAAAATTAGGTTTTGAAAGTCAGTATATTCATTTACCCCAAAAAATGTAAAATGATTGAACAAAGAGGAAAATCTTATACTCTTACCACTTGTGATAACAGCCCGAATTAACCTTTGATATATTTTCTTTCAATCGTTTTAATCTGTCTACTTTCTTTTCTGTAGTGAGGATTAAACTGTTCTGTATTATCTTTATTTGTCTAAAATTTTGTGACAAGAGCACTGCATTCTGAGTAACTATAATCATCCATATTTTATACTCCAAATCGCAAATTTCTAGAGCCTTGTGATGTAAACTTCCTTCAACAACCTAATGCATCCTTCTTGGCTATAAAAGTAGTAGTCAGTAACTATAGCAATAATAATTGGTGCACTTGACTTTTCCCCTAGAATAACCTCCTGTATTAATTCTTATGCCACCAACAGAGTCATGCATATGTCTCCATTACCCTTTGAGCAGCATCCTTAATTAACCTGCATGAATATAGCTTTAGAAATGGAGAAACTGAGGCATGGTAGCAGAGGTGGTAACAAAGGATGTCAGTAGAGGAAACAGGTGTGGCTCTAGCCACAGAAGACCTGGCTTCCTGAGTAATGCATTTTGACTGAAATTAACCAGATAATCATCTGTATTTGCAGCATAAACTCAGTCTCTCATTTACGATATAAATATGCAGCTACCGGTGGCAGATAAATGCAGCTCTATTTACTGAGACCCTTTTGGTTATGCTTGCAGCTGTAACACAAACTTTTGGTGGCAATTCAAATGGGGAGCCATGTGTCTTACCATTCACCTACAATGGCAGGACTTTCTACTCCTGCACCACAGAAGGGCGACAGGATGGACACCTCTGGTGCAGCACGACTTCCAATTATGAGCAAGACCAGAAATATTCTTTCTGTACAGAGCATACTGGTGAGTATCCCCAGGAGGAAACACACAGCAGTGAGAAAGAACCATTTCTCACGCCTTATTTTTGTTATCCAAGCAAGCTAGCCATTAATCTTGAGGCTACGCAAAGAATACCGCTTTTCTTCAGTCTAGACTCCAGAGACATGGAGCCAACTCAAGTTAAAGATCCTTCCATGGTCCACAGTACCCTTGGGAAGTGACACCAAGGGGAAAGCCCTCCAATTCATTTATTTCTGACACATGGGGATTATGATGTAACTAAATATACTTGTATATTAAAACTAGTATGTAATCTCATGGGGCTGAAGAATACATAGGATGGATGCCTGAGTGTTTTTGCTTCTCTTCTGGTTAAAAAACTGTGTTTTATTCAATGTGACCGTTTAATTTGGGTGAGGTGAGTGGCTGGGAAAATGAGAGTGAAAATTGGATTTACATCTATTTTCAAGCTGAAGGTGAATACGCTAAAGAAGCTTAGAACTATATTATCAGACATCTTTTATTCTGACATAGATTCTGTAAATTAGCTGCAGAAACCTGGCTTTCAGAACATTTCTGTAGTAATTCCCCATTGTACATTGGAAAGCTCAGTTGTAATTTTTTTCTTCCTATCTGTGTATTGTTGTGGGCAGTTTTGGTACAAACTCGAGGTGGAAATTCCAATGGTGCCTTGTGCCACTTCCCCTTCCTGTACAACAACCACAACTACACTGACTGTACCTCGGAGGGCAGGAGAGACAACATGAAATGGTGTGGCACCACACAGAACTATGATGCTGACCAGAAGTTTGGATTCTGCCCCATGGCTGGTAAGGGGAAGCCCTTGTAGACAATCATTTATGAAGTAAGACAGAAGAGTGTCCACTTTACTCTTGCTTTACCCATTAAGACTTAATGTTGAGATAGCAAAAGCTTTATGTGAGATATATATATATATATATATATATATATATATATATACATATATATTAATTATAGAATTATTTATATAACTTTAAAATCCCATCGATATGATTTAATGTCCAAAAATATATAAGTATAATAAAGAATACTTTTAAAAATGTCTGGACATTTACATTTTGCACAGGCTTGTCTTTTGTAAAGGGCGCACAACTGAATAGCTTAAAATATTTCAAAGGTAACTGACTGCAATAGTCACAGACCTACAATATTTACACATGATTTTGGTTTAGCTGGCATAAGCGCTATCACTTATTAAATACCAAAAAGACCAATATTCTGTTTTTTGACAAGTAAAGGATCTTTTTTTTAACGGCGGGTGGGGTGGGAGGCTCTAGTTTATATGAATGGAGAAAAAGGTACCGATATCTTTTATTTATTTTCAAATTTCAAGAATGTCATAGATTGCCTTTCATTTTTCCAGTTGTAGAAACAAGAACCTGTGTATTGTGCATTGTCAAGTAGGACTGTGAAGCAATGAAACATAAGAAGAAAACTACTTACACTTCCTTTTATTTCTCTCATTTCAACAAAAGAGAATTTTGGGCTTAAAAGGGAAATGCACTTTAGTTTACAGTTCTACCCGTAAACATAGTTTCCCTTTGAGCTAGAATAAACTAGAACTACAAAAAGTTATGGGACAGTAGTCACGTCCAGGGTTCTAGAACAATGCAAACCCTTTGTGTGAATGTGTAGGTATCCTCATGGTTTAACCTCCCCTAACCCTTCCTGTAATTATTCCCTACAACATATCTCACCTTTGGACTACGATTTTCTCTCTGGTACTCAAAACTCAACACATCTAGAACAGCACTGACATTTCTTTGAGGCACCTAAGACTTCTTTCTAAGTGAGAGAGCTCTTAGGATAATCAAAGTGGACTGATTATGTTATATACCTTTTTAGACCTGATGATCCTTTATCAAGTACATTTCTCAACTGTCTCCAAACAGCCCATGAAGAAATCTGTACAACCAATGAAGGGGTCATGTATCGCATTGGAGATCAATGGGATAAACAGCATGACATGGGCCACATGATGAGGTGCACGTGTGTGGGGAATGGTCGCGGGGAATGGACCTGTGTCGCCTACTCCCAGCTCCGAGGTATGCTTGCTTATTCATGAAAACATGAGAGGCCAAAGGGTAAGGGAGGCAGACTTTTATGTGAAAACTTGTACTTTACCAAAAGAAGAAGAAATATGCAATGCCACTCCATCATTTTCACTGTGCTGGGTAAGTTTCACATTTTAGACAGCCAGTTAAGAAAAGCTGGCACAACAATTCTAAGATTCTGAAACATTTCCAGGATGTAAGTACTTAGGCTGAGCCAAAAAGTTGACTTCAAAGGCTAGAACACCATCATTTGATCCTTTTAGTGTTTAGTTATGCCAGTGGATTCATGTCTAGAAACGACTGGATAATTTCTGTAAAGAAAAGAGACTTTGCTATTCTAAAATCACATCCTTGCAGACCTGAATTTAAGGAGACAAAACACCTAGAGAGACCAATTTCTTTTGTTGAGATCGGTTTTTCCCCTTGGGATCCAGGTATATAATATAGGGATATTGATTTATTGGAACTATTTGAGTTTTTCTATTTCTTTGATGTGAAAAGTAAGATTTAGGTAGAACTCTGAACTAATATATAGTTCATGTAGCTAGCGTGTTGACCTTGGCCTGAACTTGTTCTTTTGTAGAGAACATTTTTGTGTGTTCAACGAGTAGACAGCAGTAATAATAATTATATGTGATGTTGCAGAGATGAAAGGGATCCTAGGTAGGCACACGGACCGACTCCTCATTTTGCAGATGAAGGAGCTGACCCAAAGAGAGAAAGCAGTATTCTCAGGATCTCTCTGTCAGAGAGTTAAGAACAGAGTTGGCATAATTTTTTTTTAACTTTACAAATGCCACAGATTTCATTTTATTTCCCAAATCCAAATATCTCTCCACCTCCACCATTTCAGAGATCTGACCATCACACCATGCTGGGTGCTATATAAATATGTTTAATCTTCCTCTAATTTATTATAACAAGTAGATATCTAAAGAGCATTATAAACTAAGCAAAAACTTTTCCAAAAGTAAGACATGTATATTCATTCAAAAATTGGTTTTCCACAAGAAGGGGTATTTTACCACATTCTTTAGGGGTAGATATTTTGACCTTTGTCATTTATTTACAAGTTTCTGAGATAGAATTGTTGTGTGTGCAATAGTTGTATTACTGACTAAGCTGTGAAAAAATATTTATTCTATGCCAGTAGAAAAGTTGTTTTCATGGGAGGTGTTGATAATTTAGTGGAAGGAACTCTGTAATTTGGAAAGCATAGCTTTTTAAAATTTCATCAGTAAAACAAAAAAGTTTTCCACCCACTCCACTGTTTCTTAAATAGATCAATGCATTGTCGACGATATCACTTATAATGTGAACGATACATTTCACAAACGTCATGAAGAGGGACACATGCTGAATTGTACCTGCTTCGGTCAGGGCCGGGGCAGATGGAAGTGCGATCCCATTGGTAAGTCGCTTTGTCTCTAGATGGATTTGGCCACTGAGAGTAGTTAGAGAGTTTCAAATAAGGAGAGCTATTTGATGTTACATGACTGAAGTTGGATCCAGACTTTGATCAGTGGCTTTCAAAGAGCTTTGCAAAGTCTTTCTTTTAATCCTGGACCAATATATAATCTTGATATTGGTAGTCATGTATTTTTGCCGAATCTGGTAACAAATGCAGATTTATTTTAATGAAATAAAATACATTCTTTGGTTCTGAATCATAAAGATAGTCCATGTCATGAGAGAGAACTTTCCTTTGCTGACTGTGCAATTACATGGGCAAACGATTTTGCCAGTAAATACCTCCCTCCAAATACTTTATTTTTCTTGGCTGCCCTTTATAATAGATCTAAGCAAATAGTGAAGGTTGAGCCTTAGACGAACTGTGTTACCAGTTTTAAGGTAATCCATTAATATTCCTTTACTGAAAGAAACAGGTTGCTCGCTAAGAAAACAAACTGATCAGATGAGTTTGTTTGACCTGAGATTGCCAACGCTGAGCAGGAAAATCCTGAGAGGTTTTCTTAGAAACTGCTCAGCAAGTATTCACAGTTAAAACCTAGTTCATTTATTTACGTGTAAAATAAAGTCCTCCAATTTTTGAAGAAGTGTTTAAAGTGATATTTTGTCCTTGCTCTTCAAATGGTAAATCGTAAATCGGTTGCATTAATATGGGTAAAATACAGTATCTCATTTATTTTTCTAAAATTAATATTCAGAATATCAATATACACTGAAATCTAAATCTTAGAATTTTTACTTAGGAATATTATTCTTTTAGAAACTAAATATTCTTCCCAATGGGTCCTTTTTTTGTTTTTTAACCACTAATTGTCCTGTGTGGTGAAAGATATGAGCAAATTATTTTTTTAACCATGTATTTACAGTTTTCTATTAATAATGAAATGTTCTATCACACTGAAATTAAATTTGTAGTTTTAAGTCTTATCTTTTACTTGTATGTATTTTAGACCAATGCCAGGATTCAGAAACCCGAACATTTTATCAAATTGGAGACTCGTGGGAGAAGTATGTGCATAATGTCAGGTACCAGTGCTATTGCTATGGCCGTGGCATTGGAGAGTGGCATTGCCAGCCTTTACAGAGCTATCCAGGTGAGAAACTCTATTACTACAAATTGAGAACTGTAGACTGGGATATAAAAACAGGACATCAGTGTTTATTAATATTCTGATGCCTACGTGGGACTCCCCTTACTTTCCCATCCTTTCCTTACATCACTGTCTAACAATCAATCAAATTTCTGACTAAAATGATTTTCCTCTCCCCAATCAAGTAAAAGGTCTGGAAGGCTGTGAAATTGTGCCTGTATGTAATCTGTTTCTTAACACTGTAAAACACTCCATGAGGTTAAAGCAAGTCTGGCTAATTTCGTCTCACATCCATACATGGAAATAGAAACCATGAGGTGAGCTATGCTGAGAGGAAAGGGTTGGGGTTCTATGTTACGGTTCTTAACAAAGAAGTTGGATAGAGAAATTACATGAAATAACAATATAGGGTTGTTCATTCAACATTCTACCTAGTCCCTCTTTTTGTCAAAAATTTCATTTGTTTGGTCAATTGGAGTGTGCACAAAGTATCCTGGGTCAAGTTGAGTAACATGGTCGATTCTCTGCCCAGGCAGTTCAAATACTTTCAAATGTTTATTGTTGGGTTTTTTCAGGTCACAGGACATAATACCTCACTGTAGGTGTTGTTAATTCATTTCAGAAAAAAAGATTTTGAATTTAATTTCCACTGAGTGATTAATTATAACAAAATGTGTTGAATGATTTAAGTCTAATTTTTAGGCATCAGTTATTTGAGCAACTATTGAAGTGCAAAGCCTCCTAGACTTCTGTTAACTTTAGACTTAAAACATAGCCTACATTCAGAAACAAAGAGACATTTTCAGGATGACAGGATCTGCCTGCGACAGATATTAAGATTAAGTTAATTAAGTCCCTCCATAACGTGATAAGAAATTCACTAAAAAACAAGATATGAAACAATTTGGCCAAAGCAATGTTTCCCAAGACATGGGTCCCAGCTTTGTCTATGCTTCTAAAGAGATACATGTCAAGCTTCACTCATTATTTCCTCATCTGTAAAACGGAGAGATTGAAGTCCTTCCAGAACTAACAGTCTAACAATCTGGGATCCTAATATCCACCACCCAGATATATTCTTCCTATGAACTTTAAAGAGATCTTCTCTCCCCAAGCCTCAGGCTCTTAAATTGTATTTCATGGTGAATTTGGGTATAAGAATCACTTAAAAAATTTTTTTATTTAGTAATTTTTAGGAGTCTGATTGCAGAATTACTGTTCAGAACGCATGTAACTGAGTCTTTTTTCTTTAATTATGTAATCAAAGGGTAGAAACTTCTAAAAAAATGCTTTCTCATTTCTATGTTTCTGGTTGTTATTGGTGTGGTGAGGCAATCTGTTGAAAGTGATTTCCACCTCAATGATTTAGAGAGAACGTTTTATTTCTGTCTTTTAAAATAAGCCTGTTCATGTAGCTGCTGCTGGAAGCATTTTGGTGGACATGTCAGAGATGAAGCCTAGATGGGAAGGAATTCTTCTGTGTTGGAGTTTTACATGTTGACCTTGTTTCTACTCTTTAAAAATGGTAACAGTGCAACCCCTTGAGCATGGAGGACAGGGTATTGGCATTTCCCCTCAGTGCACAGCTTATCTGTGTGCTGGTTTGCTCAATGATTCATGTCTAGCATGTGGGACTCTACGAGTGTGGGAAGAATAGAGGAACAACAGGTGACCGATAGATTGTCTCTGAGCTGTGCCCTGTTTGTTCATCCTACAGAGGACTTGGTAGAGTTGTCCAAACTAACAGAAGATAAGAGGTGTTTGGTATGTCAATAAACAACAAGGAAAGCACAGATCTCAGCAAACAAAACAGAGAAAAAAAGACTGAGTCACAAGCCCATAAATGTTTAACTTCTCCAGGGTCACCGTTATTGGAACTTATTCATTTTGATCTTATTTTAAACTGGTTTTAACATTATAGACCTTGTATCATATCTTTACTTAACTAGTTTATTGTTAGCCTGATCATATTGAAGAAGAGAGGGAGTAAAGTTTCACAATGGTGAATAATTGCTCAGTTAGGTTAATTTTAAAAGTTTTATCAACTAACTGGTATCTGAAGGATTATCAAAATTTCCAGTCTAAATAATATAAATGATGTCAGAATATTCCAATTTTCCATTGTGAAATCATATGCAGAATAAGTTAGAGAATAGTGATAATGGGAATCTAATTGACCTTACAAATAATGAACACAGTCTCTTTACTTTCTGGACAGAAATGTGCTAAATGCGTGACATCCCCGTTGCTTTTCAGTGCAGTTCCCTTAAAGGTGAGCTGTGACACAAACCTGATATTGAAAACATAGTTTCAAACCAACACTTGAAGTTTTAGAAAGAAAAGAAATTCTGTAGTTTTGCTCCTTCCCTGGAGTCAAAAATCACTGAGTCAGTCGCTTTTTGCTTTTCCCTCCCTTAATTATCCTCCTTGTGGACCTAGGAGCTTGATTAGACTTAAAAGTAGACAGTAAAGGTCATTTGTGTTGTCCAAAATTAATCTTCATAGGCGTTTAACCATCATAAACTTTTAAAAATTAAAGACAATTTTTTTTTAGAGCAATTTTAGGGTCACAGCAAAATTGAAAGGACGATACAGAGATTTCCCACACATGAATTCCACATGTGCCTCTGCCTCCACACATGCACAGCCTCCCCTCTTGTCAATATGTTATGCCCCACCAGAGTGGTACATTTATTACAGTCTGAACTGACATCATTGTCGTCCAAAATCCATGGTTTACATTAGGGTTCGTTCTTGGTGTTGTATATGCTATGGCATCGTAAACATTTTTCCCTCAGAATCATGATTGCCAAATTAAACAAAGCACATTCTTGTGCCAGGTCTCTATTTATTGGAGGAAATTATAACAAGATTTCTTTAAAGGATCAATATTTAAACAACCTTACACCAATTATTGTAAATATTTTAAGGACATACTGTTCCTATATTTACTGATTTACCTGGAAGAACTTTCAATATTCACATCTTTAAAATTTTGCTTCAGTGTTTTCTTTAAAAAGTTATTTATGTTTGTGAGAATCTTCATGTACAAAAGGAGGGATTCAGAGAGGGACGTGGACTTGACTTCTGCCAATTGAACACACATCCTGCCATGTTCTGTGAAATATATATTAATTTAGAATGGAAAATTGAGAATTTTATACATGAATTTTGGAATTAATTTGGCTTGGAAATACTTGTATTAAATGAATTTAAGATTGAAAGAATATTTGTTACTCTTTAACTGACTGAATTATTACCAGTGTGAAAGCAAGTATATTATTGTAGAATTTTTGTGTCTACATAGATTTCTAAGTCGTTTATTTGTTCTTCTAGAGAAAACTTTACTTTCAAAGAGAATTTAACAGCAAAGTGAATAAATTTGAAATTCAATATATTTTTTAAGGGCTTTCAGAAAACGTAAATCTGTTAATTTGATGAACTGTTTTATTAAACGTGCAAAATTTTTCTCCGCTTTACAGATTTGCAGTTAGAAACTCCTGAAAAGATTATTTTAAGGAACTTTATTTTTAATTCTAGTGAGTTGAACGTTGATTGACATTATAAAAAGACACTGTTTGGGGAAAAGATAGTGTTCTGTTCTGCAAGCATAAATTATTCACCTATTTTCATTATTATCTTGAATTGAATCTACACTATTAAGAAATTAATTCCACTTCCCTTATTTTGCTTTTTTTTTAAAAAAAGAACTACAATCGTACTTTAAATCAAGATGTGGAAATACTGAATTTAGTATATCCTGTAAAATGTCATTTCAATTGATGACTGCTTTAAAAAAATAAAGTTTTATCTCTTAATACTTTGACCACACAATGGTATGATTTTGGAGTGTATTTACTGAATAAAAATACATTTTTCCCCAATTGATAGGATGCTTAAACTGGTGAGAAGTAAAACTGAGCCTTTAATTAGTACTTTTGTGTATTTGTCTAAGAGTCTACCCTATTTAGAAATGTGTTTGTTTTACATCATATCATCTGGCCTTTGGAATGTTGTTTCCTTCTTAGGTGGTAGATTCACTCTTTTTTTTTTTTTAAGATTTTATTGGGGAAGGGGAACAGGACTTTATTGGGGAATAGTGTGTACTTCCAGGGCTTTTTTCCAAGTCAAGTTGTTGTCCTTTCAGTCTTAGTTGTGGAGGGCACAGCTGAGCTCCAGGTCCAGTTGCCATTGCTAGTTGCAGGGGCGCAGCCCAGGAGTTGAACTGGCAACCTTGTGGTTGAGAGGATGTGCTCCAACCAACTGAGCCATCTGGGAGCTCAGTGGCAGCTCAGCTCAAGGTGGCATGTTCAATCTTTAGTTTCAGGGGGCGCTGCCCACCATCCCTTGCGGGACTCAAGGAATCAAACTGGCAACCTTGTGGTTGAGAGCCCGTGCTCCAATCAACTGAGCAATCCGGGAGGCAGCTCTCAGCTCAAGATGCCATGTTCAATCTTAGTTGCAGGGGGCAAAGCCCCCCATCCCTTCTGGGACTCAAGGAGTTGAACTGGCAACCTTGTGGTTGAGAGCCTCACTGGCCCATGTGGGAATCTAACCGGCAGCCTTCGGAGTTAGGAGCACGGAGCTCTAACCACCTGAGCCACCGGGCCGGCCCGGTAGATTCACTCTTGATGAAAGCCTCCACAAACCAGAATTTGTTTCAAAGAAGCTTAACGTAATAAGTAAATGAAATTTGTAGTCTGTATTACATGATTTGTGTTATGGTAGTTTCACAATTTTGTTATAATTCTTACTTTGAAAATGGAGAAGAAAGCAAGCTAAGAGGCATATTTTTAAATGTATTTTATTTGCTACAAACGAGTTCTATTTGTACTTTTCATGTGAAGAATAATCTATCAGCTAAAAAGGGAGTTGTTGCATTGATTTCCAATGTCATTATGTAAAAGATTGATCCAGATAAATTTTATTATATTCACATTTACTCATAAGCAGAACTGTCTTTAACAATGGCCATCCATACACACTAAATTTTAAGTCAAAGTGAGTGAATACCCTCCCCATAATCAAATCTCACATTTTAAAAAAAATTATTAAATTTATTGGGGTGACATTGGTTAATAACATTATAGGTTTCAAGTGTACAATTCTATGATATATCACCTGTATATTGCATTGTGTATTCACCACCCAGAGTCAGTTCTCCTTCCATCACCATATATTTGATCCCCTTTACCCTTTTCATTCCCCCCACCCCACTTTCCCTCTGGTAACCACTATACTGTTGTCTGTGTCTATGAATTTTTATTTGTTTGTCTGTCTTGTTTGTTCATTTGTTTTCAGTTTTATATACCACATGTGAGTGAAATCATATGGTTCTTGACTTTTTCCATCTTACTCATTTCTCTAAGCATGATAGTCTCAAGATCCATCTATGTTGTCGCAAATGGCAGTATTTCATCTTTTCTTATGGCTGAATAATACTCCATTGTATATACCGTGTTTCCCTGAAAATAAGACCTAGCCAGACAATCAGCTCTAATGCATCTTGTGGAGCAAAAATTAATATAAGACCTGGTGTTACGTTATGTTATGTTATGTAATGTTATATTACCTGATCTTATAGTAAAATAAGACCGGGTTTTTTAATTAATATAAGATCTGATATTATGTTATGTTATATTATATTAAGGACTTGGTCTTATAGTAAAATAAAACTGGGTCTTACATTAATTTTTGCTCCAAAAAGTTGCATTAGAGCTGATGGTCTGGCTAGGTCTTATTTTCAGGGAAACACAGTATGTACCACATCTTCTTTATCTAATCATCTATTAAAGGACACTTGGGTTGTTTCCATGTCTTACCCACTGTGAATAATACTGCAATGAACATAGTGGTACATATATCTTTATGGATATGTGTTTTCAGATTTTTCAGGTAGATACAAAATCTCACATTTTCATTTTCAGGTACAACTGGTCCTGTCCAAGTAATCATCACTGAGACCCCCAGTCAGCCCAACTCTCACCCCATCCAGTGGAATGCACCAGAACCATCTCACATTTCCAAGTACATTCTCAGATGGAAACCTGTGAGTATGCCACCAGAAACTTGGACACTGAGTCTCTTGAAATTAACAAATTCTGAAAGCTTTTTTCAGAGCAAACAGATCTGATAAACTATTCATATAACATTTATATTTGTTTAGTAATGAAACAATATATGCTCAATCAATTGTATAAATTTAGCTTTTTTGATATTTAGAAGACTTTAGTTCTTTATGTTAGATCTTCTTAGCTAAGAATTTAGAAATTATAATGCTTAAAATCATTCTTCCTCAATATGGGAAGAAAAATCTAAAGTTTTTGTATGTTTTATAACCCCATCAAAGGAAAAAAAAAATTGGCATCATTTCCATATTTTGGGGAAAAAAACAGCTATATTAATACTCTCTTTTGGCTCACTTGTTAAGTGATCGTTTCTTAAAAATCTTACTTTTGATCCTCCGAAGTTATTTAGATAGAAGGGAAAGAGATGATGACAGAGAATTATAGATGAGGAATGACAGTTTGTTTATTTAAAGAATAAACCTTGTAATTTTCTAATAAGAAAGGTCTAGAAATTGAAGAAATCATACTAAAGAGGATATTTTTCTACTAGGCTTTAGTTTCTATTATCATCTCAAATCTACCCTGCTATAGCTCCAAAATTCATGATTCATAATTTGAGAAACACTATTTTAAACACAGGAGAAAAATGTCCATTTTAAATTGCAGCTATTGAATTCTGGAAATTAAAAACAATGTAAAACAAAACAAAACATTTGAGCAACTCGTGCAGTTGTATTTAAACTCTTCAGAAAAAATTCAAGCTGTTGAAATCACTTTCACCCTCATGTTAATGTCTATAGTATATTGAATCGCCATTTGCCGAACTTTGTTATCTAGTGATGTTAGTCAATGAAATCAATATATTTTTTTTTCCCCATCTAACACCTTTTTACCTCTCATTTTTTTATCTCATCACCAATTCTATTTACTTTAAACTTAGCTCTGAAGTGTTATGGAAGACTACTGTAATAAAAGACATTTATAGATAAGTATAAAATGTACATTAAATTGGAAAGTCTTCAAAGAGTGGCAATAATGAATTTCTTTGAGATTTTTAACAATTAAAAAATTTCAGGTTTGTTGAGACATCTGACCTGAATCTCTTCTCCCGTCCCTAGAGACATTGTGTTATTTATAACTTACGCCTACAATTTATAACATTTACAAGTATTCAATTCTCATCAACTCACAAAAAGGTTTTTTTCAGGATTTTCCTTAATGTATGTGACCTGAGTGTTTATTTTCTACTATTTACTTCTGCTAGCTAATCATAAAAGTTCACATCAAATAAAAGACTTATCACGAAATCTGAGCTAATTGTAATGACAAATTTCAATTTTTTTCATAGTGTATTTGAGTTAAAATTTAAATTTAAAGAGCCCTAGGATCACTTTCATTTATTCCAAAAATTGAAATGGACAACTAAATATTTGAATATTGAGGGACTGGTTGATAGGATAATTTAAAAAAATCATTGAGCATTAAAAATGTATTTTGACTTACATTAGTTTAGAATAATTACAACTTAAAAGAATCTTACCTTGTCTGAAGTAAGGATATTTCTTTTCCACACATTTTATAACTATGAGTTTTGTGATCCATGACATGTTAATGAAGTTGGACAGGATGTGAAAATGTAAACTGGAAGCCAAGAAGCAAAGATTAAGTAAACTGAAATCTCATTCTTCTGCAGTCTTGCCCAAAGTTGGCTAACCAATTTGATGGGGGGTAGTTTATATCCAAGAATGAGTCATAAATCCAGACGAGTTGAACCTTGTATGTGATGGTCCCAGGAACTGACTCATGAAGCAGTAGGATGCCTTTGACAGTTTCTGCACGGCAAGAACCTTGAATTGTATCCCACCAAGCGAGAAATAAATATATGGCTTTCCTTACTTCAAAGAGGAATATATCTCTGTTCATTGTAGAAATGAAAATATCGGGAGAGGCAAAACTTGGGTTTATCATATTATGTTGATGACATTAAATAGTCTGGCAAAAAAGGAAGGTGCCTAGCACCTGCAAAACTCTGTTTCTCCATCGATAAAATGAGGACAATAATATCATTAACTTGGAGGAGAGGGGAGATAAAGATTAAATGGAAGAATGCAAGTAAAAGAGCACGGAACTTGGTACATAATAAGCTATCAGTAACTGTTAGCTATAAAACTAATTATTACAATTAACATGCTCTGCTACGTGTCCATTTTCTGATTCCAGTTTTCCTCCATAATGAAACTGCAAAAGTCCCTAATTCTTCTTTGACGATTACACATCATCTCTGAATGTTCTTCCTTGTGAATACTTGTATGACTTTTTTTTTTCTTTTTTTAATTTTTAGAAAAATTCTCCAGGCCACTGGAAGGAAGCCACCATTCCAGGCCACTTAAACTCATACACCATTAAAGGCCTGAGGCCAAATGTGGTATATGAGGGGCAGCTCATCAGTGTCCAGCAATACGGTCAAAGAGAGGTGACCCGCTTTGACTTCACCACCACCAGCTCGAACACAGCGGTGACCAGTACGTACCCCAGCCATTTGCATGTCTGTGCCTGAGTTTCTCCGAGTTGGGCTCCCCTTAGGAAGCACTTCTCTTCACGATCCATATTTTTCCATGGATGACTCCCACATTTTTCTTTTGAATTATATTCTATAGACGATGGCAAATGTTCTTGATGACTCAAGGCTCTCTTTCTGCTTTCTGTGACTCCCTAGGCAACACTGTGACTGGAGAGACAACACCCCTTTCTCCTGTTGTGGCCACTTCCGAATCCGTGACTGAAATCACAGCCAGCAGCTTTGTGGTCTCATGGGTCTCGGCTTCAGACACTGTGTCAGGATTCCGTGTGGAATATGAGCTGAGTGAAGAGGGAGATGAACCACAGTACCTCGGTACGCTAAATGGGTTGTCGTGACAGGTTTTAGTGGTTGTTGTTGAACCTGCATAGGAGATGGCATCCAGGCAGGTGGTCTGTGAGCTTTGGAACTAGTTGTCAGCTCAGACTGAACAAACTACCCGCCAGTATGAGGAAGGAAAGTGACTGATATTTTCTACAGCTGAGCTGAGTTTTTCCCCAGCCATGCTCACATTTTCCTGGTCCCTGCTATAAGCTGCATATGTGTTTGCCCAGGCACAGGTCCATAAAACAAAAGTGTTTTCTTTATGGAAATAATTGCCAGTATATGGATTGGAGTGGAAAACATTAGCTTTGGGGGTACACAGTACCTCATTCATGCTTTTCAAAGTCTGATGTTTAGAAGCCTTTTTAAAAAACTATTGTAGAATAATCTACAGACTGAGAAGTACACAGATCGTAAATACAGAGCTCCATGGATTTTTATAAAGTGAATACACCCACATGACCAGCCCCCAGATCACGAAAAAGAACATCCCTCCCACCCTACTCCCCATCATCTCCTGCCCAGAAACAGGACCCTGACTTCCAATTACTATGTTTACAATGGACTACGTAAGGACAATGCTTAAAAGAGGATTAGGTTTACAAGTCTGGGGGTGGATTACAAAAGTTATGCATCTTTAGAGAACAAATTTGGACAATGAAATAAACAGAAAGAAAAACTATCCCATTGTGCATTGATAATTATTGAGTATCCATTAGTACGTTTCCTCCTACTCTTCCCCTGTGCCTCATGAATATGTAGTTTTTAAAATAATCCTCATAGGCTGTGGAGTCATTTGTGGGGTTGGTGCGCCCTGATTAGTCACCTTTTCCTTTTTTATTTCAAAGATCTCCCAAGCACAGCCACTTCTGTGAACATCCCTGACCTGCTTCCTGGCCGAAAATACATTGTCAATGTCTATCAGATATCTGAAGAAGGAGAGCAGAGTTTGATCCTGTCTACTTCACAGACAACAGGTACATGTGTACCACATGGTGTGAAAAGAATCTTTTTCTGTAACACGGACCTATAGCAGTATTTCCTGACTGGTTTCCTCTTTTTTTCCTTTTTCTCTTTGTTAGCACCTGATGCCCCTCCGGATCCTACCGTGGACCAAGTTGATGACACCTCAATTGTTGTTCGCTGGAGCAGACCGCAAGCACCCATCACAGGTCAGCTTAGCTTCCTCTTCTTGGCTGCCATGTTAATTTTGATGGCATAATAGGTGAGGAAATAAATTCTGATCTAAGGGCTGGCATATTACTGAAATCTCCTATATAAAGGCTAGATTGGGTAGAGGTGTGTGTGTGTGTGTGTGTGTGTGTGTGTGTGTGTGTAATATTAATTAAATATGTGATTATTTTCAAGTCTTATGGATCATTTTCCCTTGAATCCATTTTATCAACCCCTGCACACACACACACACACCCTCTACAGCCAGCTCATTGATTTGTTAAACCAGTCTTTCTGTGATTGAAGAGGGATAATTGTTCGGAAAACCTCACTCTAAGACTTATTCTTAAAGAGATAGCTGAGTTGCTTTCTTACTTAGCTCAGTAGGTGACTCAACTGTCTCCGATGTTCCCAAAAGACGCCCAGAGTGCTACCAACAACTCTGTGCTTAGGCTGGGTCATGAACTGCTTCCGTCGTCCAGAGCACAAAGAGAAGAGCTCTGTTTAACATGAAGGTTGATTTTCACCTCGTGGCTTCTCTGATAGACATTTATTAAAGATTTTGGGTCTTTAAGGATGATATTTATTTTTTAAAAGTTGTGTGTGTTTGTTCTTATTTTATCTTTGTGTTGAATACTTCTTAAAAGAAGTGGCAACATTGAAAGGGTCAAAAAGAATCATGAGTTCTTAACTAATCAAGCAAGATACTAAAGGCTATTGGAAAAGGAGGATTTATTTATGACTTTCTACACCTCTGTTCCGTCAAACAGTGCGTCTTACTTTTTTCTCATGAATCTGTAGGATACAGAATCGTGTATTCGCCATCAGTAGAAGGTAGTAGCACAGAACTCAACCTTCCTGAAACTGCCAACTCCGTCACCCTCAGTGACTTGCAACCTGGTGTTCAATATAACATCACTATCTATGCTGTGGAAGAAAATCAAGAGAGTACTCCTGTTTTCATTCAACAAGAAACCACTGGTGTCCCACGTCCAGGTAACTTCAAGACAGTTCCTGTGGTATCTTATCTCTTAGGGCTTTACAAGGTAACAAAACTATCCTTGAATTGTAGCCCTTCCCTTAGCCTGCTGGGGAGGACCAGAAGTGCAAGAGGCGAGAATAATTGTCTCTGTGGGAGAGTTGTTTGTTTTTTTTATCTTTTTCAACAGTTCCTATATGCTAGTAATCTTACAGATTAGTTTAACCCTAAATTTATGAAATTCGACTGAAATATCCTCCCTGTAAAGTAACTAATCAAAGCTGGTCATTAGCCTTCCTGACTAAAAACTAACACCATAAAGTCTTCATATTTTCCCCTAGAAACTTAAGGGTAAGTTCTTTTGTTGCTCTTAAGTATAATAAAATGATTCAGTAAAATGAAAACCACCACATTTTTTTCTGTGGTCACAATGAGGTTTCTCTTTCTTTCTTTCTTCCTTTTTTTCTTTCTCTTTCTTTCTTTCTCTCTCTCTCTCTCTCTCTCTCTCTCTCTCTCTCTCTCTCTCTTTCTTCTTTCTTTATTTCTTTTTTTCCTTCCTTCCTTATTTCCTTCCTTCCTTCCCTCATTTTAAAACCCTTCAATAGGATACTTCATAGGGTGGAATCTCATCTGCTTACCCACATATATTAAATAAAATCTTCAAATGTCCTATGTAAGCAGTATGATTGAACCATGGAAAAACATAAGCAAACAAGCATATTCTCTGGTTAAGAGAGGAAACTTAGCATTGCTCTGGAATGAGAGGCTCTATGAATTGTCTTATACACATCAGAAACTGGCTTTTTCAGAATTACCTTCAGCTGGTAATTCTGGTTGGCTCTTGTCTATTAGATAACGTCCCCCCGCCCCGGGACCTGCAGTTTGTGGAAGTGACGGATGTGAAGATCACCATCATGTGGACACCTCCTGAGAGTGCAGTGACCGGGTACCGCGTGGATGTGATCCCTGTCAACCTGCCTGGAGAGCATGGGCAGAGGCTGCCCATCAACAGGAACACCTTTGCTGAAGTCATGGGGCTGTCCCCTGGGGTCACCTATCACTTCAAAGTCTTTGCCGTGAACCATGGGAGGGAGAGCAAGCCTCTGACAGCAACACAGACCACGAGTATGTCCTACTCCTGACTGTACCTTCACCCCAAATTCTCCACCCTCACTGCCAACCTCTGATGAATGTGTAGCACACCACTTACTCCTGGGTCTACAGTCAGAAAGTGGAACATACTGGGCCTATAAGGGACAGTATAGTGGACATAAAGCCCATTAAATTTGAAAATAAAACTCAGACGTGGATGCTAAATGGCAACCCATTTCCCAAATACACGTACCAGTGGAATGGCACCAAGAGAGGAGAACTTAAGGGAACCTAATTTTCTTGGCTAATGGAGACATGGATTGCAAATTTGAGTGCATTTTTGTATAAATAAATGTAATGAGATCAGACTTCAAATGTAAGCTCTTAACACTTTTGCAGTATAATTGTGTACAAATAGTAATTGCTAAAACATTTAGTGCTTATTAGGCACCAAGTCCTCTGCTCAGTTCGTTATAAGTATTATCCTCATATTTAATCCTCATGTTGACCTAATGAGGAAAGTCTTATTGTTGTCCTATTGGGTGCATGAAGAAACAGGCTTGTAAAAACTGCTGCAACTTGTAAGGTCACAAGTCTAGAAAGTGATGGAGCCGAATCCACGTTGACCTGTGTCTTTTTTATTCCAAAGCCCATGCTTCCAATTATTATATTTACTTAACTACTATCTTGTAAATATTTCCTCTCAAAAGTATTTTAAATTACTGCAGGGAAAACTGTTAGTTATCATACTCAAGAAGAAAACTCACAATGTATGTGATTCTTTCTAATAGTGTAAGCTCACCTGTGTCCTTTCATGATTCTGAAATTCTGAGTATATGTTATAATTATTGTTGAATCGGAATCATGTGAAAATCACTTTTATTTCTCCAGCACAGGACTATCCATTCAGTAGCTACAGAAAATATTGCTTTTGTTCCCTGTAGTTTTCTTCTTGCCCTCATTTTAGGGGGCTTATTTCTCTTTTCTTAACTTGTATGGCTCAGCACAGTAAATTGGGACATTTACACGCTTTTTTCTAATTATTATTTTTTTGTTTTTTTATTTTTATGCCATCTCTATAATGTTTGTATCATTCCAGAGGGTAATGAGAAAATCATGCTGGAAAATTAGACTTTCCACAGAATCATAGCCAAGCGAAAAAGGTCAGCAGTTTCTCATGACTGGCATAGAGTTCTGCAAAGTTCTGTGTAACACGCAAATCTCTTATGGCTCAATATTTCCAAGGTTTTGACTTATAAGCAGTTTCAACCGTAAGAAGACAAAACTTTAGAAAATGTAGTGAAACGTTAGAATTTCAGTATGATAATTACTGAGGTTCAGATATTTCTTGACATGCTTTATCTTTTTTTTCCTAGAATTGGATGCTCCCACTAACCTCCAGTTTGTGAATGAAACGGATTCAACTGTCCTAGTGATCTGGACTCCACCTCGGGCCCGGATAGCTGGGTACCGACTGACCGTGGGTCCAACCCGGGGAGGCCAGCCCAAGCAGTACAACGTGGGGCCCTCAGCCTCCCAGTACCCACTCAGGAATCTGCAGCCTGGGTCCGAGTACACTGTCACCCTTGTGGCTGTGAAAGGCAACCAGCAGAGCCCCAGAGCCACTGGAGTTTTCACTACTCGTAAGCCAAAATTTCAATGTCTTTTCTTAGTGAGGTTATAGGTTTTTATCTAAATTTGTATTTTCTGTGCTTCATCCATTTTTTTAAGATAACTTAAAAATCTTAGTACAAGATTTAAATAAAAATAATTTTAAAAATTATTTTTTTAATAAAAAGTAAATTAAAAAAAAATTTTTTTTTTAAGATTTAAAGAAATGCTACTCAAAGTGTGGTCTGGGGACCAGCTGCTCCTCTGTGAACTGTG